>NC_059102.1:142197133-142497133 GCF_020740685.1 Jaculus jaculus
ATCTGGCTTACATGGGTCCTGGGGAATTGAACTGGTGTCCTTAGGCTTCGCAGGCAAACACCTTAACCACCAAGCCATCTCTCTAGCCCTTTTAAATATTTATTTGAAAGAGGAAGAGAGTGGACGTACCAGGGCATTCAGCCACTGCAAACAAACTCCAGAAGCATGTGCATCTGGCTTACGTGGGCCCTGGGGAAACAAACCTGGGTCCTTTGGCTTTGCAGGCAAGCACCTTATCCGCTAAGCCGTCCCTCCAGCCTCCAGAGATTTGACTTTTATGTTGTTTTTCTTTTTTTATCATTTCACAATTTTTTATGTTGTTTTTCGATGTAGGGTCTTGCTCTATCCCAAACTGACCTGGAATTAACTAGTCTCAGGCTGTCGAACTCACAGCAATTCTACCTCTGCCCCCAAGTGCTTTGAGATTAAAGCCATGTGTCACCATGCCCAGCAAGTGTTGGCTTAGACCTTATAAAGCAGACTGCCATGCCTCCATTATCTCTGTTTTTTCAAGATAGGGTCTTGCTGTAGCCCTGGGTAACCTGAAATTCACTATGTAGTCTCAAGCTGATCTTGAACTCAAACCTCTGCCTTCCAAGTGCTGGGATTAAAGGCATGGGCCACCACACCTGATGAGTATATCTCTTTAAAAAAAATTTAAGAGAGAATTGGTGTGCCAGGGCTTCTCACCACTGCAAATGAACTCCATAGGCACACACCATCTTGTGCATCTGGCTTTATGTGGGTACTGGGGAATTAAACCGGGGTCCTTTTTCACAAGCAAAAACCTAAATCACTAAGCCATCTCTCCATCCCCCCCTTTTTTTTTTCTCGAGATAAGGTCTTACTCTAGCCCAGGCTGACCTGGAATTCACTGTGTAGTCTCAGGGTATCCTCAAACTCACAGCAATCCTACCTTTGCCTCCCAAGATCAAAGGTGTGTGCTACCATGCCTGTCATATTATCTCCTTTTACACCTCTTTTTCCCCAAGGTAGGAGCTCTAATCCAGGGTGATGTGGAATTCACTATGTATTCTCAGGATGGTCTCGAACTCAACACAGTCCTACCCCTGCCTCCTGAGTGCCAGGATTAAAGGGGCATACCATGCCCGGCTCATTATCTCTTTTTTTTTTTTTTTTGTTTTTCGAGGTAGGGTCTCACTCTGGCTCAGGCTGACCTGGAATTCACTGTGTAGTCTCAGGGTGGCCTCGAACTCTCGGCGATCCTCCTACCTCTGCCTCCCAAGTGCTGGGATTAAAGGCGTGCACCACCACGCCCGGCTCATTATCTCTTTTTAAAAAAATACTTTTTGCAAGCAGAGGGAGATAAAATGGGCACACCAGGGCCTCCAGCTGCTGCAAACAAACTAGATAAATGTGCCACTTTGTATATCTGTCTTTATGTGGGTACCATACCAGGGAATCAAACCTAGGTCATTAGGCTTTGCAGGCAGGTGCCTTAACTGTTGACCCATCACTTCAGCCATACATTAGCTTTTTTTTTTAATTAACAACTTCCATGATTGTAAACAATATCTATGGTAATTCCCTCCCCCCACTTACCCCTTTGAAACTCCATTCTCCATCATATCCCCTCCCCATCTCAGTCAGTTTCTCTTTTATTTTGATGTCATGATCTTTTCCTCCTATAATGATGATCTTGTGTAGGTGGTGCCAGGCACTGTGAAATCATGGATATCAAGGCCATTTTGTGTCTGGGAGAGCACATTGTAAGGAGTCCTACCCTTCCTTTGGCTCTTACATTCTTTCCACCACCTCTTCCACAATAGACCCTGAGCCTTGGAAGGTATGATAGAGATACTGCAGTGCTGAGCACTCCTATCACTTCTTTCTAGCACCATGATGCCTTCTGAGTCATCCCAAGGTCACTGCCATCTGAAAAGAGAAGGTTCTCTACCAAAAGTGAGAGTAGCATTAATATTTGGGTATGAACATTAAGAGACATGTTTACTGGGCAGTTTGATAAGCATGGCATATACATTTAGCCAGACGGTAGCAGATGTTACAACCCTAGGGCTCATGACTACCCATTTTAAGTTTTCAATATCAGGGATGTATTCCCTCCCATGGAGCAGGCCTCCAGTCCAATTAGAGAGCAAGTGGTTTCCACCATGATAGACATGCCACTATTGCACCTGTTGGCTCATTTGGCCTGGCTGGCAAAATTTAAGACTTGCAGTGTCCACGGTTGAGTATCTTCACTGTTGAATTCTCTCTCTCCCACTGAAAAGCATGCAGAATGGCTTCTTCCAGCTTTCTGTCAGCTGGTCTGCATGGAGGAGATTATCAGCTCAGTTCCAGCAGGATTTCTCAGTGGCTTTGCAGCCCAAGTATGTGGATTCTTCAGCAATAGGGTCTTACTGTCTATTCCTCGTGGGAAACCAAGGGTCTCGGCAATGGCCTGTAATGTTTTGGGGGTATCAGGGACCTCCCTGGCTAGCAACTCAGTGGAAGGTATCCTATCCCTGGCTCTGAAAATTTTCTAGCAATAATCTACAGCACCTGAGTGTTCCATTGTCCAAAAAAGTAGGTTTCTGGACTGGAGAGATGGCTTAGTGGTTAAGGTGCTTGCCTGCAAAGCCAGAGAACCTCAGTTCGATTTCCCAGTACCCATGTAAGCCAGATGCACAAGGTGGCACATGTATCTGGAGTTCGTTTGCAGTGGTTGGAAGCCCTGGCACGCTCATTCTCTCCTGTCTCTTTCTCTCACTCACTCTGCCTCTTTCTCCCTCTCAAATAAATAAATAGGGTTATGATTTATTTATCTCTTCTTAGATTTTGTTTAACCATCCCTCCACCTGTCCTTTACTCAGTCTTTTTCCCTGACCTCACTTGGGCCTTTTCACCCCCATGAATCTATTCTCCGTTATCTCTTAACCACAGCAAAACTTCACAAAGATGATCTTATTGGTCACTTAGTCTGCTGGAGACTGATACGGGAAGCTTAACCTTAATAATAAAATCCCTGATGTATGTGAACATACATTTATACTATTTCATTGAAACTACTACAATATGGCTTTAGCTCATCCTGCCCCCATCCCTTACCAAACTTTACCTTTCTAAGAAAACAATTTTCTGGAAGTTGAGACATTTAAAAAAATAAAATTCACAACTAGAGAGCTGGAGAGATCTGGAGGCCTTGACATGCCCATTCTCTCTCTCCTGGTCTCTGCCTCTTTCTCTCAAATAAATAATTTTTTTAAAGTTTTTTTCATCTTGTACCCATTAAGCAGTCACACCCGTGTCAGGCCCTGTACAACCACCAGTGTGCTTTGTCGCATTTCTGACCCCTTAAACGTCCCTAAGTCCCTCCTGTCGTGCTGCGTACTCTGTTCTTCGCAGATCTTCAGAAGTTACACATTCATCATAGGCTCGATGCCCCTAGCACACTTTGAGGGGTTTTGTTTGAGGGGTCTGTATCCGTCGTATCACATTGCCCAACCCATGGTAGAATTAGGCGTTGAATAATTAATTACGCTGGAATAATTTTTGTCTGAAATGGGAGAGTAGTCGGCTGCTGAACTCGACAACTTTAAAGTGCTCAGTCCGCGAAAATGGACCTAGCTACTGTTAAGGCCATCACCGAGGTGTTTTAATGTGCTTGACATCCAATTGTTCTTTCACCAGTGAGCCAGCACCAGGGTAGTGCGAGGCGGAGAAAACCCAGTGAACCCAGCGGTCAACCCGGAGTTGGGCCCGCCTCCGCCGGGGACTCACACGCTTGGCCCCTCCCGCGTGGATACTACGCGCCCACGTGGACACCCCTAGGGCCTTCCCCGCCCACGCTAGGACGGAGCTCGGAGATGGGCGGGCTCGCCGGCACCTCGGCTTTCCTCATTGGCTAGAACTCGAGCCCGCCACGAGTGGGCGTGGCCTCGCGGGTGCAGCGCCTCGGCCCTGAGAATACCCTCGGGAGGCGTGGCCTGCGCTCGGGCGGGGGCGGGCCGAAGGATAGCTACTTCCGGGTGAGCCGCCCCGCCCCCACGTGGGCTGGGGATATTACAGCGCGACCCAGCGGAGGCGCGAGAAGCTGCTGGGAGCACCTCTGCGTGCAGGTGAGCGGCGGCCGGGCCGGGCTCCGGGAAGGGGCGGTCTTGGCGAGGGCGGGTCCTGAACGAGCCCGGAACGCATCCCTGGTTGCGCTGTGTCCCTGTGAAGCGCTGGCCCTGCCACGAGAGACCAGGTCCCTATGGGCCCCAGCTTGAGTAAGGGGTACAGGATCTTGCAGCCACTGAGCTCAGGACCTCGAAACTGGGACCTAGCTTCTTTCTCCTTCCCCGGGGTGGATTCCATCGCTGCACAGCGCGAGGTGCCTCAGAGGAGGAGGGAGCGGGAAACAAGAAGAGCGGCTTGTGCTAGGCGCCGCATGCATGGTGCCATTCAGTCCTTACAAGTCCCCCTTTCACCAGACGAGAAAGCCGCGGACACACAGCTGGAAACAGGACTTGGCCTCACGTCTTTCAGACCCCAAAGCTCACACATTTAACCATCCTAGCTATCAGCAGCAGACAGGTCCAGAGCCAGGATCCTCCCTCTTCCTCTTGGCTCTCTACAACTGGAGCTTTTGTAAGCCCAGCTCTGCTGGGAAGAAAATGTGAACTCTGCCCTTCCAGTATCAAGGGTTCTGGTGGGAATAAATGACTGAGCTGCTAGACCCCTGAATTCCAGCCCAGAACAGCAGCTGACCAGCAGAGTGATCCCTGGTCAGTGTCTGCCGTTCTCTTGAGTTCAGTTTCACCATTATTGGAATGATGTAAAAACCTTTCAGCCTATGTTATAGGAGTCTGGAAAAGAAAGCTTCTCCTAGCTAGAAATGAAGTGTTTGTTTTTCTTTAATCCTCTGACTTTTATTTATTTATTTTGAGAATGGGCGCGCCAGGGTCTCCAGTCACTGTAAATGAACTCCAGACCTCCAGACGTATGCACCTCCTTGTGCACCTGGCTTACGTGGTTCCTGGGAAATTGAACCGGGGTCCTTTGGCTTTTCAGGCAAACGCCTTAACCACTAAGCCATCTTTCCAGCACTAGAAATTAGTTTTTTAAAAACGCAGGGGCCAGGGTTGGGGGGCAGCTGGAGAGATAGCTCAGCGGCTAAGGCGTTTCAAATAAATAAGAAGCCAGGCTAGGTAGTGCAGGCCTTTAATCCCAGCACTGGGGAGGCATCCGTAGCAAGGATCACTGTGAGACCAGCCTCAGACTGCAGATTGAGTTCCTAGTCAGCCTGGGCTAGAGTGACCCCACCTTGAAAACAACACAAACATGAAGCCTGGAGTGGAGGTGCACACCTTTAATCCCAGCACTTGGGGGACAGAAGTAGGAGGATGGTGGTGAGTTGGAGGCCACCCTGAGACTACATAGTGAATTCCAGGTCAGCCTGAGCTAGAGTGAGACTCTTATGGGGCGGGGGGCGGGGGGGGAGCATGAGATTAAGGCCTGGACCTATTGAGCAGTCTTACTCTTTCTTTGATTCCCCCACCCCCCCCCACACACACAGCTGGTGACAGTCAGAGTGCTCAGGAAATACAAATAGGTCACCGAGCAGTCCCTTTTAAGACAGTATGTGACAGCTGCTGTCCTGGTCCTTGCTGGGGTTTTGGATGTGACTTCCCAGCCCCAGCCCTTCTACTTAGCTGGCTTTCCTGACTTACCTCCTTCCCAGCCAGTCCAGAACCTGCCAGAGCTGGTAGCTGCACTTCACCCTCTGTGCCAAGAGTACAGCATCTGGAATCCACTATGGAGTACTACATGGGAAGCCAAGCCCTGCAGCATTTTCTCAGCCACACTTGGTGGCAACTGTCACTCCCAAGGGTGTTGCCTCCTGAGGAAGGTGAGACCTTCATAGTCATCCTGAAACACTATCATGAAGCGTCTCTTCAGTAAGCTGCCCAGGCCACCCCCTACTGTGGCATCTCTGTGGTGGTGATTTTCCTTCTCTTGCAGCATATAAGCTGCTTGCCACGGGCCCCCCTGCCATCCTTCACCTCAGTTATCTTGAAATAGCTGTGGCCCTTGGAGTGTGGTATAGGGGCTGCTCAGGGCCTTTACTCCATTCCCAGTTCACCATTAGCCACGTGTTTACTCTGCTTGATGGCAGAAACACATCATCACTATCTCCAAACTCCACAGCCTTGCAGGCTTGATGATATCAGCGCTTTAGAGATTATGAAATAATGGATCTGAAAGGCCCAAAGTTACAGAGCAGAACAACAGCACAGGCCTGGGGCTATTTGACCTTGACATGTTGTTCTTTCTGTACTGCCACGCACTGCTTGCCAGCAAAGTGAATCTGCAAAACCCTGGCCTAGAGTTGGCTCTGCAAAACAGAAATCACTGAGGGTACTTTCCCAGTCCATTTTAATAAGCACCACCTACTACTGTACATCAGCTATGGAGTATAGGTTATATAGACATGAGGCTGCATGCCAGGAGCCTCAGGATTAGGTCTTTACATTTTATTGATTACTTTTTTACATGGATACTGGGGGTTGAACTCAGGTCTTCATGCTTGCAAGGTGGGCATTTTACAGACTGAACTATCTCTCCATCCCAAAATTTATTTATATTTATTCTTTATTGTTATCACTTTTATTTATGAGAGAGAGAGAATGAACACACCAGGGCCTTCAGCTGCTGCAAACGAACTCCAGATGCATATGCCACCTTGTGCATCTGTCTTACATGGGTACTGGGGAATCAAATACGGGTCCTTAGGGTCACAGGCAAGCTCCTTAACTGCCAAGCCATCTCTCCAGCACCCTTTATTTACTTTTTGACAAAAACAAGGAACATAGGTTTTTGTTTGTCTTGAGGTAGGGTCTCAACCCAGCCTGGGCTGGCCTTAAACTTACAGCAGTCCTAGGGCATGGTGGTTTATGCCTTTAATCCCAGCACTTGGGAGGCAGAGGTAGAAGGATCACTGAGTTCAAGGCCAGCCTGAGACTACAAAGTGAGTTCCAGGTCAGCCAGGTCAAGAGCGAGACCCTACCTCAAAACAACCCCTCCCCAAAATTTTATCATTTGCAAGCAGAGAGAGAATGGGCACTCTAGGGAACTCTTGCCACTGCAAGATGCATGTGCCACTTTGCATCTGGCTATCAATAGGTAGTGGGGAATCAAACTGCTGAGCCATCTCTCTAGCCCTGACCAGCTTTGTTTAGTTCCTACTTTTGTCTCTCCGTGTGATATCAAGCAAGTTCTCTGGCCTTTCTGCACACCCATTAAAATGTAACTAAATAGAATCTGTGCTCTTTCTCCCCCCACTCGCCTTTGTTTTTTTGAGGTAGGGTTTTACTCTAGCCCAGGCTAACCTGGAATTCACTGTGTAGTCTCAGGGTGGCCTCATACTCAGCAATCCTCCTACCTCTGCCTCCTGAGTGCTGGGATTAAAGGCATGTGCCACCATGCCCTGAACTTTTCCATTTTTAAATTCCTTTAGAACTGACAGCTCTTGCTCAATCTATTATTTCTCTGACTTCCAAAATAAAAACCCAGGTCAAAGTGGAACTTCTCAGGCTGGGGCTGTAGCTCAGTGGTAGAGTGCTACAAGGCCCTGAGCTCAACCCCTAGCACTGCAAGAAGAAGAAAAAAACACGTGGAACTGCTCTAGTGAGAACCCCCTCCTAGTCTTACCCCCGCCCCACATCTCCCAAGTGCCTTGGAGTAAAACTTGGGTAGCCCAGCAACCTAGGTGACCCTCTGATTGGTCTAATGAGGCAGATAGCCAACCAGTTTCTCCCTTAGGTTCCTAAAGGAGATGAGTTGAGGCCAGTGGAATGCAGGTGTGGATTCTAGAAGCCAGGGCCAGCTGCAGAGGTGGCTTTTGGAAAGTGAATCAGAATGTGCACCTGGTTCTAAAATCTGACTTGGCTCCAGGATGACATTGAGCAAGTCACAGAGCCTCTCTTAGCCTTTGCTTCCTTATTCCTTATCACTGAAAGTTATGTCATTTCTGGTGATGAGATGATACAAGTAAAACTTAAGTGTCCAGCATCTAGCTAATAGACTTTCTGTTTCTTCTGTTCCCCCTAGCATCCAAATAGAAACAGTATGAGTAGAGAGAGAGCTATTTTTTAAATATTTCATTTATATATTTTTTTAATTTTTAAAATTTTATTGTTTTGTTGTTGTTTGTTTTTGCTTTTCAAGGTAGGGTCTTGCTCTAGGCTAAGCTGACCTGGAATTCACTGTGTAGTCTCAGGCTGGCCTCAAACTCACAGCAATTCTCCTACATCTGCCGCCCAAGGACTGGGATTAAGTGTGTGTGCCACCACACCCGACTTTTAAAAGAAACATTTTGGGCTGGAGAGATGGCTTAGTGGTTGAGCGCTTGCCTGTGAAGCCGAAGGACCTCAGTTCGAGGCTTGATTCCCCAGGACCCATGTCAGCCAGATGCACAAGGGGTCGCACGCATCTGGAGTTCGTTTGCAGTGGCTGGAGGCCCTTGCGTGCCCATTCTCTCTCTCTCTCTGACTATTTCTCTCTGTGTCACTCTCAAATAAATAAATGAAAATAAACAAAAAAAAATTTAAATTTTTGAGAGAGAGAGAAAGAGAGAATGAGGCACCAGGGCCTCTAGCTGCTGCAAACAAACTCCCGGCACATGCGCCACCTTGTGCCCCTGGCTTATGTATATACTGGGGAATTAAACCTTGGTCCTTAGACTTCACAAGCAAGTGCCTTAACTGTTAAGCCATCTCTCCAGCCCTCTTTTGTGTTTTTATTTTAAATATTTTCATGTATTTATTTGCAAGCAGATAGAGGGAGAGACAAAATGGGACCACCTGGGGCCTCTAGCCACTGCAAACGAACTCCAGATGTATGCACCACTTTGCGTATCTGGTTTTGTGGGGGTACTAGGGAATCAAACCTGGGTCATTAGGTTTTGCTGGCTCTAAGCCATCTCTTCAGCCCCAGAGGTATCTATTGAATTAAATGTTTACCATAGTATATGAAAGCTTGAATTTGAACTAAATTCAAATTCTGGCTTGATCATTAACTAGCTAGGGCAAATGGCTTTACATTTAAGCTAACTCCTGGCGAGGTAGTAGTAAAATCTTACACATAGTGGGCAGGCTAGACCTCATATCTGCTGAAAGACTATCCATTTAGAGTTGGAGACATCTCTGTCCTCCCCTTATGAAGAGGCCAGTCCACCCATGGGTGTGGTGATAGAGTTGGTCCTTGTGTGGCTCCTGATAACTCCAACTCCACTAAGGAGGAAGACAGGATAAGATGGGCCCCTGATCTAGTAGGGAGGAGCTAAGGGACCCTTAGAGAAACACAACAGTGACACACTGAAGGATCCCCAGGGTGCTGGCTTGGTTTTAGATTCTAGCCTGCTGTGTGAACTTTGGTAAGTCCTTGCCCCTCTGGGCCTTGAGAACCCATTTCTACAAAAAGCAGTGGGACACAGGCCTACCAGCTCCCACTTTTTTTGTGTGTCCCCCCCCCCCCAACGCCCTGCTTGGCTCCTTGATAGCCAAAAAGTGCCTTCAGAAGGAAATGTCTAAAAGGGAGCTTTCCAACCCTGGCTTCCTACCTCTTCCTGACCTGTCCTTGCTGTCCTCCAGGTCATCACATCCGCCCTAAGAGACTGCCTCTTGGCTGCCTCAAGATAGTCCTTCCTTCTCCGCCTCCCAGCTCCCTATGTCTCCTGTGTTTCTCTGCTTCCTGTCTGCTCAGCTCAGCCACAGGATTTCTCTTCTTCTTCCTTTTTTTTTGTAAAGTTTTTAAAATTGTATTATTTTATTTTTAAATATTTTATTTATTTGAGAGAGAGAAAGAGGCAGATAGAGAATGGGCATGCCAGGACCTCTAGCACTTTGCCCCTCCCCAACTGAACCCTCACATCCTTCAGAGTGGAGCTCAAGCCCTTCGCCACAGGTCTCTGCCTTCCTAACTCCAGAACCATGACCTGTGAGCCTGGGCTGCCTAGTCCTAGTCCTGCAGTGCACTTGTCAGCCCTGCCTGCCAAGACTGGCCTACAGCCTCCAGGAGGCACCTGTGAGAGTGCCAGTGTGGCCTGGCACACAGTGTGTGCTGTAGATACAAACGTGGTGCCCCAGGCTGCCTTCTGTCTTCTGCCTTCTATCACTTCCTTGGCATGCACAGTGTTGTCTTGTGCTTCATGCAATTAAATATTTGTCCTGTGCGAAAGTCCATGTGCAGGCAGAGCACAATGGAAGAGGCAAAAAGCGAACTCGCCATGGACCCTGCCCTGCAGAACTCCTGTCTACTGGCCCGAGATAAGCCTCAGCTGGAGGCACAAAGAGCTGTTATGTAAAAGGGATTTCCAACTGGGCCAAAAGGAAGCCTCGGCAGGCGAGGTAGGAGAAGCATGTGGGGCACTCTAGGGAAGGCTGTACAGAAAGCATGTGCATTCCAGGGAAAGGAGACAGTGTGCCACCACAAGGCAAGATGTGGCACAATTTGCTAAGTGCAGGAAGTGTGTGTCCCTCACGTCAGTCATGCATGTACTGTTTTATCCTCTTGCTGTCTGGTGAAGGGGTCTGCGTGCCAAGATGTCATCAGTGCTCTTCGCTAGTGGCAGAATTCCAGGGGATTTTTTTCTCCTTTAGCTTATCTGTGCTTTTCTAAAATTCCTGCAGAGCAAGTTTAAAGCCAGCCTGAGCTACATAGCAAGACTTTTTCTTAAAAACCACAAGGCAGGCTGGGTGTGGTGGTGCACACCTTTAATCCCAGCTCTCAGGAGGCAGAGGTAGGAGGATCTCCATGAGTTTGAGGCTACCCTGAGACTACATAGTAAATTCCAGGTCAGGGTGGACTAGAGTGAGAACCTACCACAAAACAACAACAAACAAACAAACAGGGCTGGAGAGGTAAAGCCTAAGGATCCTGGTTGTAGGCTCTTTTCCCCAGGACCCACGTTAGCCAGATGCACAAGGGGGCGCGCGCATCTGGAGTTCGTTTGCAGTGGTTGGAGGTCCTAGCGCGCCCATTCTCTCTCTTCTGTGCCTCTTTCTCTCTGTCACTCTCAAATAAATAAAAATAAACAAAAAAGAAATAAAAAAAAATACAAGGCAGGGACTGGAGAGATGACTTAGCAGTTAGGGTGCTTGCCTGCAAAGCCTAATGGATGAATGGAGTTTCATTCCTAATACCCACGCAGAGCCAGATGCACAAGGTGGCACATGCACCTGAAGTTTAGTTGTAGCAACTGGAAGCCCTGTAGCGCCCACTCTGTCTCTGCTAGACATGGTGGCTCACACCTTTACAGAATTCAGGAGGTTCAAGTGGAGAATCACTGAGTTCAAAGCCAGCCTGAGACTACATAGTGAATTCCAGGTCAGCCTGGGCCAGAGTGAGACTCTTATTTTAAAAAAACAAAAAATAGGGCTGGAGGGATGGCTTACTGATTAAGGTGTTCGCCTGAAAAGCCAAAGAACCCAGGTTCAGTTCCCCAGGACCCACGTTAACCAGATGCCCAAGGGGGCGCACATGTCTGGAGTTCGTATGCAGTGGCTGGAGGCCCTTGTGCGTCCATTCTCTCTCTGTGTCTCTCCCTCTTTCTCTGTCAAACAAACAAATAAATAATTTTAAAAAGCAAAAAATAAGCTGGGCATGGTGGTACACACCTTTAGTCCCAGCACTCGGGAGGCAGAGGTAGGAGGATCACCGTGAGTTTGAGGCTACCCTGAAACTACGTAGTCAATTCCAGGTCAGTCTGGACTAGAGTGAAACCCTACCTCCTAAAACCAAAATAAATAAATAAATCACAAGGAGGCTGGAGAGATAGCTAGCAGTTAAGGTGCTTGCCTGCAAAGCGTAAGGACCCAGGTTCACTCTCTCTGCAGATCCCATCTAAGCCAGATGCATAAAGGTGATGCAAGTGCAAGGTTGCACATGCCCACTAGGTGGCGCAAGCCTCTGGAGTTCTATTGCAGTGGCTGAAGCCCTGGCACACCACAATTCTCTCTCCCTCTTTCTTTCTTTCTTTCTTTCTTTCTTTCTTTCTTTCTTTCTTTCTTTCTTTCTTTCTTTCTTTCCTTTCTGTCTCCCCCCCCCTCTCTCCCCAAAAACAAAGGGGCGTGGTCTGGAGAAATGGCTTAGCTGTAAGGTGCTTGCATGCAAAGCCAAAGGACCCAGGTTCAATTCTCTAGGACCCACATAAGCCAGATTCACAAGTTGACACATGCATTTGGAGTTCATTTGAAGCAGCTGGAGGACCTGGCATGCCCAATCTCGTCCTCTCTCCCTCCCTCTGTCTCTCTCTCCCTCTCTCAAGCAAATAAATACAAAGGGGCTAGAGAGATGGCTTAGTGGTTAAGCACTTGCCTGTGAAGTCTAAGGACCCCAGTTTGAGGCTTGATTCCCCAGGTCCCACGTAAGCCAGATGCACAAGGTGGTACATGCAACTGGAGTTCGTTTGCAGTTGTTGGAGGCCCTGGTGTGCTCATTCTTTCTCTCTACCTATCTGCCTCTTTCTCTCTCTATCGCTCTCAAATAAATAAATTAAAAATAAAATTAAAAATACAAAAAAGTTAAAGTAAAAAAGACACAAGGCTAGTTATGTAGCTCAATAGCTGAGTGCTTGCCTAACTATGTACAAGGTCTTAAGGAACCATCATATTAACGATAAACTCAAATGTTCTATCGTTAAATTGTTTGCTGTGAAGCTTCTGGAAACATCTATTCTTTGTCAAGGACCAGCAGAAATTGGCGAACCACACTGTGAGGGGCACAGACCAGAGGGAGAAGACAAAAGAGCTGTCTTCCACATGTAATTATCTCCAGGGTGCAGAACCATGTCTTATGTCTCCTGTTGCCCCCCCCCCCCCCCCCCCCGCAGAGCTGAGCCTGCGGCAGATACCCCAGGATTCCATCCGACTGACTCCTGTGTGCCCTACTGGCCCACACCATGCAACACCAGTCTGTTCTGCACAGCGGTTACTTTCACCCACTGCTTCGGACCTGGCAGGCCACCTCCACTACGCTCAGCGCCTCCAACTTCATCTACCCCATCTTTGTCACGTGAGTCCTCGAAATGACCCAAGCCTTTCTAACCTGCCTTGGCTGGGGGAAGGTGTGTGACAAGCAAGCTGTCTGTAGTACTGGGGAGGGAGAGGTTTAAAGTGGGCTGTCAAGTGGAAACAAAAGGTTTTAGAAGCAACCTACAGGGTTAAGGAAGTAGTCTTAGCAATGACAAAAGCCCTGAAAAGTATCTTTGCCTTTGCCTGCCATTCTAAACTAATGCAATAAAACAGAAAAGGAGAACGTAGTGGAGTAGAGTGCTATGTCTATGTAAGGAGTGGTTGTTGGTAATAGTCAAGCAGTCGTGACTCTTAGCAGTAGTGACAGTAGATATTTAGAGTGCTCACTGTGTAGCAGGTGCTTTGCTGAGCACCTACTCCACTACCTCGTTCAGTCCAGACAACACTCAAATGAGGAAGGACTGTCCTTAGGAGTATCAACTCATGAGGGCAGGCATTGTCTGTTTTGGTCTCTGTTACATCCTTAGTGCCTACAACTGTACGTGGCACTGGTTGATGCAAAACACACAACTCTCACCTCAAAGAGGATACAAAATAGTTTATTCTGCAGTCAAATGTGAGTAACCGTGGCCTAGGAACACAGATTCAGTTCACCCCAGATTTTGTGTTCCAACATGTTTACAACTTCATGAAGATTTTATAGTTACAGACCAAGGGAGTCACTTTTCAAATGTATTGGGGAGGACAACAGGTAGGTGGGTTCCAGCCAAGCAGGGATATCTCTGTTACAGACTTAAGATGTTCTCTGATGACATTCTTAACCTTGGGGCTGGTGGAAGCTCGTGTCTCTTAGTATATTCCACAGAAGTTTCACCTGATCACCTCATAGTCACAAGGATGTCAGGTCAGACACAGAAGGTAGCCCAGGGTAAGTTAGCTCTGATCCTGCAACATTCCATCTCTGTGATCACAGGGGTCCTATCAGCCCATTCAGCCTTGTTTGAAATAGTTGCAGTGCTTTTCAGGAACTTTAGTTCACATACCTGAGAACCCACTAAGCTTTTGTTGAGAGAATGAAGTAATCTACCAGGGTGAAGGGCCTGGGCCTGGGGTTCAACGAGATGCCACAGCTTGGCCAAGGTCAGTCAGCAAGTGCCTAGGAAACTACACAAGGACATTGTGACTTTAGAGTCCAAGTTCTCCATGTGATTACTGTTCTTTTAGTTCAGTGTTCTTATTGTCACTGCTGTCATTGCTCCTGTTATTATTTCAGGGGCTTGGCCAGGCAGGGGAGCCAGACACTGGATCCCACCCCCCTTCCTCCATCTTCAGTCCTGTATCGGATCCCTTCCCAGTCTTCCATCCATCCCTCAGCCACCCTCACCACTGGCCCTTCCCATAGCCACCAATCCATAGCCTGCCCTCTGCTCTTGCAGGGATGTTCCTGATGATGTTCAGCCTATCGCCAGCCTCCCAGGAGTAGCCAGGTGAGCAGTGCGGGGGTGAGGGGACAAAGTGATGATGGAAGGAAAGTTTTCTCATTTGAAGGTGACGGGGCAAGAAGCAGACCCAGCACGTAGCAGACACGGAGAGGTGAAGTGCAGCTGAGTGGGGAGAAGGGTTTCCAGGGGACGAGAGCAGGAGGCCAGTGGAGGAGGCAGCCTCGTAAAGAAACTGGGGTCCCAGCACTAGGGATGCCACGCCTGAGGCTGCTGCAGATAGGAGCCGAGCTTGAGATGGGAACCTGAGTAAGAGCCTTGGAGGACCCTGCTACAGCTAACTCCATAGGGCCGCTCCTTAGAGCAGGTAACCCTCTTTGGGTATTCTCCTGGTCCAACCTGCACTGTAGGCCTTGCACGTTCTTGGTGCCTGTGCAACTTGGCTTTTTACTGGGGATGAACTCAGGACCTATCCCATACTAGGCAAGCTTGCTACCACTGAGCCACCTCCTTGGTGTATAACTTGGCTCTTGTGTGTGGGCGCATGAAAATGTGAGTATGCGTGCACACTTAGATGCTTGCGTGTCAAGGTCAGTGGACAACCTTTGGTGTTGTTCCTCAGGAAAACTGCATATTCTTCCCTGACTCCACCTTAATTGGCCTGAAGTTCAGCAAGTAGGCTAGACTGGCTGGCTAGTGAGCCCCGTGAATCTACACCAGGGTTACAAGCACTTGCCATTATACTCAGTGGTGGGTTGTTATTGTTATTATTATTATTATTCATTTGCAAGCAGAGAGAGAGAGAATGGGCATACACCAGGGCCTCCAACCTCTGCAAACAAACTCCAGATGCATGTGCTACTTTGAGCACTGGCTTTACGTGGATTGAATCCAGGTCATTAGGCCTTGCAAGCAAATGCCTTAGCCACTGAGCCATCTCTCCAGCCCCTCAGTGTTTTTGCTGTGAATCAAGCTCGGGTTCTCATGCTTGCACAGTTGTCTCTCCCACCTCACCACTTGACTCTTAACAGAAGCACAGTGTGAATGATGGGTTGGGAGTGGAGGATCTGTTCCCTCTGCCCCTTTGTCAGCGTCAATTCCCTTCTAGGTACGGTGTAAACCGACTGGAAGAGATGCTGAGGCCCCTAGTGGAAGAGGGCCTGCGCTGTGTCCTGGTCTTTGGTGTCCCCAGCAGAGTTCCCAAGGTAAAGAACCAAGGAAGGGCTAAGGAGGGAGGACTGAAGTTCCACACTCACTGTGCCCTCGCTCTACCCTTGGCTGGCTGTGGAGCCACAGATGAATGGCCACAGTCCTGCCCTTGACACAGCACCTACAGTCAGGAAGCTAAGTAGGGCTGCAGTGCCTCGACTGGCTGAGCCAGGCCTCTCTCATACCTCTGCTTTCCTCACTCTGCTTCCTCATCCAGAGCTGTGGTGGGGCTGCAAGGAGAGGGCCAGCGTCATGCTCTGCTAGGGGCATCCACTATGCCTCGTGCAAAGCTTCATGTAACAGACACAGCCCCCGGATGGAGCTCCAGTGGCGCAGCGGTTAACGCGTGGTACTTATACAGATATGCCCCTTGGTCTTTCCTTCCCCTCCCCCAAGGATGAGCGGGGCTCTGCAGCTGATTCTGAGGAATCCCCTGCTATTGAAGCCATTCGTCTGCTGAGGAAAACCTTCCCCAGCCTCCTGGTGGCCTGTGATGTCTGTCTGTGCCCCTACACCTCCCACGGTCACTGTGGTGAGTGCCCCTATGCCAACCCTTGTGCCTTCCATACCCACTCACAAGCCATTCCCAAGGTAGGCATAGGCCAGGACCTAAGGTGTACCCCCAAGCCAAATCATCTTATTTCCCAGGGCTCCTGAGTGAGAATGGATCCTTCTTAGCTGAGGAGAGCCGCCAACGGCTGGCAGAGGTGGCACTGGCTTACGCCAAGGCAGGTGAGTGAGCCCCCAGTAGGGACAGGGAGGGGGTATAGTGGACAGGAGGGTCCCAGAGCTCTGAAGGACACTCTGTGCCCCTCAGGATGTCAGGTGGTAGCCCCGTCGGACATGATGGATGGACGTGTGGAAGCCATCAAGGCAGCTCTCATGGCACATGGACTTGGCAACAGGGTACGGACAGGGGAGTAGGGACAGGAGAGAGCCTGGGCCAGCCCTTCCCTCGTTGCCTCAGAAATCTCAGAACTACAAAAAAAAAAAAAAAAGATAAATAATAGAATAGTACACATGACGCCTTCGGGGTCTGCCCCAAGAAATCACTTCATGGGACAGACTACAGGTCCTTTACTTCGTGATTGAGATCCTTTCTCCTCTTGACATATTATCCTGGGAGTCTTGGAAGGGCTGACTCAACCTGTACCCCACTGTCTCCCCTCAGGTCTCAGTGATGAGTTACAGCGCCAAATTTGCTTCCTGTTTCTATGGGCCTTTTCGGTGAGTGGGGACGGGCTGGGGTCTGGCTAACCCATTAAGCCCTAAGCTGGAGCCCAACCTGCTCATGCTGCTTTGCAGGGATGCGGCTCAGTCAAGCCCAGCTTTTGGCGACCGCCGCTGCTACCAGCTTCCCCCTGGAGCCCGAGGTCTGGCTCTCCGTGCAGTGGTGAGTGAACAGGTGTGAGCTCCACGCCCCACCCACCCTGGCCTGTCTCCTTCCCAGGCCCTGCCCACACTTTGTCCTCATCTGTAGGACCGGGATGTACGGGAAGGAGCTGACATGCTTATGGTGAAACCAGGATTGCCCTACCTGGACGTTGTGCGGGAGGTGAAGAACAAGGTGAGCCCAGAGCAGAGGCAAGTCCAGGCAAGAGGTCTGCCCCTGTGTGGGGATCCCCGATGGAGGGGGCTCTGGAATCAGAACAGGAGTCCTCTCCTCCCAGCCCTGCCTAGAGACCAGCTTGGCTTTCTCTGTCTCTGTAAACATTGGGCCTCTGTGGCTGAATGGTTCTTGAATAGCCTGGGCTACCATCAGTAGTGACTCAGAATGAGGCTCAAGATGGTCACAGGCTGGACAGAGAGGAAGGGACACTTGCATAATGTGCCCACCCTCCACTTCAAGCCACATGCCTTTCACTGCCTCTCTGCAGCACCCTGAGCTCCCCCTCGCCGTGTACCATGTGTCTGGAGAGTTTGCCATGCTGTGGCATGGAGCCCGAGCTGGGGCCTTTGATCTCAAGACTGCTGTACTGGAAGCCATGACCGCCTTCCGCAGAGCGGGTAAGCAGGGGCCAGGTTGTGACCTATCCCACAGAGACTGGTGGGCACTTTGTCCAAGAAGGAAAGTGAAGTCACAAGAGATCTGGAGTCTTTGCCTAGAAGTACTGGTAACTTCGATGCAAGCTAAGGAATGGATGTGGAACAGTAGAACAGATTGGGCAAAAATGAAGGAAATAGGGCCTTCCATAGCCTTTTGGTTATGAGAGTGTAGGCAAGCTATTTCTGTCAACCTCAAGATCCCCATCTATAAACCAGGGATAAGGTGCCTGGTGCATGGTTGTCCTAAGGAGTAAATGAAGTGATCTGGACAGTGTATGATTATTGATCTACAAATGGAAGCAGGTGTTGTTAGTGTCACACACCATCCTGCTCTTTAGAGTGGGCTCCAGCTCCAGACTCCTGTCTGTCCCCCCCTCACCAGGAAGATCACAAGACTAGAAAGCAGTTTGGCACTATTACCTGTCACTGAGACCTGAGGGGAGACAGCGGGAGACAGGCTGAGTCAGCCCTTCCCAGCTTCCCAGGGTGAGGTGGCAAGGGCAGAAAAGACCTCTGCTAGGAATTTGTCTGTAGTCTGCTCTCATTTCAGCACTGGGCTTTGATTGCTCCAGGCCAGCAAGGGACAGAAGCTTGCAGCTGCTTGCTTCCCCCACTGCATTTCACATAATGGCAAATGGAAGCTTAGAAAGAGAAAAATGCTAAGCTAAGGCCTGGAGCTCACCACAGTTGGGCTCAATCTCATGCTGTGACTCCAGGCTGTGCTTCTCCATGGGCTTCATGCTAGGCGCTGGTACCACACCGACTCTCTTGCGTCTGTTTCCCCACACAGGTGCTGACATCATCATCACCTACTACACCCCTCAGCTGTTGCAGTGGCTAAAGGAGGAGTGATGAGTGAGTGTGCAGGACTCAAAACGTTGATCTTGACAAAGCTCCCCAGGCCTTGGAGAAAGTGAAAACCAAAGTAAATGCTGCTGGTAGAACTGTGCCCTGTGCCCTCTTCCTGCTCATGTGCCTGTAGGCCACAGCACCCTTAGGTGGTTCCGACCAGCACCCTAAAGTCCTACCACTCACATTCACATGCTTTCCAGCTCTCCAAGCTTCCCGCCCTGGCTCGGCCTTGAGGCCCACCTCCCCATCCTCAGCACTCTCCTCAGGTCCAGCTTCAGCTGGGTACCAGCCAGGAGCTCTGGGCACAGGCTTGGGCCCGGGAGAAGAGCCTGGAGCACTGGGGCAAGAGGAGAGCAATTGGATCTTGCATCCAAAGAAGCTCAGGGAAGTCGCGGCCTCTGGCAGCAGAGCTGGGCACAGGACTGAGGCCTGGCTTGACAACCTGAGCTTAGAGTTGAGCTGTGCTGTGCCCCACTGGACAGCTTTTCTCACACAGGCCAGTGACCACCAGGCTGCCTGAGGCCTTCTTTCCCTCCAAGCCAAAAAGCCAGAGAAGAGTGGCAAGGATCAAGATCCAGAAGCGAAGAGGGAGCACCTGGCCACTGGAAACACCAGCACTCAAATCATTTTTTATTCACGAGACAGAACCTCTGCTCCATGCCCATTGCCAGGGCAATGCAAACATGGCAGGACACGCAGCAGCCTGTCTGTTGGAGTCAATGCAAAGAGAAGGGGGAGACAGTAGAAGAAAACAAACAGCAGTTCAGGTGTTGATGCCCACTTAGAAGGAAAGGGCCTAAAGCAGTGTCTGAGTTGAGACCACAGAAGGACCAGGCAAGACGGTTAAAAGAAGGTCCCAAGACAATATACAGAGATCCTGTGGTGGGAGGAGCTGGGCACAGATGAGGAGCGGGCCAGGAAGAGGAAAATGTGGTAGATTTGGAAGTTGGGGAGGTCAGCTCTCAGGCTTGGCAAGGACCTTCACATTTATTCCACATCTGATGGGCAGCTATCAGATTTTTTTTTTTTTACACTGCTGGGGATTGTACCAAAGCCCTCAACACATCTAGACAGACACACTGCCACTGAGCTATACCTCTGGCCATTCAGGAAGCATTTTGGAAACAGATTTCAGCAGTGCTTTAAATCCCTAAGAAATAAGGGAACAAGAGCAAGGATGTGTTCATGAGGCCCTGGACAGCTGTGTGGCTGGTTTCAGTTCATTTTTCTGAGACACTGACCTGTTTATTTCCCCCTCACGAAAGTTAGGCTCTGCTAAGGAGGGGTGGATTTGCAAGTCCACCTGCCCATCTGCAAAAGGACAGGGTGTCCCTACTCTGATGACAGCCCAACTTCAGTCTAAACTCTAAGGAATATTTTTGAGGCAAGCCCAACAGACTAGCCTTTTCTTGTGTTAATGTCAGGGGAGAGAGGATTGGCATGCCAGGGCCTCCAGCCATTGTAATCGAACTCCAGACGTGTGCACCGTCTTGTATGCTTGTGCGACCTTGTGTGTTTTCATCACCTTGTGCATCTGGCTTACGTGGGACCTGCGGAATTGAACCTGGGTCCTTAGGCTTCACAGGCAAGCAGTTTAACCACTAAGCAATCTTTAGCCCACACATCCATTTTTTTTAAAGATTGATTTATTTGCAAGCAGAGAGAGAGAGAGAATGGGTGCACCAAGACCTCTAGCTGCTGCAAATGAACTCCAGATGCAGTTACCATGTTGTGCTTCTGTTAAGCATTCATTTTTATAATGTAAAATTTACTTAAAATTCTAAACTTGCAGCTCCTACAGTCAGACTGGTCCCTTCCAATTCTTGGAGGCTTTTGTCACATCTGTGACCACACCATTAGAGCCGATCTCCTTGTGCGCAGCCTTCTGGAAGGTAATTAGCCCAAATTAGGTCTTAGGGTATCCCAAAGCTTCCCCTTGCAGGGAGCCTGATCGTGGGTCACTAATTTGAGACAAACCTTTTCTGGACCCAGGATAGGTCAAGCCAGAAATGAACCATTTTAGCTTCTAGACCTCTTGTTTCACAGCCTGAACTCTTCTGGAAAACAGTTAGTGGAAAAGGAAAGGTTATCCTAGTCCATCCCAGTCCCATCATTGCCAAGCAAGTACTAAGAGACATTCATTGCCTTGTAGGTCAGGCAGTCCCAAGGAGGTAAACAAATGTGTCCAGGGGTACATAGCAAATGCTGAGCAGGCAGGATGAGGTGCCCTGAGAGCCTGGAGGTAGATGTGAAGGCCACTAGGTTCTGACTTGTGAAGGATTGGAAAACTTTCCCAACATTTGGATGAGCAAGGTGAAGTGTCATTGGGCAAGAGCGTTCCAGGGATGGGAACCATTATGCAAAGGCCTGGAGGAGCGCGAGGCGGGTGTGACTAGCAGACACGGAGAGGGCCTGAGGTACAGAAACAGACCAGGGCCCAACCATATTCAGGGGCTCAAAGGTCTTAGTTGTTTCCAACTTTATTCAACATCAAAGGAAGACATTTTAACCAAGGATAACTCAAATCTAATTTGTATTTTTTTGTCAAGGTAGGGTTTCACGCTAGTGCAGGCTGACCTGGAATTCACTATGTAGTCTCAGTCTGGCCTCGAACTCACGTCAATCCTCTACCACTGCTTCCTGAGTGCTGGGATTAAAGGCGTGTGCCACCACGCCTGGCCTAATTTGTATTTTTCTAAATAGCACTAGCTATCAAGATGGGTATTTTATGTTTTGTTTTGTTTTTTGTTTCAAGATGGTTTTTGCGATGAGAATTTGGATGCCTTGAGCTACAGTGACCATGGGGACAGAGAAAAGGAAATGGATTTAGAATGTGATTAGGAGGTCAATTTGATGTAAAGGTTGACCTTGAGTAGCTGCTGGGCCATTTACTGAGTCAGGGAACCCTGAAAGATACAGGAGCAGTTTCAGGAAATGGGAGCAGTACTAACTAGCTTCGCATGCATTGTAGTTATGTCACTCAAGGGCACTCAGATTGGCGTCAGAACTGTGTTAGAATCTCAGTTACAAAGAAAATAAGAGCTTGGGTGTAATGGGTGTAATGTGTAATTGACTCCAGAACAGGAGGAAGACCCAGATGCTCATTTGCCTTCAGGCATGGTGGTCTACATGAGTGGTTCCCTGTGGGATCGATCAGATCTTGCCACTTGAAGTGCCAGCCTGGTGGCTGTGGCCCACAGTGTTTTTTCTATAAAGGAAGTATTAGGCTGGGGCATGGTGGCTCATATTTGTAATCCTGACACTTGGTAGGTTGAGGGGCAGGAAGATTGCTGCAACTTCAAGACCAGTCTAGGCTACAGAAAAATCAGCTCAAAAAGGAGGTTGGGGGCTTAATGGTTAAGGCACTTGCCTGCAAAGGCAAAGGACCCACATAAGCCAGATGTACAAGGTGGCACATTCACCTGGAGTTCGTTTGCAGTGGCTGGATGCCCTGGCGTGCCCACTCTTTCATTCTCTTTCTCTCTCTGCCTCTTTCCCTCTCAAAAAGTTGGGGGGTTGGTGGCACGCCTTTAATCATGAGACAGAGGAAGAAGTACCGCCGTGAGTTCAAGGCCACTCTGAGACTACATAATGAATTCCAGGTCAGCCTGGGCTAGAGTGAGACTACCTCGAAAAACCAAAATAAATGAATTTTTTCTTTTCTTTAAAGGCTAGGGAGGCAGTAATGGAATGGGTGTCAGCTGAAAGGCTGTGGATCTGCTCCACAGATCTCTGGCAGTGTGACCTTCCTGGCCTGGTAGTGATTGCCAAGACAGAGGACTTGCCTTTCACAGTCTGGCAAAGCACACTACTGGACTTTGGGTAGTGATCATTCTGGGCCTCTTGGCAAAACTTGATTTTCCTGTTTTCCTTATATGTGCCCATGTGGGCTGTGGCTTCTTTGACAGGCTTTCTAATCAGTCACTTTACTACCTAGCAGCAAAGATCACCAGCCTCTGCTGCTGTCCCACGCAAACTCTGCCAGTGCCACCATACTTTAGGGCCTATGATTTGTGGCAAGCCAGGCTCTGGATTGTTCTAGGTGCCCTTGGTGGCAAGTGGCCAAAATCCAGTTCAGTAGAAAAAGAGAAACTGACAGGTTTCCATACCTGGATCAAATGTGTCCCTGGGTGAAAGGCTCCCATGGGTCTCTCTGTCCCTTTCTTGCCCTCATTTGTTGGACCCAGCTTGGCTGTATTGTAAGATGAGTCTTTCAATCAGGTGCAGTCTGATTTCCCATTACTCTAGGCTTAAGTGGCCCATAAGATTTATAATTCCAGAAAAATCCTTTCTGGCTTTTCACTTCAACAAAACTCCAGAAGTCCTTGGTTGGCCCTGTTTGGGTCACATGGCCCACTCCTTGGCTCAGTCATTATAAAATATACTGAGAAATGCATTACACAAGAGGCTGGCAAGGCCACAAAGTCTACACCAATGGTTCCCTTTTGCCTGGAATGTTTTCCCCAAACTGGTTATCCTAATAAGTAAAGATTTTAAGCTAGAGTGTTCCTCCAGTGTGACCCAACCACTTCTCTAAACTCATTCCCTTTATTAATCTGGATTCAGGATCTGTATATAACTATAGCCAAAACAATAGCTCAAGATGAATGTACCTCACTAAGCAGCCCAGGACTAATATGCTAGTCACACTGTCATGGGATGGTAGTGTCTTGTCTTTCTTCATCCCTAGCATGTCTCAGTCTTTTTTACATGGTGAGCAAAGATGGTAGCCATGTGGTCCATGCCTGTGATCCCAGCACTAGGAGACAGAGGCAGAAGGAAGAAGTTCAAAGCTAACCCGGGCTACCTAGTGAGGCCTTGTGTGTGTGTTGGGGTGAGGCATGACAGCTCCATTTCCTATCATAGGTCAGGTCCTCCTCAGCTAGTAGGAAGAGAAGGGCAATTGGAGAGGATGGTCCTTTATACAGGTATGGTCCAAAGGTTGAACACATCATCTTTATCCCCATGCCCTTGTGTGAATTCAGTCACATGACCATGCCTACTGGGGAAGGAGGCTGGAGCAATTATGTTCCACTGAAACTTAAGTTCAGTAACTAAGGAAGAGATTACCCATTAGGGACTCCTGTTTTACAAGAGCTTTGCCTTCTGTCCTCTTTAGTTTTGAATAAATCATTGCTCTGACATTCAAAACTAAGGAAGATGGGGCTGGAGGGATGGCTTAGTGGTTAAGGCACTTGCCTGCAAAGCCAAAGGACCCAGGTTTGATTTCCCCAGGATGCACGTAAGCCAGGTGCACAAAGGGGCACATGCATCTGGATTTCCTTTGCAGTGGCTGGAGACCCTGGCATCCATTCTCTCCCCCTTTCTCCCTCCCTTCCCCTCTCTCCCTCCCTCCGTGTGTGTGTGTGTGTCCCTCTCCCTCCCTCCCTCCCTCTCTCTCTCTCTCACTCTGTCTCTCAAATAAATAAAACTAAGGAAGATAAGCCAGGTATGGTGGTGCATGCCTTTAATCCCAGCACTCGGGAATCAGAGGTAGGAGGATTGCCATGAGTTTGAGGCCACCCTGAGACTATATAGTAAATTCCAGGTCAGCCTGGGCTAGAGTGAGACCCTACCCCCCCCCCCCCGCAAAAAAAAAGTCATGGATATGAGCAAGTGACCATCATCATCAAGCATCACATACTTCTTAGAATCACAGAAGCCATGGTCAGAATGTCAAGGTAGAGACCCTTAGAGATCATTTAAACCGTTTTAAAGATGGAGATGGACCTAGAAAAGAGACTTAAAATCACATAACAAGCAGGTGCAGGCCAAGGCTGGGGTTCAGGTTTCCTCCCTCCAAGCCCAGAACTCAGCATTGGGAAATGATTTGCGGAGGGTAGGGATGAAAGATTGACTAAGAGGGGTGTTAGCCTTGTATGTGTTGCCTTTATGAGATATATAAAAGCTATGTTCATGTGCAGTTGTACAAATTAATATAGAACTTAGCCAGTGCATATGAAAGGTTTAGCCTCATTTATCTGTAGAGAAAAATAACCACAGCAAAGGACTCAATGCAACTCAATGTATTGAGCACTTACCTAGCTTGGCCAGATTCTGGATTCGATGTCTAGCACCTGAAAAATCATAGCCAAGTGCCATGTTGCATACCTGTAGTCCCAGCTACCTAACAGACCGACAGGAGAATCAGGAGTTTAAGGCCAGTCTAGGGAATGCGGCAAGGTCTTGTCTCAAGAGCATGCAAGAACACACAAGTACTGGTTTGGTCCCCAGCACCAGGCATAATGGTGCTCACTTTTAATCCTAGTACTGAAGAGGTAGAAGTGGGTTTCAGGCTCACAGGTCAGCCAGTCTGATTTTTGAGTTCTGGGCCAATGAAAGACCTTGTTTCAAAATGAGGTGGATGTCATTCCCAAGGATTGACACCCCAAGTGGTCCTCGGGCCTCCACTACACCCATCCACACACATGCAAACATATTTAAAAGGGGTGCGTGCTTATTATTCATACACAGTAAATACACAAGTAAAACTACATTTAAAAACCAGGAGAGGGATGGAGAGATGGCTTAATGGTTAAGGTATTTGCTGGCAAAGCCAAAGGACCCAGGTTCAGTTCCCCAGGACCCACATAAGCCAGATGCACAAGGTAGTACATGGGTCTGGTGTTCATTTGTAGTGGCTAGAGGCCCTGGTGCATCCATATTCTCTCTCTCGCTCTCTCTCTCTCTCTCTCTCTCTCTCTCTCTCTCTCTCTCTGTGTGTGTGTGTGTGTGTGTGTGTGTGTGTGTGTGTGTGTCTGCGTCTTTCCCTCTGGCTCTCTCAAATAAATAAAATTTTAAAAAAGCAACAGGAGAGAGTGTGGCATGGTGATGTACGCCTTTAATCCCAGCACTTGGGAAGCACAGATAGAATCACTGAGAGTTCAAGGCCACCCAAAACATGAATTACAGGTGAGCCTAGGCTAGAGCAAGACCCTACCCCAAAAAAACAAAGAAAATAAAAAGCCAGGAGAGGACTGGAGAGATGGCTTGGAGGTTAAGGTGCTTGCCTGCAAAGACTAATGACCTGGGTTTGATTCCCCAGTACCCACATAAAGCCAGATGCACAAAGTGGCCCATGCATCTTAAGTTCATCTATAGCAGTTGGAGGCTCTGTTGTGCCCATTTTCTCTCTATCTCTGCTTGCAAAATTAAAAACAATTTTTTTTTTTAAGCCAGGAGAAGTCTAAGCATATGGCTCAGTAGTAGGAAGAGCAATGGTGGGCATGTGTAAGGACCAGGGTTAATTCTAGCACCACAAAAAATAAATAAGGCTAAGGCATGGCAGCTAATTCCTATAATCCCAGCAATCAGGAGGCTGAGGCAGGAGGACTGCCACGAGTTGAGTTCAAGAGGCAAGCCTGGGTACACTGTGAGACACTGTCTCAAGCAGCAGGAGGAGACTAAGCACCTGAAAGCAACCATGCTCTAAGGTTCTAGAAACAATAGCTTTATTGGTTTGGGTGCCAGTTGCAAGGGTATATTTGTGACAGTTTGAGGACATGTACACTTTGCATTTATCTCTGTATATTTCATAAAATATTTTAAAAATAAGCAAATGAAAAATTAAAAGTGATAAAGAGGCATGTGTCTGGCAGGCACAGCCCCAGTTTGATTTCTTTCCGTTTTTAAATTTTGATTTTTTTTTTTTTAAAGAGGGAGAGAGAGAATTGGCACGCCAGGGCCTCAGCCACTGTAATCAAACTCCAGACCTTTGCACCACCTAGTGGGCATGATGTGCAACGTTATGCTTGCCTAACCTTTGTGCATCTGGCTTACGTGGGATCCAGAGAGAGGCTTTGCAGGCAAGCAATTCAACTTAAAAAAAAATTTTTTTTTTTTTTTTGGTTTTTTGAAGTAGGGTCTTATTCTGGTCCAGGTTGACCTGGAATTAACTCTGTCATCTCAGGGTGGTCTTCAACTCATGGTGATCCTCCTACCTCTGCCTCCCGAGAGCTGGGATTAAAGGTGTGCGCCACCACACCTGGCTTTTTTTTTTTTTTTTAATGTATCTGTTTACAAGCAGAGAGAATGAACACACCAGGGCCTCTTGCCACTACAAACGAACTCCAGATGCATGTGTCACCTTATATCTGCCTTTACATAAGTACTGGTGAATCCAACCTGGCTATCAGACTATAAGCATGTGGCTTTTACCACTAAGCCATCTCCCCAGCCCCAGTCTGGGTTTCTTGAGGATTTTCAGTAGGATTTTCTCAAGGGAACATGTGTGACAATTGCTTTCCCAAAGAGAAAAAAACACCAGGCATGGTAGTGCATGCGTTTTATCCCAGCACGTGGGAGGCACAGGTAGGAGGACTGCTATGAGTTTAAGGCCAGCCTGAGACTACATAGTGAGTTACAAGTCAGCCAGGGCTAAAATGAGACCCTACCTCGACAAAACAGGAAGGAAGAAAGGTGGGAGGGAGGGAAAGAAGGAAGGAAGGAAACTTGATCCAGAATATCAGGGATTTGTCACTGGCTTTCCTGTGACATTCAAGGCTCCTTTTGCTCTGCTGAAAAAGTTTCCTAGGGAAAAAGGAGATCATAGAGGACCAGTAGTTAAATCAGGGCCATGACCCCAGGGAGCAGATACCCATGGACAAAACAGCTCTCCTAAAGGTGTGTACTTGCTTTGGGTCAAGGCAGTGTGTAACCTAGAAAAAAAAAACAGCCTACTGGGGCTGTCAGGTTTCTCATTTGAAAAGAATCATCTTGAATTCTACAGGGACTTTCCCATGTGAGGTCGTCACTCCATCCTGATTTACTGTGACCCATATCCATATGACAAATGTAGAACCAAGGGCAAAGCTAATCATATCTCGGACATCCATGTAAAAGCCAGCCTGGGCTTTTGCCACACAAGCATGGGGACCTGAGTTTTGATCCCAGCACCTGTAATCCCAGTGCCAGAGAGGCAGAGATGAATCCCTGGAGCTTCTAACAGTAGGTGTGGTGGTTTGAATTAGGTGTCCCCATAAACTCATGTGTTCTGAATGCTAGGTTCCCAGCTGTGATGGTTAGGGTGTTGTTGATCTGGTTAGTAATCCACAGAAATCCTCTTTGGGTGGGTCTCCGAGGTTGTTTCCAGGAAGGATTAACTGAAGAGCGAAGTCCTTCCCCCAGAGTGAGCCCTTCCCCCAGAGCAGGCAGCCCCTCTCAGAGGGGACTTTATATAAGGAAGCTCTGCGTGAAAAGAACCCCTTCCTTCCTTCCTTCCACTTGGCTGCTGGAGCTGGTTGCTGCTTCCAGCGCAGACTGAAGACCAGTGTCAACTGAAGACCCATGTGGATCTAAACCCAGTGGCTCTTCAGGAAGCCTCCAGGCCTTCAGTGCCAGATGGGGACTGTTGTGGCATCCAGCCACGTGGACTGAGCAGCTACTGGGTTCCTTCATTCTCAGGCCTGCAACTGCTATTGGACTACTGCAAACTAATCCAATAAATTCCTTTTTTTAAAAAAAAAAAATTTTATTTATTTATTTGAGAGAAACAGACACAGAGAGAAAGACAGATAGCGGGAGAGAGAGAGAATGGGCGCACCAGGGCTTCCAGCCTCTGCAAACAAACTCCAGATGCGTGCGCCCCCTTGTGCATCTGGCTAACGTGGGACCTGGGGAACCGAGCCTCGAACCGGGGTCCTTAGGCTTCACAGGCAAGCACTTAACCGCTAAGCTATCTCTCCAGCCCAATAAATTCTTTTTTAACATAATTCATTCTAGCAGTTCTGTTCCTCCAGAGAACCCTCACTAATACACCAGCTGACAGCAATTTGGGAATTGGATCCTTACTGGAGGGGGTGGGATTATATGTGTTATAGCCAACTTCCCCTAGCTAGTGTTTGGCTCACTCTCCTGCTACTGTTGTCTACCCAATATCCAATATCCTTTTCCCCTGCCATCATGGAGTTTCCCTCTAGTCCACAAGCCAAAATAAACCCTTTCCTCCCACTAGCTGCTATTGTTTGGGTACTTTCTGCCAGCAATGCAAAGCTGACTGCAACAGTAGGAATCAGTGAACTCCAGGTTCAGTGAGACCCTTTCTCAAATATAATGCGGAAAAGCCAAGCATGGTGGCACACACCTTTAATCCCAGCAGTTGGGAGGCAGAGGTATGAGGATCGCTGTGAGTTCGAGGCCAGCCTGAGACTACATAGTGAGTTCCAGGCCAGCCTGCGCTAAAATGAGACCCTACCTCAAAAAACAAAATAAATAAATAATGTGGAGAGGCATTGAGGAAGACACCTGACATGAACCCCTGGATTCCACACAGACACACAGCACACACACACACACACACACACACACACACACAAAGAGGTAGCCTAGACTTTAATTGGAAGATATTTGTCTGTTCCTCCTATTTTGTATTTTGGGTGTCTGAGGCTCAGATAGGGAAAAAATGAACAGAGGTTCACAGATAGTCAAGGTGGCAATGCTGGTTCCAGACCCTAAAGGGTTGAGTTGAAGGTGACCTTGAAAAGAGATACCCACCAAGTGTGGTGGCGCAGGCCTTTAATCCCAGCACTTGGGAGGCAGAGGTAGGAGGATTGCTGTGAGCTCAAAGCCACCCTGAGACTACATAGTGAATTCCAGGTCAGCCTGGGTTAGAACAAGACCCTACCTCGAAACACTGGAAAAAAGAAAATGATACCCTCAGGCACTCTTGGATGGTGTGAAATACTGACCGACCTCTGACCTCACACTTCCTGCCTCCACCCATGCTGGTGACATAAAACCAGTCTTGCAGGTGAGTCCCCAGGCCCAGAGAGAGAAAGTAGGTTCTGAATGAAGTCCACAGACCAGCCATGGGACACCAGAAAAGGTTTAAAGAGGGTGGAGGAGGGTAGAGAACGGCCAGGAGGGGGTGGGGGAGAAGCCTTCCATTCTCCACGCTCTTCCCCAGCCATAACCCACCAAAGCCTTCTCTCACCAACTTGCTTATTTGAGTTTGCCTGCTCCTCCCACGTTCCCTGCAGGCAGGAAGCGCCTGTTTCCCCCCCTGGTATCCACAGAGGACAGGCTGCCAGTGAAGGTGCTTACCAGTTGAAGAATGAATGAGGTTGAACAAACACCTTTGGCTTGTTTACTTTGAGCATAGTATTTTTCCAGTTTTCTGAGATAAGCTTGTATTGCTTTTGCAAAAACATGGTTCTTTTTACCCCTTAAATGATTTTTTAAGTACTTTAGGGCTGGAGAGATGGCTTAGTGGTTAAGGTGGTTTGCCTGTGAAGCTTAAGGAGCCAGGTTCAGTTCCCCAGTACCTAATATAAGCCAGATGCACATAGGTCTGAAATTCATTTGCAGTGGCTACAGGCCCTGCTGTGCCCATTCTATCTGTATTTCCCTCCCTTCTCTGTCTCTCTCTCTCTCTCTCAAAATAAAAAGTTTATAAAGTATTTGTTTTATTTATTTATTTTTATTTATTTGGGAGCAACAGACAGAGATAGAAAGAGGCAGATAGAGAGAATGGGCACACCAGGGCTCCAGCCACTGCAAATGAACTCCAGACACGAGCGCCACCTTGTGCATCTGGCTTACGTGGGTCCTGGGGAATTGAGCCTCGAACCCATAATCCTTAGGCTTCACAGGCAAGCGCTTAACCGCTAAGCCATCTCTCCAGTCCTTCTTTCTTTCTTTCCTTTTTTTTTTTTTTTTTTTTTTTGACTAGGGTCTTACTCTAGCCCAAGCTGACCTGGAATTCATTATGTATTCTCAGGCTGGCTTCGAATTCACAGCGATCTTTCTACCTCTGCCTCCCCAGTACTGGGATTAAAGGTGTGCCCCACCACGCCCCGCTAAAAAAGTACTTTAATAAGGCATGGTGCTGCAGCAGTATGGAGGCTAAGAAGTGGTATTCAAGGTCAGCCCTTTTTGCATGGTGTCTCAAATCAATAGCTAGGTGAACTGCAGAAGACGCTACCTTCCTCAGCAAATGGCCTTGGCAAGTGCGACCACTCTCCATCCCTCCTAGCAAGAACTGCAGCTTGGGAGAGGGACAGAGTCTTGCTAGAGTCCTCAAAGCACTAGGCCAGCCGGGGCCGAATCCCAAATACTCTGATTTCCAAGATAGTCGTCGGGATGCCTCCCCAGGGAGGTGGTAGGGCCCGCGGTGGGAGTGGGAAGCAGAAAAAACCATGGGGGTTGAAGAGAGCACGGTTGAGGGGCGCAGATCGGGAGGGTGCCCGATCCTGGTGACGGTGACCATGGGGACCCTGGAGGGGGCGTGGCGACGGAAGGGACCCCGAGGCTGGGCGGGGCGGTGACGCAGGCGGGGGCGGGGCGAGAGCGGGAGGAGGAGCTGGCCTCGGGTCGTGACCCAGGAGCCCCGGAACCGCTGCGCGCCGGGCCGCTCCCGGGAGCTGTCGCTGTCGCTGTGGCTGCCTTTGTGGCCAAGCCAGGTGGGTGCTGCGGAGGGAAGGAAGGGCGAGCCGCTCAGACCTGCAACCGGAACCCCAAAGCCAGCTTCCAGGGGCGGAAGACACTGTGGGTCCGGCGCCTGCGTCCTTTGCTCGGAGGGAAGCCAAGTCACTGACCCTCTAGAGGAGCGACTTTCCCTGCCCTGGCTGGCCTCGGTCTGCCCGCTTGCGCAGTGAGGGGCGCTTTGAAGGGGTCTCCTCGTTCCCGGCTCACTTAAGCCGATCTTCTGATCAGCTACACGTCTCTACGGCTAGAACCCTAACCCACCAGGGAGGGCCCCTCTGTCTGCAGCAGCATGCTTGCACTCTGATCCCGGGGGTGGGGGTCCTCGGGTTCAAAGGGATAGCAGTGTCATGCTATAGTCAGCCTCTGCCTCACTCCTGGGCATTGAGTCAGTAATCCCCCTGGGCTGACCTCACTGACCCGTGGTGGTACAACTCCAGGAAGGATGGAGCAGCTGCTGCTCCTAGAGGGTCAGAGACAGCAGCAGGCTTTGTCCTTCTGCCCCCCCCCCGGTTATACGAGATCACCAAACTCCATTGTTTTTTTTTCTCGAGGTAAGGTCTCACTCTAGTCCCAGGCTGATCTGGGATTCACTATGTAGTCTTATTAGTCTTAAACTCATGGTGATCCCTCTACCTCCCCAGTGCTGGGATTAAAGGCGCGCCATGATGCCCGACCAAAACCCAATTTTTGTTTTAATTTAAGTATATGTAAGTAGGGTACAGTGGAAGGAAACACAGGCCAGAGTCTGGAAGTTTGGGTTCTAGTCCAGGCTGTGTTTACTAATTCACTGGTGACCTTAGGCAGGTAATTGTCCTCTCTGGTTCATTCTTCCCTTCTCAACAACCACCATGTTGCTCAGAGTCTGAAGGAACCTTTCTGGGTTTTTGTTGTTTTGTTTTGTTTTTTGAGGTAGGATCTCGCTCTAGCCCTCAAACTCACAGCAATCCTACCTCTGCCTCCTGAGTGCTCCATCACGCCCAGCCCCCTTCTGTTTTTTTTGTTTTTTTTTTTACATTGCTAGTAATTGCAGTTATCATAATTGCTTCCTTGTCTTAACTGCTGTACCTGAGCTGGACTTTACCCAGAGTACCAGACTCTTACCCTTAGACCTTTGCACTAGAGATTTCTGCCAGGAACACTTAGCCACCTTTGCTTTCGCCATAGTCTTCCTCACACCACCACCAGAACTTCTCTTGCTTAGGAAGATTGTGGGTCCCCAGAAGTATGTTGTCATGGTGCATACCAGCTTCATTATGCTAGTTTGTATACTTTGTCTACAAAGAATCCTCTATTCTTATGTGTGCGTGTGTGGGGGGGTGGAAAATGCCCGTATATGTGCCCATGTGGGGCCTTTTGGACTGGCCTGAGGTGGATGGAGGGGAATGTTGGGTGTCGCCACTCCATTACTTTCACCTGCTAATTCGTACTTGAGCCAGAGTCTCTTATCCAAGTAGGGTCTCGCTGTAGCCCACGCTGACCTGGAATTCTCTTTGTAGTCTCCGGTTGGCCTCAAACTCATGGCGATCCCCCTACCTCTGCTTCCCAAGTGCTGGGATTAATGGTGTGTACCACCATGCCTGGCCTTTTTTTTTTTTTCCCATGAGCACAAGCGATTCTCTGGCCTCTTCTGACAGGACTGGGGCTGCAGACCTGTGTAGCTGTGTTCAACTGTTGACACTGGGTCCTAGGGGTGGATCTCTGAGCAGTCTTGTCAGGCTTCCTCAGGTCCTCATGCTTGCACAGGAAGTGTTCCTAACGGCTGAGCCATCTCCCCAGCTCAAGAATCCCATAAATGTCACCAAGGCCTGCTCCCCAGCACTTGGCTCCTAAAGGTGCTCAGAAATTTGTTTTGGAATGAATGAGTGAATGAACGATCTCATTTTGTCCCAAGATCTTTCGAGGTTGGTGTCCTCTTACCTCTCACACTTGAGATTCACACGGATTCAGAGTGACTTTCCTTGGGTCACATACTTGGTGCATCTGAATATGGACCCAGTCAGACAGCAGGGCCTCAGCTTCCACCTCATTGCTGTTTCTCATTCTAGGATCTCGTGCTGTGAAGACATTTCTAAAGTGCCTTGGGGCACCCCACAAATCGGACCAACTCAGCCTGGAAAGAGGTGACTGGTCACTTGTGGAGGGGTGGATCTGTCGAACTCAGCGTCTCCCTCAGCTGCGGGACCTGAGGCAGACCAGGTCTCTTCCATGGCTCGGCGGCTGCACATTCGTCTACTGACATGGGACGTGAAGGACACGCTGCTCAAGCTCCGCCGCCCTGTGGGGGAGGAATATGCCACCAAGGCCCGGGCCAGTGGGCTGGAGGTGGAGGCTAGAGCCCTGGAGCAAGCCTTCAGGCAAGCATACAGGGCTCAGAGCCACAGCTTCCCCAACTACGGCCTGAGCCAAGGTCTCACCTCGCGGCAGTGGTGGCAGGACACGGTCCTCAAGACTTTCCACCTGGCGGGAGTCCGGGATGCCCAGGCCGTGGTCCCCATCGCTAGCCAGCTCTACAAAGACTTTAGCAGCCCCTGCACCTGGCAGGTATTGGAGGGGGCTGAGACCGCTCTGAAGGGGTGCCGTAAGCAGGGGCTGAAGCTGGCAGTGATATCTAACTTTGACTGTCGTTTAGAGGCTATCTTGGCGGGTCTTGGCCTCAGAGAACACTTTGACTTTGTGTTGACTTCTGAGGCTACTGGCTGGCCCAAACCGGACCCCCGCATTTTCCGTGAGGCCTTGCGGCGTGCTCATGTGGACCCAGCAGAGGCCGCTCATGTTGGGGACAGTTTCCTCTGTGATTACCAGGGGGCTCGGGCTGTGGGCATGCACAGCTTCCTGGTGAGGGGCCCAGAGCCTCTGGACCTCTCAATCAGAGATTCTGTTCCTAAAGAACATATTCTTCCCTCACTGTCCCATCTCCTGCCTGCCCTTGACCGCCTGAAGGCCTCAAACTCTGGGCCAGGAGTTCATGAGGGAAGCAGCTAAGACTTAAACACGGAGGATGGCATCCGTTCTTGCTCCCCTGTCCTGCAGAGGGAGGGGTCCAGGCCCTCTCACAGCCTCCTCTTTAGCCTGTCTGACTATAAAGCAGTGAGGACCAGCTCCCAGTCTCTGAGTTCACTCATTTATTCACAAACATGCTGCTTTTCTGCCATGAATCCCCTTCACCTCATATCCATGGAGAGTCCACCCCATCTATCTCACAATCACTGTCTGTGTGTATATGTGTGTGTATGTGCACATGCATGCATACATGTTCATGTTTGCATACAGGTGTGTATGTGGAGGTCAGAGGACTTTTTTTTCTTCGAGGTAGGGTCTCACTCTAGTCCAGTCTGACCTGGAATTCACTATGTAGTCTCAGGGTGGCCTCGAATTCATGGCAATTCTACCTCTGTCTCCCGAGTGCTGAGATTAAAGGCATGTGTCACCATGCCCAGCTTTTTTTTTTTTTTTTTTTTTTTTTTTTTTGGTTTTTCAAGGTAGGGTCTCAGTCTAGCCCAGGCTGACCTGGAATTCACTATGAAGTCTTAGGGTGGCCTTGAACTCAGGGCGATCCTCCTACCTCTGCCTCTCAAGTGCTGAGATTAAAGGCATGCACCACCACGCCCATTTTTTGTTTTTTAATTTAACTTGCTTATTTGCAAGCAGAGAGCGATAGTGTGCCAGGGTCTCCAGCTGCTGCAAATGAACTCCAGAGGCATGCACCACTGCTTCTGGCTTTACATGGGTACTGGGGAGTTGAGCATAGGTCATTAGCCTTTGCAGGTAAGCACCTTAACCACTAAGCCCTCTCCAGCCCAGAGGACAACTTTGGATGTGAGTTCTCACTTTCTGCCTTGAGGCCAGGGCTCTCTTTGGTGTTCACTATGCTAGCTGGCCTACAAGCTTCTGGGCGGTCATCCTGTCTCTGCTTTTCTTCTTGCTGGGATGACTTCAGATGCTAGCACCGCACTGTCCAGCTTTACATGGGTTCTGGGGACTGAACTCAGGTGCTTACTCTGTGCACTTTATCCACTAAGCCATCTCCCAGCCTTATTTTTGTTTTTGTGAGGTAGGATCCTACTGTAACCCATGGTGATCTACCTCATCCTCCCAAATGCTGGGATTACAGGTGTGAGCCACCATACCTAGCAACAACCAGGTACTTTCAACACATAGAATTATAGTTCAGTGATAGAGTACTTTGAAACCCCAGCACTACACACATGTGCACAAAACCCAGGTCCTTTCAGACTTTTCAAAGCACCGGAAATCCAAAACCCCTTTATGCAAGACAACTAAAACCCCAGGAAGTCACAAGGTTTCTCTTTCCGCATCTGAGACCACCCACCATGCCCCACTTCCTATGGCCTTAGGATCCTTGAGGTCAGAGCTTAATTTGAAAGTGGGTGCAGAGATGTGCCATGGGGATACTGTCCACTTGTACCACATAGCCAATTAGATCTGAGACAAGTTATGAGAAGGACCACTGCTGACTTGTGTCTCCTATTTATTGTGTGTGTGTGTGTGTGTGAGGTAGGGTGTCACTCTAGCTCTGGCTGACCTGGAATTCACTACATAGTCTCAGGGTGGCCTTGAACTCACAGTGATCCTGCTACCTCTGCCTCCCGAGTGCTGGGACTAAAGGTCTGCCACTCCACTATGCCTGGCTTAAGTTCTTTTTTGTTGTTGTTTATTTTTATTTATTAACTTGAATAACGACAGAGAGAGAAAGAGGCAGATAGAGAGAGAATGGGCGTGCCAGGGCCTCCAGCCTCTGCAAACAAACTATAGATGCATGTGCCCCTTATGCATCTGGCTAACGTGGGTCCTGGGGAATCGAACCTTGAACCGGGGTCCTTAGGCTTCACAGGCAAGTGCTTAACCACTAAGCCATCTCTCCTGACCCTGGCTTAAGTTCTTTATTGCTATCTACATTCCTCAAAGCTAGCAAATGGGCATAGGTGATATAACCCTTTCCCTGCATTCTTTACAAATGAAACAGATGAAGGGGTTATATGGCTTGCCTGTGGTCATGTGAGGAAAAGAAAGTTCCAGTTTTGGCATGTAAAGCCCATTGGCTTGACCATTAGGACACATATCTAGACAACAGGGAAGGTGTCCTGAATGGCATCAATCTTAAAGGGCCCAGCCATAGGGACCACTATGGAGCTAGGGAACTATAGGAGACAAGAACTGACACTCAAAAGTGGATAAATGCAAGATGAAAGCAGGTTTGGTGTTTATTTTTACTTTTTTTTTTTTTTTTTGGAAACAAAGTCTTACTAAGAAGTCAGTGCTGGTTTTCCATTTGTCATTCTCATGCCTTAGCTTCTAGAGTGCTGAGATTATAGGTGTGTACCACCATGCCCTCTGAAGTTGAGTTTTCAAATTTTTATTTCTCTTTGCCTCACCACTCAAACGTGTTTTCTGGACACCTTTGTCTTGCCCAGAGCTAGACACAGGATACCACAAGTTACAAGAACAGGCAGGTACAATGTAGCACATGTTCTGGTGCTAACAGCCTATGAGGGCTCTGGGGTGTCCCTAACCTGGGAGATGGGGAATGGGGTGACACCTAGGTGGGCAGAGGGATGAGGGGCCATGTCTGCAGTACTAGACAAATATTTACTCTGGGCCATGTCAGATAATAGACAATGCTGAACTGAGGCCACAGTGGCTTCAGCCACAAGCTTCTTGGCTGAGAATCTCTTCGTGTGCACGAAGCACAGACTGACAGTCCAGATACTGCCTCATCCACCCAGTCACCTACCCATCCATGCATCTGCTGCCATGGGATAATCACTGTACACTCACTGTGAGCCAGGTGACTGCTGGATGGCAGAGATAAAGGCATATGAGACCCTTTGAGGTCCTCAAGCATGGTGGGTTTGGGAGTTTGAAGCCAAGTGCTAACAGTTACCTTCTTGTTGCTGGGACAAAACACCCAAGAAACCGCTGAAAGAAGGAAAGGGTTTATTTCAGCTTTCAGTTTCTAAGGGAAGCTTCATTGTGGCAGGAAAGACACGGCAGAAGAGACAGCTGGGGCATCACATCTTCTCAAATTGGCTACGATGAAGCAGTCTGAGCTGGCCGTCAACATCCAGTGGGATGGACTAACCTTAGGGTCCACCACCAGTGACACACCCCCTCCAGCGAGGCCCCACTGCCTTCCCAAATTGCCACCAGCTGGGGACCACGTATTCAAAACACACAAGCCTATAGAGGGCATTTTGTTCAAACCGCCACACCGAGGGAAAAATCAGGTTTCCCGCAGATGCCCAGGTCAGAAACAGATTCCCACCACGCTGGCAGACACAGGATTTGTAGCCCATAGGAACACCACACATATCACATGTAGCCTGGCTTGCAAGGGTGGCGGTAGAGCTGGCCTCCTGGTGGCTAGAGGTCAATGGACGATGGAAATGGTCTGGTCAGCCACAGCGAAGACTGGGAAGAGAGGCCCAGGGAAGGATGTGTGGTAGGTGAAGAGCACCGTGCCTGAGGCCGGCTCGTAGAAGAGCAGCTCTCCTGCCTGCAGGTCCAGCAGGATGCCCAGCTGCACCGGGCACTGCAGCAGCAACAGGGGCTCATACTGCCCATCGTGCACAAAACGGAACTCCTGGCCATAGCGGGAGAAGACCCACGAGAAGGCATTGTGGCCCAGGCGACAGTCACTGCCAGAGCCCTTGCGGGGCAGCTGGGCTGAGGCCACGCCCACTTTATAGGCACAACTGTTCTGGACGTTCACCATCCAGGTATGCAGCCCAGTGTGGAAGGAGGTGGCAGCCAGGGCATTGGGCCAGTGGTCAAAGCGCTCTGGGCTGTCTACACAGGCCTTGGACTTCTTGGCATTGAAGGTCAAGGTCTTTCCATCATCTGACACATGCAGTAAGGGACCCACAGTCCTTTCGTCGATGCGTACCTCCTCCATGCCTGTCAGAAAGAATTCTCAAGAGTGGTCCAGGGTTCCTCCCCTACCCCAGCCTTAACATGGTCTCATGGGGTAGTCAAGGGCTTCCTTGCCACTAACTGGTAGTGAGACCTCAGACAAGTCATTTGCACTCTCTGAGCCTCACTTTCTTCACCTGCAAATAGGGACCAAGCAGGCCCTATCACAGGGTGATCATGAGAGTTAGCTGAACAATGCTCGGTAAACTGTAGCCAGGCTAACAGTGGTTATTGGTCTAAAATCTTCACCTGTAAACTCTGATGGAGAACAGGCCCAGAGAGAAATAGGGTGTCTTGATATATAACCCAAGCCGGCCTTGAATTTGAACTCTCCTGCCTCAGCTTTCCAAGCACTGGGATTATAGATACAAGCAATCTGACAGCACCTTCTAGGTACAGGCTTGTTAAATGAGTGAGTCAGACAAATCCAGTCGGCTTCAGCACTGGACCCGATGCCCTCAGGCTGGCTGTCAATCATACTTTCTTAAAGAGAAACCTGAAATTTCCAATAAATCATAATGTACTTCCTTCCCCAGAAGGGCAGGATATCACATATCTCATGTGTCAGAGAGACATGATTTAAGAGAACAAGATTAATCCTAAACTTAACCACAGAACAGGCTGGTCTGGAAATGGTAATGACTTGGTCCATCTGCTCAGCTCCACCAAGAGCTTTGGCCCTTCAGAACAGCCTGCTTCTAGCATCACTGGTTGCCTAAGCAACCATCCCATAAGGAGTGGTGCCCAGTGTGACCCAGAAGCAAATCCCACAAGCCCATTTGCTGTGATCATGCTGGACTCTGGCAACTTCTAACCTGAGAGGGATCCAAGAACCGCCGTTGCCCAGAGTCGGGTCAGTAATGGACTCCAAGTGCACTTCTCATTAAAGCTTAATTTTTCTGAATCCTGGGGATCCAAAATGCCCTCCGCTTCCTCGGTCCTTATTCAGAGAAAAAGAGAGAGAGAGAGAGTGAGGTTCAGGAAGGTTTGTGGGAATACAAGTGGGTTGATAAGGGCAAGGGGAGGAAGACAGGAGTAAAATTCTCCTCCTAGCAGGGTGATATCACAACTGGTAGCTAATGCCATGTAGAGGCCTGGCTAGAACAAAGGGTAGCTGTTTACTGTTTGCCCTGGAAAAGCAGATGGACACTTACAGGAAGAGACATATATTGTGCCAGTATTAAAAATGGGAGGCAGTATGCTGAGAGGTAAGCTACTCATGATGGGCTGGGACCTCTGGAGCCTCTTTGTGGTAGTGTTTACATTCCAGTCTCCTAGCCAGAAAATGTCTCACTTCCTCAGAACCCAAGGCAGCAGTGATGTTTCCATTGGTTTGGTCAGAAGGCAGCCTCTCTTCTGCTCTTAAATACAAATACCTTTGAGAGTCACCCAGGAAGGGTCAGCAAGAGATAATCATGGTGGGGAGTCATTTTTCTAGTTGCTGGGCTCTAGCTTACTATTTCTGTCCAAGTCACTTAAACTTTGCTGTAACAGGAAGGTGACGGTCATCCCATCAGACCCAAGAGAACGAAGCTTCAGAGAGGCACTTAGCCAAAAAGGGAAGCTGGGACTGGAGGGATGGCTAAGTGATCTGAGGTGCTTTTTCTGTAAGCCTGCTGACTGGAGCTCACAGCACCCACGTAAAGCCAGATGCAAAATGATGCACGTGCCTGTAATGCCATCACACCGTCAGTAATGAGAGGTAGAGTCAGGAGAACGTCGGAGCTCACAGGTTATCTATAGCAAACAACACCTCAAACAAGGAGTTGGGAGAGGACAACATCCCAAGGCTGCCCTCTGACCTCAACATGCACACTGTGGCATATGCACACTTGTACACACATACACACATTCATATATACATAAAAGACACACAAAATTTAATCTAAAAGAGAACTGGATTCAAGTCCTGCCTCCATGCAAAAATACAACCCCACAGGGCCGGGCATGATGGTGCACACCTTTAGTACCAGCACTTGGGAGGCAGAGGGTCACCGTGAGTTCAAGGCCACCATGAGACTACATAGTGAATTCCAGGTCAGACTGGGCTAGAGTGACACTCTACCTTGAAATACCAGAGGGGGAAAAATAACATACACCCCAGGATGGAATCCAGGGACCATTCAACATAGTTTTCCTTGAGCTGAAACAAAATCTCACAAGGTCATTCAGAATAAAGTGGGGATTTATGCAGCATTTTGCATCCCTCTGACATGAGTTCTTAGAGAAAACTTTCTCACTACTAATCCCCAAGATGGTCTTATGGTCTCTCAGCAGCTCTCCATACGTACCTTCTTCCCTCTCCCTGATACATATGGGCTCTATAAGGCTGTCACTAGCTGCCCTGGCTCCAGAGGAATGAGATCAAATGCTCAGTCTCTAGTGACAGAGGCTAGTTGTGGTCAGGACAAGAGGCTGTGCTGTCTACTCAGCACAGCAGCTCCACCTGGAGAAGCCAGAGCCAACAGGTGGAGGTGAAAGAAGAGCCGGTGTCAGCAGCGCTAAGCTGCCATCCCGAGACACCCTGAGACCAACTGTGTGCAGTAAGGTCAGCTTACTGTACACACAACACCGAACCCAAAAGGCATAGCCCCACAGGGGAGGAAGTGAGATAAGGCTTGAATAGACCAGGGATCAAAATGCCCAGCCTGTGCAGCAAGATTTGCTGCCACTGTCAGGTGACAATTGAACCCTGCCACAGACATGGAAACGCTGCACCAACAAAGGCATTTCTTACTAGACAAGCGAGATTTCTGACAACAGCACTTTGGGAGTGCACGACCTCGGTCTAAGGGCACAAAGAACTATAAACAAACCTTGAACTATTCAAGTAGGTCTATCAGTTGAGGTACAGGCTCAGCCGTTCTCAGTCAATATTATGTGAGCAGGACTGAGCAAATGTGTAAATATCTTGACATGCCTGAGATCTGGGGTTTTCAGTATAAAAAAAGGAACAAAGGTATAAATACAGAAGTGGGAGCAAAGGAAAAATACTTCAGTGTTAGAGTGGAATCAAAGTTGTAACATAAAAGCCGGGCGTGGTGGCGCACATCTTTAATCCCAGTACTTGGGAGGCAGAGGTAGGAAGATCACTATGAATTCGAGGCTACCCTGAGACTACATAGTGAATTCCAGGTCAGCCTGGTCTACAGTGAGACCCTGCCTCAAGAAATAAAAATCAAACAAGCAAAAAAAAAAATTACAAAACTTGAATGGCAATGCAAACTTATATTTCAAAGATTCTTTTACCACAAAAAGGGAGTAAGGTAGGAGACAGAAAGGGGACAGAAGTCAGGTGCATACAGGTCCCAGTTCAGGGCTTAAGTAAATCTACTGCCCTCTTTGGGCCTCAGCATTCATATCTTTGTGGGGTGATAAAATTCTTGCATGGGGTAACCACATGTTGAAATAAGCTAAGGGAACCGGGCAAGGTGGTGCATGCCTTTAATCCCAGCACTCAGGAGGAAGAGGTAGGTGGATTGTCATGAGTTTGAGGTTACCCTGAGACTACATAGTGAATTCCGGGTCAGCTTGAGCTACAGTGTGACCCTCAAAGCCCCCACCCCACAAAAAAAGAAAGAAGATAAAGGATAACAGGAACTAGGGTAAGAAAGGAGAGGGTCAATGCCTAGCTAATAAGGATTGGTTTCTCTGCTTTTCCATGTAGGTCTAAAAGAGTCATCCAGGCAGGGACTGAAAAGATTCCTGACCATCAAGTCAGCTGCAGAGAAGCCACTCAGCTACGTGCCTGGAATGCAGTGGACTGGGGAGAGGCCTGAGGGGATCCAGGACTTACCAAGCAAATCATGGGCCACACTCACCTCTCAAAAATCTCCTGCTCCTTCTGCTGCAAGGAAAGAAAACAAAATCAGCCTGGCAGCAGAAAGTTGCCAGGAGGTCAGGACCTGAACACATTTAACTGCTGAGGGCTGTGTGGACAGACTCCTGAATAAAGGTCCTGCTCCTCCTCCCTCAAGACCCAGCCCAAAGCCTTCTGGGATGTTTTACTCAAACACACACGCACCCGCATCCCTGCTCAGAATGAAGTGCCATGTAGCATCTTCTACTACCCCGGCCCCGCATGAAGACAGTTGGCCCCTGCATGGCTTCAACTTGCTGAATCCTCTCTTGTGACTGTTCCAGTAGCGGGGACAAAGTATGCCCTTGCCTGGAAGCTGATGGCTAAGTGGATGCACAATCTAGGGCAGTCCCCATGACTGCCCTAGTTGAAAAGACAGAGGGGCCACTCAGTTGTTCCATATTCTGCTCCCTCTGCTCCGTAGTTTCACCAGGACGTCAGTGTCCCCTAAAACTTGGAGGCCTCTGGATAGCTATAAGTTACTTTGAAAGATGAGGTACTGAACGGTAATCATTGTAATATCTGGTAGAAGAATCAGCTCTGTATTTTCATATCAAGACCCTGTTCCCACAAATACAGACTTCTTGTTCCCTTCTGAAGCTCCTTCCTCCTCCCCACTTCCCTGTGGATGCATGCACTTCTCCTTTTTATTTAGTTTTTCAGAGGTAGGGTCTTGCTGTAGCCCAGGCTGACCTGGAACTATGTATTCTCAGGGTTGCCTTGAACTCATGGCGATCTTCCTACCTCTGCCTCACAAGTGCTAGGATTAAAGGCACATGCCCAGCTCCGTTTTTTTTTTTTTTGTTGTTGTTGTTTGTTTGTTTTTAACATTCTATTTATTTATTTGAGAGACAGAGAGAGGCACAGAGAGAATGGGCACACTAGGACCTCTAGCCACTGCAAACAAACTCTGTACACATGCGCCATCTAGCACATCTGGCTTTACATGGGTCCCGAGGAATCGAAATGGGGTCCTTTGGCTTTGGAGGCAAGCGCCTTAACCACTAAGCCATTTCTCTGGCCCACAGATGCTCTTCTTGAAGATCACCCCATCGAGGAGGCATTCTGTGATCCACCCCCATTTACACTGTGGGGCTCCCTGACTCGTGAAGGCTTCCCTCTCCCTTAACACATCAACATACTCTTCTACATCCTGTCATTTCCATGTTCGCGCCCTGTGTAAGGCTTGGAACAGCTGGCGGCTGCACCCTGTAACTCTGCCCTATAGCACAACTCTTAGAGATGCAGTAAGCATTGGAGGTGCTGCTATTGGCTGCCAGAAAATTCATATGATTTTACTCCCCAGCCTCATGTTAAGGAAGTGATTCAATGATATTTACCTAAGCATAGTAATGAAGATAGATAACGAAACCATTGCCATGGGATTCTGCAGTAGGGGAAAGGAGGGAGGGGCTGAACTCTTGAATATAGCATGGGAGGTGGGACTTGATATTGAAGGAGCAGGGTGAGGTCTGAGGGTGGAAAATTATTAAGAGCAAACTTGAAGGTCAAGGGGGATCCTGTTTAAACTGACCTATGAGGATTCTAGCTAAGGACAGGCCAAGGTTGTTAGGCATTACCTGGGGGAGATGGGAACTTGATCAAATGTCAAGGGTGATCAGATATCCAGGGTGGGGACTTCTGGCCAAACTGATTGAGGTTTCTTGCAAAAACTGGATTTTACAAGGAAGTACACAGATGAAACTAGAGGTGTTAGAGTTTGCCCAGGCAAAAAGTCATTGTCAGCCAGGCATGGTGGCACACGCCTTTCATCCCAGCACTTGGGAGGCAGAAGTAGGAGGATTGCTGTGAGTTTGAGGCCACTCTAAGATGACATAGTGAATTCCAGGTCAGCCTGCACTAGAGAGACCCTACCTCAAAAAAGCAAAAAAAAAAAAAAAAAAAAAAAAAAAGTCATTGTCACTCATCCCTGCTCCAAATTCTCATGGCTGCCTACCTCCCACCCATCTAAACATTCTCAAGGTTTTCAGATTTGGGAGGAGCCTGGCCAACCTCTGGTGCCCTCATCCCTGCCCGACTTACAATCAGCTGGAGGTCATCCAGATGGGTAAGCATGCCCACCAGGCTGGTGCGGAGGGCGTCAAGCTTCTGCAGTGCCTCGGCCCAGTGCACACGCTGGGTCAGGATGCTCTGGTGGGCGCGCTCCTCCTCGCCATGCACCTGCTCCAGTAGCCGCTGCTCCTCGCTATCGCACAGGCTCCGCACCGCACTCAGCCGCTGGATAACCAGTTCCCGTGCTGCGCTGGCCGTGCTCTGATGAGGAATAGCGTGAAGGCAGGGTTAGGAGGCTTGGGGCTCAGCAGGAGTGCTGAGATGGACTGACAATGTCGGTCATGGGCATATATGAAGGGGGAAAACAGTACTCAATTCATTGACTTTGACATCCCAGCAGTAAGAGTTCCCAGAGAGATCTGAGATCCAGACACCCATGCCATATCTCATTAGATACCATTACAGAATGGAGGAGTTGGACAGAGCTTAGAGATGGATGAGGATCATCTGCTTACTTCCCACTTGGTTGGAAACTCTGAGGCCATGGGACCAAAGGAGAGAGTCAATGAGATTACAGAGCAGAAGGGCCTAAACCGGCATCCTCTTCAACGAGGTCCATAGTAACTGTAGTCCAGTTGATATTTTACCCTCTCTAAGGACAACAATCCCAGTACTTCTTAAGGCTATTCATTCAAAAAATTTTTTAATTTAAAATATTTTATTCTTATTTATTTATTTGACAGAGAGAAAGAGGAAGAAAGAGAAGAAGAGAGAATGGGTGCACCAGGGCTCCAGCCACTGCAAATGAACTCGAGACACATGTGCCCCCTTGTGCATCTGGCTAACGTGGGTCCTGGGGAATTTAACCTGGGTCCTTTGGCTTTGCAGACAAACGCCTTAACTGCTAAGCCAGCCCTCAAATTGGTTTTATAACAGGAATTTTATTGGCCATAGAGGGAACCTGAAGTGAATTCTCAACCAATGAAGTTAATGAGTTTGAGTTTCTTCTGGGCTAGGGAGATGGTTCAGCAGTTAAGGCACTTGCCTGTAAAACCTAAGGACCTGGGTTTGATTCCCCTGTACCCACATAAATCCAGATGCACAAAGTGGCGCATGCATTTGGAGTTCATTTGCAGTGGCACTACGCCCTGGTGTGCCCATTGTCTGTCTGCCTCTCTCTGCTTGAATATAAATAAATAAAATTTAGCCAGACATAGTGGTGCATATCTTTAATCCCAGCATTTAGAGGGCTGAGGTAGGAGGATCAGCATGAGTTCGAGGCCACCCTGAGACTACATAGTGAATTCCAGGTCAGCCTGGCCTAGAGCAAGACCCTACCTCAAAAACAAAACAAAAACAAACAAACAACAACAACAACAACAAAAAAGCCAGGCATGGTGGTGCATGCCTTTAATCCCTGCACTTGGGAGGCAGAGTCAGGAAGATCGCCATGAGTTCGAGGCCACTCTGAGAATACACAGTGAATTCCAGGTCAGCTTGTACTAGGGTGAAACCCTACCTCAAAAAGACAAAACAAAAATATTTAAATGCTTTTCTTTAACTACTAGCAGTGTCTGGCATGCAACAGGTGCTCCAAAATTGACTGGATGCCTACATGGGAAATTTCTCTTGACTTGGGAAAAATTTTCTTGCTAGTCCCAAGGACCCCCCACTGTCCCGCCTCTCAGTCCAACACTACTCTGCCACACCAGATGCAGCTGGTCGGATCCCTCCCCAAAGGCACTTGCTGCATAAAGTACCTATACTTGGACTCTTTGCCAGATAAGTCAGAGTAGAGCAGTCTCCTTCACGTCAGAGGGTCATAGACAGCCAGAGCTACCTAGGCTCTTTCCCTGGAGACCTTCTTTCCATGGAGAGGAGGGTGAACATCCCTGCTTTACAGAAGAATCTGAGATCCAGTCAGTCCAATGGAAAGAGTGGCTAATGAATAGCAGATAAACTTACTCAGATACAAACCAGTGTGGCTTCCACTTGCATTAATTATTACAACCACTTTCTAATCGGTCCCCCAGCGTCACTTCTTAGCATAGGTGTCAGAGGCTCCTTATTAAACAGAAGTCATCTTACTCTGGTCAAAACTTTCCAGTGGCTTCCCTTCATACCCCAAATGAAGGGCAAATCCTTGTGTAGCCAATGAGCTCATGATCCAGTTTCTCCCTGTCCCCCTTTCCTCTCTGGCCAGTATCAACCCTCTTAATGAAGGCATTCCTTATCACAGCACCAAGTAATTGCAACCCTTGTGCCCCTTTCCTGTTTTACATTTCCCTAGTAGCATATGTGTTGGTTTGAATCAGATGTCTTCCATAAACTCATGGGTTCTGAATGCTTTTTGGTCCAAATAAATCCTTTCCTCCCATCAGCTGCTTTTGGTCAAGTATTATGATCCAGCATCTAGAAGGTAACTATAACAGCATGTTTCACCTTCTAATATAGCATTTATTTTATTTTATTATCAAGAATGTAGACCTTGGGATGAAGAGATAGGTCAGTGGTTAAAGGTACTTGCATGCAAAGCCTGATGGCCCAGGTTTGATTCCCCAACATACAAATAAAACCAGATACACAAAGTAGTGCATGCATCTGGAGTTGATTTGCAGTTGGCAAGAGGCCCTGTTGTGTCTATTCTGTCTGTTTCTCTCAAATAAATTAATAAATACATTATATAAATAAGTAAATAAATAAATAAATAAAAAAGAATGTAGACCTCAAGCAAGGAGTAGTGGCTTATGTCCTTAATTCTAGTACTGGGGAGGCTGAGACAGGAAGATCACTGTTCAGTTTGAAGCCGGCCTAGGCTACAGAGTGAGTTAATTCCAGGTCAGACTGGGCTAGTGAGATCCTAAAAAAGAATGCAGACTTCATGAAAAGAGGAAACTTCATCTTTTGTTCATTGTGGAATGGCACTTAGGGCAACACTACTATGTGGCACTGTTACTCAGAAAGAATTTATTAAAGTCATAGTTGAACACTGAACATTACAACTACTGTAGCTTCTAGTCAATGTTTTACTGAAGTCATAGCCAACGCAATATGATTAAAAAAATAAAAATGGTAAGAGGATGACAGACAGAGAGAGAACTCAAGATCATCACGTAAACAGAAGCAGAGATGAACACACAATGGCTGACTCCCAACAGCCTTCTGGTTCTTAGTTCTAGTCTCCTTTGGTTCTGAGGGACTCCAATATTTTGCCAGGATGTTCTCATTTGCTTCCACTACTTGAACTGGATTCTGTGCCATGCAAGTAAAAGAAACTTGACTCGAGTAATGCCAACCTTGTTTGTGTGTGCTGCATGAGAAGGAAGGAGTGCATGTACAGAGAGAAATGCACAGGGACTGCCCTGAAGGAGATGCTCGAGAGTAAAGACATAGCAGTGGCATTGAATAAAGGATTAGCAATGGGATGTCACAGAAGGAGCACTGGCCTGGGGTCAGAAGGTCCAGCTCCTAGAACTGACTCTGCCACAACGCATGGGAACCTGAACAAGTAGGTTAAACCTCTCTAAGACCCATTTCCCGATCTAAAATAGGGATGCTACTGCCACCTACTGCATGAAATCGTCATAATAATGCTTCAAAGGAGCAGGGCATAGTGGCCTATGCCTATAATCCTCCATCATGCCAATAAGCATGTTGGTGGTAAAGGCAGGGATCAGTGTTTCAGGGTCACCCATAATTATATGGCAAGTTTAAAGCTGGTGTAAATACATGGGTTCCTGACTAAAAAACATTTTAAAAAAGAGTATTTCAAAAGCGATGGAGATGTAGCTCAGGGATAGAGCACTTGCTTAGTATGTGTGTGACCCTGAATTCATCTTTATCATTGGGAAGAAAAAAATAAAAGCTAATATCCCATGTAAAACTCCCTAGGTAATTTTATAATTCTTGGTTTTATCACAAAATAACTAGATGGTAAAATATACTACCCATCTTGTTCCTCTACCCCAAGATATGCATGAAAATTGCTTTCTAATTGAGTCAATAGTCTGATGGCCCTAGAAACGAGCTGGCTCTGTCCAGATGGTAGGAGTGAGGATCAGAGAGATGGACTACTACCTGGCACTGATACTCAGAAAGAATTTATTAAAGTAACAGTTGGATGTTGAACATAACAACTACTGTAGCTTCTAGTCAATGTTTTACTGAAGTCATAGCCAATGCAATATGATGAAAAAAAAATGATAAAAGGGGATGACAGACAGAGAAAGAACTCAAGATCATCAAGTAAACACAAGCAGAGATGAACACACTATGGCTGACTCCCAACAGCTTTCTGGTTCTTTCTGGACATCCAGGTTTGCTAGCAGCACAATGAGCCCATTGGTTTGGATAGGCTGTCCAAGTTCCTGAGAGAGACATAGTGTGGAGGGGAAGGAGGAAGGATTACCACTGCTCTCTGGTTCTTCCCTGGCAAGACCTCGGCCACATACTTGGTGATGCCAGCACTCTGTAACTGCAGCCTCTCACACTGGTCCACAATCTTGTTCTGCAAGACAAATGATACTTGCTGTGTCATTATCTACGCTGGACAGCCATCCACTCATGTCAATCATTTTTTCCCCTCTTACTCTACCTCAGTTACCCACTCCTACAGTCATAACCCATACCTTACCATTATCCAAATCATACCACTCCCAAACCATTATGTAGAGAGTCCCCATCCTGCCCAGCATGTCCCTTCCATCTAGCTCATGAGTGCCAGGATCCCTAGCCCAGCAGCTCAGTTGGAGCCACCAATATACTACTACTTTTTGCTGCTGTCCACCAACCCCTTTTGTGGCCTCACTTCCTTCTGTCCCCAAGCCCCACAATCTATCACTGTACTCACTTCCTTGCATAACCTCTCAACCCTCCATCACACACAGCTCCCTGACTTTCCACACCTACTCCTGGACAGAGCATGGCTTCTCAATGGCTCTCTTACAAGTTGTCCCCATCCGTGGTACAGTACCATTAGTCATAAACCTGTAACCCAGATGTGTCTCTATTAACCCTACCTCCAAAGTCTCTCCTGACCACTCCAGTTGCTTGCACTCTCCAGATAGCCATCATCTCTCATAGGAACTGCCAACAAAGCTGGTTTCCTTTCTCAATCTTCTCCTCCCCATTACCCACAGCCTCCATCCCTAAAGAAATCAGAGCAGGCCGTGCTCTGCTTCAATGGCTTTTCAATATTCTCAGTGAGAGCAAGCTTCTTACCTGAGCCAACAGGCCCTACCTGATGAGACTCTGCTAAGTCTCCAATATCACTTTCTACCACTCTGCATACTTACCTTCTGTTCCTTAAAGGCACCAAACATCTCCTAACCTCAGTGCCTCTGCACTTGCTGTTTCTTCTTTCTTCAAGACTAGACACTCACACACACATACACTCTGTGTGTGTGTGTGTGTGTGTGTGTGTGTGTCTTACTCCTTCCCTCCATCCAGATGCCACCTCTTCAGACAGCTCTTCCCTGACTCATGCCTATCTTTTATTATTTCTCTCCTTTACCTTACAACTCTCTGACAGCTATTCTGTGTTGACTTTGATATGTGTCTGAGCCCCCCACCACCACCATGGGAACATAAGCACCATGGATGGCTCCACCCTGTTTTCTATGTCTTACTACCGAAAAGTAAGTTCCTGTCTATAAAAAGCCTTAAATAAATATTTGTTGAATAAACGACGATTCACTGTCTTGACAAGCAGGTCACAGCTCTCAAAGCTACCAGCATCCACCATGGTGGCAGAGGGGTGTTTTAGAAATGAAAGAGCTGGAGACCATGGAGAAGTTTCTTGCCCCAGGAGATGTGGCTGGACTCTCGATTCTCCATTCCATTCTTCCAGAGAACAGATGGAACACTTCCAAACAACCGCTTCTTTACAATTTCCCCTAAGAATTGGCCTCATTTCCCTCTGCCACAGGCCAACTCCAAATCCTTCTTCTCACAGAAGGAATTTGTCTGACATGATACAGGTCCAAATGCAAAGTTACAGAACTGAGCTGACTAGAAGGAAGCCGCAATAACCAGACACTCCAGTCAAAGGAAAGTGAGTCTAGATTTTGCTTTTCTCTTTCAATATTAGTGCATTCATAGTGGATGGGCGTGGTGGTGCACGCCTTTAATCCCAACACTTGGGAGGCAGAGGTAGGAAAATCTCTGTGATTTGAGGCCAGCCTGAGACTACATAGTGAATTCCAGGTCAGCCTGGGCTAGAGAGACCTTATCTTGAAAAGAAAAAAAGAGCGCTTATTAATTGTATGGACTGTCTCACTGTGATTCTCTGATAAATCTACCTTCTGTAAATCCTCTCCTGCCCTACTCTCCTCTAACAGTCTCCTTCCTAATTTCTTTTCATTATTATTATTTATTTATTTGAGGGGGAGGGGCAGAAAGAAAGAAAGAATAGGCCAGCCAGGGCCTCTAGCCACTGCAAACAAACTCCAGACACATGTGCCATCTTGTGTATCTGCCTAAAGTGGGTCCTGGGCAATCAAACCTGGGTTCTTTGGCTTTTCAGGAAAACATCTTAACCACTAAGCCATCTCTTCAGCCTTCCCTTCTATTTTCCTATCTTCTTTTTGGGAAGTTGTGGTGGGACACAGCCTCCTTATGGAGTCCAGACTGGCTTCAAAATTGTCATCTTCCTGCTTCACAGTTACAAGAGGGCACCACCAAACTCATGTCATCTTTTTGTAGTTTGGTCTATATTTCTGCATATGAGAGAAAAACATGTGATACTTGTCTTTCTGTACCTGGCTTATTTTACTCAACATAGTGAATTCTAGTTCCATTCATTTTCCTGCAAATGATATAATTTCCTATTTCTTCATGGCATCACTCTCTATCATTTCCACATTTTCTTTATCCATTCATCATGTTGCTAGGCACCTAGGATCCATAACTTGAGCCTACCTTCTAAAAGGCTGCAGATCAGGAATCCACAAGCTAAGAGAGCCATTGATCTGGTACTATTTTTGCCCTGTTCAGTGGCTCTCTTGCCCTAGACTGCAATTTCTTACTGGCTAGAGGGATAGGGAAAGGCGTATGCTTGCTTAATAGGCATGAAGCCCTAGGTTTAATCTCCAGCACCTCAAAGAGAGGGAGAAGGAAGGAGCAGGAAAGACTGAAGGGAAAGAAAGCAATGGTAGCTTCCCTTAAAGCCAAAAGAAGCATAACAAAGTCTTGGGGGGGGGCACAGGAAGACACCTGGGACAGAGTCCATTCCAAATTAAGCACCAGGTCTGTCCCCCATCCCCCCCACTTCAGCCTTCCCACCCCTCAGGCCCAGATGGCTACTTTTCAAGGCTTTCCATTAGCTCACTTCCTCCCTCCTAACCACTGAAGCAAAGAGGTGGTTTCCTCTTGCCCAGTCAATGAACCTATCCTCCGGGGGCCCTAAACATTAAGAGAACTGGGAGGAGTTACTGCCCTACTCTGGTCTCCCATCAGTAAAATGTGGGTTAGGACCACCACTTCAAAGGCCTGGTCTGGATGGAATGAGTTGACAGATATTTATATACTTTGGAGTTCACAGAATTCCTACCCATGATGCAAGCTGGAAAAAAAAATATAAAATAATGATATCCAAGTTTATTTTCATTATTGCCGAATAACTGAGCCCTTCTGGCTCCAACATCCAATAAGCTGTGTTTATTACAGCCTACATTGATGAAGTCCCCAGCCATAGCCCTCAGCATACAGCAAAACTGAACTCCAGGGTGGGGTTGGGAGAATTAAGCCATTTAAACAAATTGCAAGGAGTTCCCCAGAGGCCAGGGCTAAGGTGAGAGGAGGAGGAGGTGACCGCTTCCAATTTCGGCAGGAAGGTGACCAACCTGAGGCCACACTGAACATGATGGTGAGGAGCCCTTAGAAGACAGAGAAGGTCCTGCCATCGTCTCCACCCGCTACAGTTATTCCGACGAACCCAGCTTCAAATACAATCAAGCCCAGATTGTTAAGGAAATAGATCCCCGCCTTACCAGGAAACCTGGGGGTAACTGGAAGGGGGAACCGGGTTTTATCCGAGGTCAGCTACAATATAAAACACGTGCTATTATGAATGCCATTTCCCTCCCCAACGACACAGAGGCTCACGGAAATTCTGTGACTCAGGCTCGGTAGGAGGGGGTGGGATTCGAACTCCAGTCGAGCTCCCTCCACAGGCCACACCTTTAACTGCCTCGCTCTACCGGGAAAGCCTCCCAGGAGGACGGCCTGGCTCCCTGGCCCTTGCTAGTCGTGCCCGGCGTGCCCCCGGTACCCGCAGCGTGCCGCCCTCCTTCCGGGCCCCACGGCCGCTCACCCGCAGCTCCTCGGCGTGCTCCTCCGCCCGGCGGATGCGGTGCCCCCGGCAGCGGCCGCCCATCCCCGAGCAGGAGGCGCACACGAGCCGCCGCTCGGAGCTGCAGAACCAGCTCAGAGGCTCGCGGTGCTCGGGGCAGAGCGGGCCTGGCTCCGACCCCGGTTCCGACCCCGGCTCGGGCCCGGTGCTCTCGGAGGCCATGGCCAAGCGCCCGGCGCTGCGCTCCACCTGTCGCAGGTGCCGTGGGCGGGGCCTCCGTGGCCACGCCCCTTCCCGCCCCGCGCCTCGCCCGGGTCCTTCCCGCGGGAGCGCGTTGTTAAAATAAACACGTAGCACCGAGTACTCGTGTGGAATACTTTAGGAAAACTTTGTTACCGTGTTGGGTTTGATAAGCACTTCACAAGTCTCTTCTGTAACTCTCAAAACAGCCCATCTGTGAGGCAGCTTTAAACGAGGGAATTAAGTAAGGCTCCCGTGTCAGATCCGGCTCGCTCTCTCTTGGCCCCTCAGTGACGTTGGCTGTAAAATGGGATGGAAGGTAAATTAAGGGTTGGAGAGATGGCTTGGCGTTTAAAGCGCTTGCCTGCGAAGCCTAAGCACCCAGGTTCCAGTCCCCAGTAACTACGTAAGCCAGATGAACAAGGTGGCGACTGCATCTGGAGCTCATTTGTAGTGGCTGGAAGCCCTGGCGCGCCCATTTAGAAAGAAAAGTTAAAACACTTGAAGTAAGCCAGGCATGGTGGCGCACGCCTTTAATCCCAGCACTTGGGAGGCAGAGGCAGGAGGATCGCCATGAGTTCAAGGCCACCCTGAGACTATATAGTGAGTTCCAGGTCAGCCTGGGCTACAGTGAGACCCTGCCTGGGGGGCGGGGGGCGGGGAACACACTTGAAATAAGCCGGGTGTAAAATGGCACACACCTGTAATCCTAACACTTGGGAAATGAAGGCAAGAGAATCAAGAGTCCAAGGTCATCCTTGGCTACATAGCAAGTTTAATGGGCTTCATGAGACCCTGTTTCAAAACAAAAAACCAAACTCCACCACAGGCTGGGGCAATGGCTCAGCTGTTAAAGGCACCTGCTTTCAAAGCCTGTTGAGGGCTGGAGAGATGGCTTAGCTGTTAAAGCGCTTGCCTGCGAAGCCTGAGGACCCAGATTTGATTCTCCAGGTCACACATAAGCCAGCTGCACAAGATGGTGTGTCTGGAGTTCCTTTGTAGTGGCTCGAGGACCTGGCGCACCCTTTCTCTCTATCTCAAAAAAAAAAAAGATTCAAAGCCCACTGACCTGGTTCAATTTCCCAGTACCCACACAAAGCCAGGCTGTCCTCGGTCCTTGAGCCCACTCCTGAGTGCTGGGATTAAAGGCAAAACGGTGCTACCATACCTGGCGCTTATGACTGCTATTTTTATGGAAGTAACTTGCAGGATCTCAGTCAATTACTAATTGATGGTAATGAGATTGAAATTTAGGCAGTTTGACTTCAGGGACATTTTGTTGTGCCTGTGTGCGGAGGCGGGGGGTAATATGTGTGTGTACTAAGGGCAGAGGAAGACATCAGGTGACATCCTCCTCTTACCACTTTTAAACATATTTTATTATTTATTTATTTAAGAGAGAGAGAGGAAGAGGCAGATAGAAAGAGAGAACGGGTGTGCTAGAGCCTCCAGCCACTGCAAACGAATTCCAGACCTCCAGACACATGTGCCCCTTTGTGCAGCTGGTTTACGTGGGTCCTGAGGAATCGAACCTGGGTCCTTAAGCTTCGCAGGCAAATGCCTTAACCGCTAAGCCTCAGTCCCTTCTTACCACTTTTCTGCTTTAGTTCCTTGAGAGAGGGCCTCTGATTCAACCTCAGCACTGGGGTTAGAGCAACATGAGACCACACCCAGCTTTTTATGTGAGTGCTGAGGATTGAACTCTGGTCCTCACCTTCAGTCTTGCATAGCAAGCACTCTTAACTTGGAGCTATCTCCCTAGCCCCCACGGATATATATAGTTTTCAAGTTAGGGGCTTGCTCTAGCCCAGACTGTCCTGGAATTCACTATGTAGTCTCAGGATGGCCTTAAACTCATGGCAATTCTCCTACCTTGACCCCCCAAGTGCTGGGATTAAAAGCATGTACCACCATGCCCAGCCCTCTGATGGACTTTTGTTTTCTTTTGGTTTTTTGAGGTAGGGTCTCATTTTAGCCCAGACTGACCTGGAATTCTCTAGGTAGTCTCAGCGTGGCCTCAAACTCATAGCAATCTTCCAACTCTGCTTCCCGAGTGCTGAGATTAAAGACGTGAGCCACCACACTCAGCACACACTCGGCTAATTTCTTAGTTGCATGAGGCTCATTGAAAAGGCTGCTTTTCCAATGTACAGTAGTTTCATTCAAATTTTCTGTTTGACCCAGCACTTGGGAGGCAGAGGTAGGAGGATCACCGTGAGTTCGAGGCCACCGAGACTACCTAGTGAATTCCAGGTCAGCCTGTGCTAGGGTAAGACCCTACCTTGAAAAAATAAAAAATCTGTTTATTTGGGATTTTTCTTTTTTAATTAGCATTGATAAAAGGTAATATATGTGAATTTTAAAGACAAATGAATATGCAAATAAGCATGTGGAAGAAAACTTCACCTGCTCCAAGAACAGTTGCTAAGATGTACCTGAACTGTTTCAGGACTTTCTGCCCCCATCTGCTGCGTCAATCTGAACCCAGGAGAGTGCTTGGCTCGGGTCTTGTCCAACGTGCTCAAAATTGGCTTGTGGAGGTTTTAGTGGAGAGTTGAACAGTCAACTTGCCTAAAGTGGCAAGTACCAGCTTTGGGTGTTTCTGAGTTCATCCCAGATAGACACACTTCGGAGCAAAATCTAGCAAAGAAATCTTACATCCTGAGGCTCATGGGGGGGCTTCAGTCAACTCTGACTCCAAAGCCCCTCTAACCCACCATTACACAAAGACAATGCAACCCTTCCCTTTGCAAGCTTTCGTCCTGTGAGATAAGGGCAGCTAAGGGCCCTGGAGCTATTTCCAGTATGGACCCCTGTCTTGCACCATATTATACCATGTGACTAGAAAGACAAAGAGTAGAGGATAAGCCCACTGGGCCCGTCGCTGCTATACCTTGCAGTTCAGGATCCTCAGTAAACCCACTCCTATCTTAGCCCTCTACAGATTCCTCTGCTTGGAAGCATGTCTAGTGATATGTGCGGCCTTCTAGGGGTCTTCTTAGCACCTCATTTAACTGCTCCAGGTGCATGCCTAATGTGAAGACAGCTTTCCTCCGGACTACACGGAACATCTTTTTCTCCCTGTTTCCCACAGCTTCTTTAAAACAGCAAATTCTAACCACAATCTCTTAATTACCACAGTGTGTTTCCATCCCCACCCCAGAGGAGGATGGATACTGTTAGGAGACATGACCCTAAGATGCACTGAACTGCTTCTTAGATGCCAGGACCTTTATACCTACCTCACCAAAGGATGTCACAGAATTGACCTCTGAAGCCTGCCAGGAATACCGTACAGATCCTCATATAGATAACAAAAACGTTTATTCTTCTCTTAAATGTCAACCCTCCCAAGCACTTTACAGATAAGATCTCATTTAATTTTTACAGCAGCCCTCTAAGCTACGAACAAAATGTACAAAATGTACGGGAGACAATTGTTTTGGACTAGGTTCCCGCATTAGGTCACATCACACCAGTATGAAAACCAAACTGCGGTCACTCGTGCTGAAGTTGTACGTTACCAGATTGAAACTAAATTATCACAAATTTGCTCAGCAGGACCTTCTCAGAAAGCAAAAGGGAGCTTATCGCCCCCAAACAATCCAGACTTAGCTGGGCTAATGAAAAACAGACACTGCTCCACTTTTGAGCCTATGAGGAAAGTAACCTTGAAATAATGTATTTTTTTTCTTTTTTTAAGCCTGTAAAGCCAAACTCCTCTACTCAGTTCACCCATTTTATAGAATGAGATGAGGCCCAATTCTAGAATAGTTACTAAAAACCAACTAGATCATTTAACTAAAAAAGTTTTTTTTCCTTTCACACAGAAGCCCAATCATCTGTAGCTAGGATCCACATATGAGGGAGAACATGTGGCGCTTGGCTTTCTGGGCCTGGGTTACCTCACTTAGTACAATCCTTTCCAGATCCATCCATTTTTCTGCAAATTTCATAACTTCATTTTTCTTTACCACTGAGTAGAACTCCATTGTATAAATGTGCCATATCTTCATTATCTACTCATCAGTTGAGGGACATCTAGGTTGGTTCCATTTCCCAGCTATTATAAATTGAGCAGCAATAAACATGCAGACCAGCCTTTTTGTATGAGAGAGGAAGAGATACAGAGAAGGAGAGAACTGGCACACCAGGGCCTCCAGCCACTTAATCGAACTCCAGAAGCATGTTCCAACTTGTGTGCATGTGCAACCTTGTGTATCTGGCTTACGTGGGATCTGGGGAGTGGAACCTGAGTCCTTAGGCTTCACAAGCAAGTGCCTTAACTGCTAAGGTATCTCTCCAGCCTGCTCTTTTGACCATATATGTGGGCAGTGCAAATGGAATGTGTTTCTCTCTGTGAGTGACTGGTCAGGAGAGTCTGAACATGCTTAAAGCTCTACAGGGACTTCTGGAACCTTGATGTGTGGAGGGGGAGGGCTGTACTTGAACTTTCGGGCCCGTGTATAAGCAGGACACTGAGCTGGGATAGAGAAGAATGAACACTTTTGTTACATGTTAGTTATTCAACAAATTTATTGGGCAATGACCTGTGTGCTTGGCCTTATTCAAGATAGTGCAGCTACAACAGTCAAAAGAACAAAGTTACTTCATGGACAAATCAAACAACTAAGTAACATAACATGTCAGTAGTGATAAAAGATGAAAAAGATTCAAACATGCCAGGCTGATGGCACGAGCCTTTAATCCCAGATACTCAGGGGACCAAGGCAGGAGGCCAGCCTGGGTTTCAGAGTGAGTTCTAGACCAGCCTGGGCAATTTAGCAAGACTGTTTCAAAAAATAAAATTCAGGGCTGGAGAGATGGCTTAGCGGTTAAGCGCTTGCCTGTGAAGCCTAAGGACCCCAGTTCGAGGCTCGGTTCCCCAGGTCCCATGTTAGCCAGATGCACAAGGGGGCACACGTGTCTGGAGTTCATTTGCAGAGGCTGGAAGCCCTGGCACGCCCATTCTCTCTCTCCCTCTATCTGTCTTTCTCTCTGTGTCTGTCGCTCTCAAATAAATAAGTAAATAAAAATAAAATAAAATTCAGCCAGGCATGGCAGTGCATGCCTTTAATCCTAGTACCTGGGAGGCAGAGGTAGAAAGTGCTTCCGGAACTACAGTATGACTTCCAGTTCAGCTTGGGTGAGAGTGAGACCCTACCTCAAAAAAAAAAAAAAAAAAAAAAAAAAGAAGCCAGGTGTGGTGGCACATGCCTTTAATCCCAGCACTTGAGAGGCAAAGGAGGGAGGATCATCATGAGTTCAAGGCCACCCTGAGACTACATAGTGAATTCCAGGTCAGCCTGGGCCAGAGTAAAACCCTACCTCAAAAAAAAAAAAAAAAAGAAAGAAAGAAAGAAAGAAAGTGTGTGGTGTTGCACATCTTTAATTGCAGCACTTGGGAGGCAGAGGTAGGAGGATTGCTGTGAGTTCAAGGTTACCCTGAGACTATATAGTGAATTCTAGGTCAGCCTGAGCTACAGTGAGACCCTACCTCAAAACAAAAACAAAAAAAGCCAGGCGTGGTAGTGAACGCTTTTAATCCCAGCACTTGGGAGGCATAGGTAGGAGGATCACTGTGAGTTTGAGGTTAGCCTGAGCTAGAGTGAGACCCTACCTTGAAAAAACAAAACAAAACAAACAAACAAACAAAAACCAAAAACAGAACAAAAGAAATAAAATTCAAATATTATATGGTACGTAAAAAATTCTGAAATATCCTAAATTTAACTATTGTGTCTGATAGTAAAGGGGAGGAGAGGTAGGAAAGGTTATAGCAGTTAACAAACTATAAGCCAATAAGAAAATACTGTTTTTATATTCATGAATGTAATCCCGTGTCTCATATCTTCAGTTAATTATAGGTTCAGTTTAAATAATTTATACCTTTCCCCCACAAATATTCATATTAAAAAAGTTCTAAACTGGGCATGGTGGTACACATGTTTAACCCCAGCACTTGGGAGGCAGAGGTAAGAGGACTGATGTGAATTCAAGGCTAGCCTAAGACTACATAGTGTGTTTCTGGTTAACCTTGGTTAGAGTGAGACCCTACCTTGGGAAAAAAAAAAGTACTGAGGAGATTGCTTAGTGGGGAAGAGCACATACTACACTAATATGAGGACCTGAGTTCAATCTCCAACACCCACGTTAAAAAAAAAAAAAATGGATCTGTCAGGCATGGTGGCGCACGCCTTTAATCCCAGCACTCAGGAGGCAGAGGAAGGAGGATCGCCATGAGTTCGAGGCCACCCTGAGACTACATAGTGAGTTCCAGGTCAGCCTGGGATAGAGAAGCCAAAAAAAAAAAAAAAAAAAAATTGGGTGTGACCATGCACACTTGTAACACCAGTGCTGAGGGCTGAGGAGGCAGAAGTAATAAAAAGTAGTCTTGGGCTGGAAAGATGGCTTAGTAGTTAAGGCACTTGCCTACAAAGCCTAAGAACTCATGTTTGAATCACCAGATCCCTCGTAGCCAGACACAGTGATGCAAGCATGCAATGTTGCACATGTGCACAAGGTGGTGTACATATCTGGAGTTCATTCACAGTGGCTGAAGGCCCTGGGGTGCCATTCTCTCTCTTTTTCTCTGCCTTCCTCTCTCTCTGAAAATAATTTTTTTAATTCTTTATTTTTATTTATGTATCTATAATCAATAACTTCCATGACTGTAAACAACATCCCATGGTAATTCCCTCCCCCCTCCTTCCCCTTTGAACCTCCACTCTCCATCATATCCCCTCCTTCTCTCAATCAGTCTCTCTTTTATTTTGACATCATCATCTTTTCTTCGTATTATGATGGTCTTGTATGGGTAGTGTCAGGCACTATGAGGTCATGGCCATTTTGTGTCTGGAGGAGCATGTTATAAGGAGTCCTACCCTTCCTTTGGCTCTTAACATTCTTTCCACCACCTCTTCCGCAATGGACCCTGAGCCTTGGAAGGTATGATAGAGATATTTCAGTGCTGAGCACTCCTGTCACTTCTCAGAACCATGATGCCTTCTGAAGGTCAATGCCCATCTGAAAAAGAGGAAGTTCTCTAATGAAAAAGTGAGAGTAGCATTAATATATGGCTATGAACATTAACAGAAGTGCTTACTGGGCAGTTTGATGAGCATAGTATATACATTTAGCCGGACAGCAGCAGACTTTACAATCCTAGGGCTCATGACTACCCCTGTTGTAGGTTTTCAGTATCAAGGATGAAGCTCTGGGGTAGATCTACCTTTTCACTTGCTGGTTTATGATATTTGGCTATTTGTTTGTTTGTTTTGTTTTGTTTTAGGGATTAAACCCAGGGTCTTGAACATGCCAGGCAAGCACCCTGCCACGAGGTACACCTCAAGCCTTAACTTTGTACTTAGTGAACATTTTGAAAGTGTTTTAGGAAGAACTCTCCGTCCAAGCCTCTGCTTATCGATGGCAGACCTAGCTTGTACTGTCTGCCTTCCAAAGCCCTGTGAGCATTCCTCCCTCCTTACAGTATGACCCAGGGGCTCTGGATGTCTGGGCTGGAAGTCATTTGACTGTATTCTGCACAGATTCTGGGGACAGCAATAATAAGACTATCAACCCCACAGCTTCATTTCTTCCTATGACGTTTTCACAGTGCAACCACCTTCAACTGCCACCTTTAAATCCAGGTATTTGGGTTCCATATGAGAGTCAGGCCCTCAAAGGAAGACAGGCCTCTGTACTTAGATCATACCAGATGAGCCCAGATCTCCTCTCCAGAGTACTTGCAGGTCCAGCTCACTTCACAGTGAAGACCTGATCAAACTGTGAAGGTCAAGCAGAGAATGGCCAACTCAGGCTGGGGGCTGCGTGCTGCGGCGGGGAGGGAAGTCCGAGACAAAAGAGCCTATGCCACTGCCACCGTCCGGGCCGCGGTCACCCAGGGACTTTGAGTATGTCGGGGATTGCCCTCAGCAAACTGGCCCAGGAGAGGAAAGTGTGGAGGAAAGACCACCCCTTTGGATTTGTGGCTGTCCCAACAAAGAATCCTGACAGCACCGTGAACCTGATGACCTGGGAGTGTGCCGTCCCAGGAAAGAAGGGACTCCATGGGAAGGAGGCTTGTTGAAGCTGCAAATGCTTTTCAAACAGGACTATCCGTCCTCACCACCGAAATGTAAATTTGAGCCGCCACTATTTCACCCCAAACGTGTACCCTTTGGGCACAGTGTGCCTGTCCATCCTGGAGGAAGATCAGGACTGGAGGCCAGCCATCACAATCAAGCAGATCGTATTAGGAATACAGGAACTTCTAAATGAACCAAAGATCCAAGACCCAGCTCAGGCAGAGGCCTACACAATCTACTGCCAAAACAGAGTGGAATATGAAAAAAGGGTTCGAGCACAAGCGAAGAAGTTGGCCCCCTCATGAGCAGCAGCCCTGAGGCTCCATGACCAGGCAGGGACTGGCCTGGCAAGAACTTGTTTACAACCTTTTGCAGATGTAAGTTGCTCTGTATGGTTACTAGTTGCCGGGAGGGCTGGGCAGGTGCCTTTTTCCATTCCCGCCACTGGCATACAGTTCTCGATTTGCTGAATGCCCCAGTTTTTCATACAGGGTCTCTTCCTTTGGTCTTTTGTATTTTTGATTGTTACGTAAAACTTGCTTTTATTTTAATGTTGATGTCAGTATTTTGACTGCTGTAAAATGATAAATTTTTGTACTTGGGCAAGCCCCTAGGAGCTAGTTCCTTCTCGGATGCAGGCATGCTTCACATGGTTGAGAGCTCTCTGGCCTCCAGCTGGCTGTGACAGAACCACAGTCCTTCCTCCCCGTCCTCGTCCTCCTCCACCTCGGCTCTTGCTTATGAGCCTCAGATCCAGAGTCAGCCAGTGGCTCCATACTGCACCGCTTCCTTTGTGTTCCTGTGGCGCTTTGTCTGTGTTGCTGTTTAGAGTAAATAAACTATATGTGTGTGTGTGTGTTTTGAGGTAGGAATTCACTATGTTGTGTCAGGGTAGCCTTGAACTCACAGTGATCCTCCTACCTCTGCCTCCCAAACGCTGGGATTAAAGGTGTGTGCCACCACCTTTCATGTATATATGAAGAATGGCATATATATATATATATATATATATATATATATATATATATACACACACACACATATATGAAGAATGGCCAACTCAGCTAACAAAAAGCCAAGAGCCAGGATTATATTTATAGAAAGGCTGAGTTGGAGGTACTAGCAGTATTAGGCTGAGAGGATGAGAGGTGAGGGGCTTGGAGAGGTATGCATGGTCTATTTTGTCTTCTAATTGTCTTTTTCATCCTTTATTCAAAAGTACTCAGTAAAGGCTATGCATGTAGCTCAGTGATAGAGAGTACTTGCCTACATGTACCAAAGACCTGGATTTGATCTCCACTTCCACAAACTAAAACAAAGTAAAAGTCATAAGCATCCACTGCATGCTGGACTGGCACTATCCAATCCTATAGTTTAAATTTAAGGTTAAACTATTGAAGATGAATAAAATATAAAATTCAGTTCTTTGGTTGCACTATATACATTTCAAGCACCCAGTAGCTAGCTGTATTGGCTACTATCTTTTTTTTTTTTTTTTTTTTTTTTTTTTGAGGGAGGGTCTCGCTCTAGCCCAGGCTGACCTGGAATTCACTATGTAGTCTCAGGGTGGCCTTGAACTCATGACAATCCTCCTACCTCTGCCTCCCAAGTGCTAGTGCTGGGAGTAAAGGCGCGCACCACCGTGCCCGGCTTTGGCTACTGTCTTATACCGTGTAGAAATGGAACATTTCATCATTAAAGAAATCCTCTTGTAAACCAGTCATGGTGGCACATGCCTTTACTCCCAGCACGCAGGAGAAGGTCGAAGTAGGAGTATCACCATGAGTTTGAGGCCAGCCTGAGACTGCAGAATGAGTGCCAGGTCAGCCTGGGCTACAATGAGACCTACCTCAAAAAAAAAAACAAGAAAGAAAGAAAGTCCTTTTACAGTGCTATGACAGACTCGGTGTTAGATACCAGCCATGCAAGTATATTAAGACTCACTTCCTTTGTGGAGCTCCCAGTAGAGAGAGAGAGGGAAGAAAAAAAAACCCTATGCTGAGGAATGTGCGGGGGATTTGGAAGTTCAGAAGTATGACTAAGACAGTGTGGAGGAGAACAGGAGTAATTCAGGAAGACTTTGGAGTAGAGAGGGGGGTGACCTCTAAGCTGAGGATACATAGTCAAAGATAAGGGATTGTAAAGATGGTGTGCAAAGATTCCCAGGTGGTGGCACACACCTTTAATCCCAGCGTTTGGGAGGCAGAGGTAGGAGGATCACTGTGAGTTCAAGGCTACCCTGACACAACATAGTGAATTCCTACCTCAAAACCCTATCTCAAAAAACAAACAAAAAGACTCCTTGGTGACAGCTAGCACAGTAGGTCAGGAAGCTGTACGTAGCTTGTATCATTGAAGCACACTGTGTGTGAGAGCAGAAGATGAGGCATATATACATATAATCAATTATACATATCAATAATATATATATAAAGCCTTAGTACAAATCAATTATATACATACACATATATCAATTATATATACATAGATATTTCAAACCTTAAAGACCTGATGAAGGAATTCATACTTCATCTTGGAATCAGTTATCTGTTGGTCATAACAAGCCATCTGTAGCAATTGTTTTCTTGTTGCTGGGACAAAATAGTCCACCTGAAACAGCTTATGAAAGGAAAGAGTTTATTCTGGCTTACAGTTTTGCAAGGAAGTGTCATCATGGTGGGGAAAGCATGGAGGAGCAAATAGGCAGGTATCACATTTCCACAGCAGCAGGGAGGAAGTAGAAAGAGTGACTCTGTGTGTACCATGTGGGACTAGTCTATAATATTCCAAGGCTTACCACGTGACACACCTCCTTCAATAAGGCTCCACTTCCCACAGGCTCCACCAACTTCACAAATAGCACCACCAGCTGGGGATTAAGTATGAGGCTTAGTCACAAACACATGAGGCTATAGGGGACATTTTACATTCAAACTAGCACATCACCCCAAAGCTTTGCTGGGAGAGGTGACTCAATGAGTAAGAACACTTGCCTAAGCCTAAGCTGAGTTCAATCCCCAGCACCCATATACAATACCAGACCCACTGGGGAAGAGAGAGGACTATCACTGAGGCTCACTGGTTAAACAATCTAACTGAAAAATGATAGCTCCAGGATCAGTGAGAGACTCCATCCATTTCAAAGAAATAAAGCACCCAGTGCCCTCCTCTTGCCTCTGGCCTCCACACATGTGCTCACAGGGGACATGCATTTGTACAACATGTGCATACACCACATACACATATTACACACACGCACACAAGAGAGAGACCAAGCCTTATAGACCTGATGAAGGAAGTTGGATTCTACCTTGCACATCAGTTATCTGTTTGGGCATAACAAACCACTCCAAACCTTCGTGGCTTAAAATGATGACTCCTTATTTGCCCATAATCCTGAGGGTGGCAAATTAGGTTGGGCTCTTCTGAGTTGCTTTTCTGATGGCTGTTCTTGAAGCTGCAGCCATCTAATGGCTGGATGAAAGGCTGGAGAGTGTAAAAGAGTCTCACTTACATGGCTATCACTTGTTGGGTGGACTATGTCTCTCAGAAGGGTTAACTTGGTCTCTCTCCTCTGATGACAGTAGTCCAAGAAGATAAGAGCAGACCCTCCAGACACAAAATGGCCTGGATATCCATGACCTCATAGTGCCTGACACTACCTACACAAGACCATCATAAGAGGAGGAAAAGACCATGACATCAAAATAAAAGACTGATTGAGATGGGGAGGGGATATGATGGAGAATGGAATTTCAAAGGGAAAAGTGGGGGCGGGAGGGAGGGTATTACCATGGAATACTTTTTTTTTTTTAATATTTTTTATTTATTTATTTGAGAGCAACAGACACAGAGAGAAAGACAGATAGAGGGACAGAGAGAGAATGGGCGCGCCAGGGCTTCCAGCCTCTGCAAACGAACTCCAGACGCGTGCGCCCCCTTGTGCATCTGGCTAACGTGGGACCTGGGGAACCGAGCCTCGAACCGGGGTCCTTAGGCTTCACAGGCAAGCGCTTAACCACTAAACCATCTCTCCAGCCCTACCATGGAATACTTTTTATAATCATGGGAAATGTTAATAAAAATTGAGAAAAAAAAAAGAACAGAACTTTTTAATCCTTTTGAGGGTTAAACTTGGGAGTTCCACAGTGTCCCTTCTACTACACTCTGCTGGGCAAAATAAGTTAAAGGCCAGCCCTACTGGAAGAAACCACAAAGAATTTGTGGTAATTCTCAACCTATCATAATATGGATGATTTTGGCATTAGCCCTACGGAGATGACTAGAGAGAAATGGATAGGTTTTTGTTTTTAGGACACAGAGGAGGCAGAATTGAGAAACTTGCAAGAAGGGCAATTCTTCTTTTTCTTTTCTTTTCTTTCTTTCTTTTTTTTTTGAGGTAGGGTCTCACTCTAGCCCAGGCTGACATGGAACTCACTCTGTAATACCAGGTAGGGCCTTGAACTCAAGGTGATCCTCCTACCTCTACCCCCAGAGTGCTGGGATTAAAGGCGTGTGCCACCTCACCCCGCTTGGGAGGGCAGTTTTCAAACAGAAGAGAGGGTGAAGTTTCAAATAACTTCTAGATCTTTGGCATGACTGATTGATAGATAATAGTGCCTAGCATTTAGAGAGAAAAAAATTAGAGGAAGAACAGGTTTGGGGGAAGATGGTGTTTCTAGTGTGAGTCATGCCAAAGATGAGGTATCTTTTAGACAGCCAAGTAGAGATGAGCAGGGGGTAGGTGGATATACAGGTGTGGCTCCAGGAGGGATCTGGCTACAGATACCAGTGTGGGAGCATCAGGTGCTGGAAGCCCAAGACATCTCTCAAGGGAGCTGCATCCACACAGCAGGAGCCTGACAAGAATCTAATAACTCAGCTTGTAGATGTACCTGAGCCCAGTCCAGTGCCACCATTATAAAGCAGCAAGGCTATCCTGCGTGTGGAGAAAAGGAATTAAATATTCAGGGCTAGGTTTCAACTCTGAACTAAGACCAGTCTTGCAAGTTGCTTAGGGGTAGAGCCCATTTCTTGCCAGGAAAAAATATCTCCCAACAATAGGCTAATCGCTCAGAAAGTATTGAATGTATCATCAACAGAATGAATCATCATTAGCAACGGCTAGGGGTGTTCAACCAAGGATTCTGCACAAGTGATTTCTTTCCTGGACTGAGAGATATACCCAACAGCCAGTGCTGATAGTCTGTGAGGGCAAACTCTTCTGATCCCACCTATTCTGCATAGACATCAACATTCAGAAACACCTCAAGTCTTCACTGAACGGTGGTTCCTCCGAGACATCTGTTCACTGCAGGGACATCAGTCACTAGAGAGTAAAAGAAATGTTGGTTTAGAGCCAGGCAAGGTGTGTCCACTGGTACAGTAGTGGCATGTTTGCTATGAGGATAACCAACTGCTCTCTGATTAAAATGCAACCCTCTCCATGAGGGAATTCATGCCTGGTACTGAAAACCCAGTCAAAAGCCTATGGCTGGGGAGTTCATAGGCCTTAGAGGGGAAGCTACTAAATGTATACATTGTTTGGCTAAATGGACATGTATCCATGAAATTACCCTCTAAATATTTACATTTATACCCATAAATTAGTGCTGCTCTCACCGTTGGGAGGGGTGGGGTGGTTTTGAGATAGGGTCTCACTCTATCCCAGGCTGACCTGGAATTCACTATGTAGTCTCAAGCTGGCCTTGAATCCAAAGTGATCCTCTTACCTCTTCCTCTTAAGTGCTGGGATTAAAGGAATGCATCACAATGCTCATTCTGCTCTCACTTAAAAAAAAAAAATTTATTTATTTGCAAGCAGAGAGAGAGAGAGAAGAGACAGAGAAGAGAGACAGACACAGAAAGAATGGGCATGCCAGGGCCTATAGCCACTGCAAATGAACTCCAGACACATGGGCCCCTTGTGCAACTGGCTTCTGTGGGTCCTGGGAAATCGAACCTAGGTCCTTTGGCTTTGTAGGCAAATGCCTTAACCACTAAGCCATCTCTTCAACTCTGCTCTCACTTTTGTTGACTACAAGAGTGACTGAAAACTTGTCAAAGTGCTGAGAAGTGACAACTGACACCCCCTCTAAGCCTCTGAGAACACTGCAGAAAAGGTGATGGAAATTATGTAAGAGCCAAAGGGTGGAAAGGAGTGCTTTGAAATGCTGGCAGGAGGTGGTTGTTGTATGCACGACCTCAATGTGGACCTTCATGATTTTGGGCCCATCAACATGTCATCATGGATGATGGAGGAGGGGAAGAAAATGACAACAAAATAGAAGAAGGACTAGTTGGAAGGGAGTTCAGTGGAAGAAGTGGAGATGGGAACAAAAGAAAATAATAGATTGTGATCAAAATACATTATGTCCATGTATGAAAATTCAATTTAAAATGTTGGTTAGAGCCAGGCGTGGTGGTGCACACCTTTAATCCCAGCACTTGGGAAGCAGAGGTAGGAGAATTGCTGTGAATTTGAGGCCAGCCTGAGACTACATTGTGATTTCCAAAGCAGCTTGGGCTAGAGTAAGACTCTACCTGGAAAACAAAACAAAAAATGTTGGTTAGGAACCCATTCCTTCATTCAAGAAACATTCAAAAAGACCCATGCTGTGCGTTAAGAATACAGAGATCAGACTCGGTCTGCTAACGCAAAAAAAAACCTCTGTTGTAGCTGCTGTTAGTTTCTTTAGCTGTCTTCATACTTGGATCTCAAGAAGTTACTGAGGGGTCTTCTTGCTGTAATGCTAGGCTGTTGGGCTGTCACTATTTGATAAAAGAACGAATGGAAGGTGTTCAGGTTGGCAGCAAATATACCAGAGTTGGAACCATACAGAGATTTGCACAGGATGACACACAAATTTGTTCCATAATTTTGAAACCCATTACTTTGCATGCTAACACTACACACACACACACACACACACACACACACACAGTCACCTGTAATAAAGGAATGGAGTAGGGTGCTCGGGAAGTCTAAAGGGGGGCATCTATAACTGGAATGAAAACATCAAAGGAATTTTCTGGGCGAATACTAACTACAGAGATGGCACTACTAAGGTGCTCTCTCCGTGGCCACTACAGAGATAACCGCTGTCCTTGGAGTAGACTTTGGCAGCGTGGCCCGGTACAAGCGTCCGGTCCTCGGGACCTCATCGACAGCAAGGCGGGAACCTCTCTGGCTCGGTCCCGGGAGACTTCCGGAAGGCGGAACCCGGGCTCCGAGGCGCGGGGGACGCCGGAGCTCTTTGCCAGGACTCCCGCCCTGGCGACGCGCGCCTGGTTGCTGGGGGCGGAGGCGCGGGAGCCGGTGGCGGCTGCGGATACCAGCTTCGCCCGCCCGCAGGCCTCGGCGCCGGCCGGCGGGTGCGTATGGAGCCCGAGAAGGGAGAGAGGAGAGCCTTTGGGAGGTGGGAGCCCTCGCGCTCCCGGCAGCCGCCACCCACCTGCCCGAAAGGGCGAAGGAGGGCCGGTGTTAGGTTGGGTGACCCTGGGTTTCTGTCTTGGGGGACTGTTCTCCGTGCCCGTGCACGTCAAGAGTCAACGTTAGCGGCTGGCATATTGGATGGGAAGAGGAACCCTGCGATGTGAGCAATCCAGAAAGAAACAAACGCCGCACAGGCTGCTCTCAACCTGGGCCGATCTGTCCTAGTATACCGCCCTGCTGTGGGGTTGTGGGTTAGACCCTCCTACTCGGCGGACCTCGGTTTTTCTATCTGAAGTATTCTTAGTAAGGGCTAACCTGCACGCTTCTGCCAGTGGGTTTTTTTTTAAAATATATGTGTGTGTATATATATCTATCTATCTATATCTATCTATCTATCTATCTATCTATCTATCTATCAATCAATCAATCTATAATTTGAGAAAGAGGAGAGAGAATGAGTATAGGTGCGCCACTGCAAACGAGCTCGAGATGCAGGCGCCACCTTGTACATCTGGCTTTACGTGGGTACTGGGGAATCGAACCCAGGGTCTTAGACTTTGCAGGCAAGCGCCTTAACTACTGAGCCATCCCTCCAGCCCCTGCCATTGGTTTTGTTTTTCTTTGAGCAGTAGCTTGAGGTCTTGGAATCGATGGATTTGAGTGAAGGGTGTGCTGGGAGCAACAGTGACAAGCTAGTTTCAGGGATATAAGTCAAACTAGAACACAGACTGAAGGTTTATCAGAATCACCCCTTGAGAAGAAATAGGAATTCTCATTTGCTATTTGTGTGAGGTCTATATTTGGAAAAATAAGCAGGAATCTCACCGTTTTGTTCAACAGTAAGCTTTATAGCACTAGTTATCTTTCTTGACAGTTGGGCTATTTGGTGAATTAAACCTGGGTCATCAGGCTTTGCAAGCAAGTGCCTTTAACCACTAAGCCATCTCCCTAGCCCTGGTATATCTTAAGTGTTACTTTTTTGGCGCGCACGCGTGTGTGTGATGTATATGCATGTTCATATGTGTGTGGGCACATGTATTTGTGCACATTGAGGTTGGTATCAGATGTCCTCCCCAATCTCTCTTACTTGGACCCAGATTGGCTTATCAGTTCAGTTATTCTAGCTAGCCAACTTGCCCTAGGATTCCCTGTCTACACCTCCCAAGCACTGGGACTACAAATAGACTACCATATCCACTTGGCACTTCTGTAGGCATTGGGAATCTGAACTCAAAGCCTCGTGCTTGCACAGTAAGCACTTAACTGACTGGGCTATCTCACCAGTCCCTTAAGTTCCTTTTGGTTTTATTTTTATTTTTCGAGGCAGGGTTTCATCCTAACCCAGGCCAACCTGGAATTTACTCTGAAACCCAAACTGGCCTTTACCTCGTGGTAGTCCTCTTACCTCAGCCTCAAGTGTGCACTACCACATCCAGCTTAAGTGCTATTAAAATTTTTTTGTTTGTTTGTTTGTATTTATTTATTTGAGAGTAACAGAGAGAGAGTGTGTGTGTGAGAGAATGGCCTCCAACCATTGCAAATGAACTCCAGATGCACGCGCCACCTTGTGCGTCTGGTTTACGTGGGTACTAGGGAATCGAGCCTCAAGCTGGGGTCCTTAGGCTTCACAGGCAAGTGCTTAACCACTAAACCATCTCTCCACCCCCTTAGTGCTATTTTGTAATATTTGTATTTTTATTTATGTATTTGAGAGAGAGACACAGAGAGGGAGAGAGAGTGGGCTCCCCAGGGTCTCCAGCCACTGCTAACGAATTCCAGATGTATGTGCCACCTTATGCATCTGGCTTACGTGGGTCCTAGGGAATTGAACCAAGGTCCTTTGGCTTTGCAGATAAATGCCTTAACTGCTGAACCATCTCTCCAGCCCTTAAGTCCTATTTTTATGTGCAAGCAGGCAGACACAGAGAGAATGTGTGTGTATGTATGGGTGCAACCAGGGCCTCCTGCCACTATAAACAAACTCCAGATACATGTACCACTTCGTGCATCTGGCTTTATGTGGGTACTGGGAAATCAAACCCGGGCTGGTGAACTTTGCAAGCAATCACCTCTAATGGCTGAGCCATCTCCTAGCCCCTTAAGTGCTATTTTGAACAACTAATGTATCTGCCTTTTCCGGATTTATATGTGGTGATTTTGAAGAGCTCTTCTATCTTTCAAATTCTGTGATTCATCTTTTATTTAAAATCAGAAAAGTTACTTTTTCCACAAAAACAGTAAACTCTGAAGTAAGAAGTACACCCTGAAGATTTCTGATGAGTAGAAGAGCTATACTATGAGTGAAACCAAAATGCTTAATGATGTGCTTAAATCTATTGTATTTTGCCAGTTTAAAAATAAGATATGTAGGGATCAGTGATATGGTTCAGTTGGTGTAGTACATGCCTAGAATTCATGAGGCCCCGAGGTTGATCTCCAGCTCTAAATAAAACCGAGCATGGTTGTAAACACCTTGGAAGGTGGAAGCAGGAAGATCAGAAGTTCAAGGCCACCCTTGGCTATATAGTTAGAGGTCAGCTTGGGCCGAATGAAAGTAGGAGATTTATATAACCTTGGTGTTGTATATACTGTTTTTGTAAGAGAAATCTACACTTAATAATCTTCTCAATCAAACAAGGTCCTTCTTTATACTTGCATTGTAAATCTCTTCAGTGTAAACATATGCTTAGTGGGAGAAGAGATTAATTTGAGCATCTTTTCACTAATTACAGAGATTAGGAAGTGGCTGCCTGAACTGTTTTCCAAACAATGACCATTACAAATCTTTGAATCTGAGAAGATACTGCTGGCTTAGGGGTAAGTAAATCTAAAAGTTGCTTTTTCTTAGACTGTCTCCTCAGTATTCTTCACTTGGGAAATCTGATTCACTGAAGATACAGCTATGAATCCAATCACTTTTAAGCACAGTCAGTCCATTTATAGCACCTACAGTTTCCAGTGTCCTAGATCTGTGAGCAGTGTCTGTCTTTAGTTTGATGACAATGTTGAAAAGTGGGTTAGATTGGTCAATAGGAAACAACACATATCCCAAGTTTGTTGGAAACTGTCCTGGAATTTTTCTTTTTAATATATCTTATGGCCTATTACAGAGAATCCTGAGATGTCTAGAAAGGACCGGAGATTCACTAGTTTAGAACAAATAATTTTATTGTACTGTGAAAGCCATTTGGGGTACATAAATAATGAGTACCTATTTCCTTTTTTTTTTGAGGCTGACCTGGAATTCACTATGTAGTCTGAGGGTGGCCTTGAACTCACAGTGATCCTCCTACCTCTGCCTCCCAAGTGCTGGGATTAAAAGTGTGTGCTACCACACCCAGCTTATTTCCTTTTTTTTTTTTTTTTTTAACATTTCTGTGTTTGTATGTTTGTGGGCCCATGTCGTAATGTGTATGAGGAGGCTAGAGATAGGATGTTCTCCTCTATTGTGCTCCACTTTATTTATTTATTTATTTTATTTACTTGAGAGGGAGAAAGAGGCAGATAGAGAGAAAATGGTCACACCAGGGCCTCCAGCCACTGCAAATGAACTCCAGACACATGCGCCACCTGGCACATCTGGCTTATGTGGGTCCTGGGGAATTGAACCTGGGTCCTTTGGTTTTGTAGGCAAGCACCATAACCACTAAGGCATCTCTCCAGCCCTTCACTTTAGTTTTTGAGACAAGGTCTCTTATTGAACCTGGAGCCTACTGATTCATCTAGACTAGCTAGTCAGTAAGCCCCAGGGATTCTCCTGTTTCTGTCTCTCCATAGCTGGGGTTATAGATATATGCCACCATACTTGGATTTTCTGTGGGTGCTGGGCATCCAAACTCAGGTTCTCATGCTTGCACAGTAAGCATTTTACTTACTTGGCCATTTCTCCTGCCCTAGTGGAACACATAATCTACTAAAAATCATTTAGTCTAGTATTCTGAACTTTTAGACAGGGAGGCTGAGGCACAGAGTGGGGACGGGTGCCACCCATGGACATGAAATGAGATGAGGCAGAGCTGGGGCAGATCCCAGAGTTCTAGAACACAGTGTTCATGATCCTGCACCTTGCTTCTGAACTGTCTACCTCTTCTTTTTTTTGGTTTTTCGAGGTAGGGTCTCACTCTGGCCCAGGCTGACCTGGAATTAACTCTGTCATCATCTCAGGGTGGCCTTGAACTCATGGCAGTCCTCCTACCTCTGCCTCCCGAGTGCTGGGATTAAAGGCGTGCGCCACCACGCCCGGCTGTCTACCTCTTCTTGTCAGGAGGCCAATTCTGGCAACTCCTCAACTGGTAGGCTAAAACTATTCTAAAAAACTTCATTTTAACTTTGTATTGACAACCTCTGTATATTATAGACAATATAGAATGATCATAACTCCCTCCCACCACCCTCCCTTATCCCGCTCCAAAATCCTTCTCCATTGAATCCCTTCTTCTTACCAACTATTTTGATGTCATTTTTCTCTCTCCTATTTTAAATGTCTTATGTAGTAGGTAGCATCAGCACCTGTGAGGTCATGAATACCATAGCCACATTTGTCTGAATGACAATATTACAAAGTATTCCTCTCCTTCCTTTGGCATTTACATTTTTCTGCCACCCTTTCTGCATTGGTCCCTGAGCCTTGGATAGTGTGATAGAGATGGCTCACTTAGTGCTGAATACACCACTGTCATTTCTTCTTAACACTTTGGTAAAAACTCCACTTTTTTTTGGGGGGGGAGGCATTTTTCGAGGTAGGGTCTCGCTCTAGCCCAGGCTGATTCACTATGTAGTCACCACCATACCCAGCCCAAAACTCTACTTTTTTTTTTTTTTTTCCCCAAGGTTGGGTCTTGCTCTAGCCCAGGCTGACCTGGAATTCACTATGTAGTCTTATGGTGGCCTTGAACTCACAGTGATTCTCCTACCTCTACCTACCTAGTGATGGGATGAAAGGCGTGCACCACCACATCCAGCAAAACTCTACTTTTTAGCTGGGCGTGGTGGCATACACCTTTCATCCCAGCACTGGGAAGGCAGAGGTAGGAGGATCTCCATGAGTTTGAGGCCACCCTGAGACTACATAGCGAATTCCAGGTCAGCCTGGACCAGAGAGAGACCCTACCTCGAAAAAAAAATAACTCTACTTTTTATTTTTATTTATTTATTTATTTGACATAAAGAGGGAAAGAGGGAAGGAGAGAGAATGGGCACATAGGAACCAGAGCCACTAGCCACTGAAAACGAACTCCAGATGTGTGTGCTCCCTTGTGTATCTGGCAAACGTGGGTCCTGGGGGATCGAACCTGGGTTCTTTGGCTTTGCAGGCAAAAGCCTTAACTGCTAAGCCATTCCTCCAGCCCAAAATTCTACTTTTTAAAAAAATATATTTATTTATTTATTTATTTGACAGAGAAAGAGGGAGAGAGAGAGAGAATGGGTATGCCAGGGCCTCCAGCCACTGCAAATGAACTCCAGACATGTGGGCCCCATTGTGTATCTGGCTAACGTGTGGGTCCTGGGAAATCAAACCTGGGTCCTTTGGCTTTGCAAGCAGATGCTTTAGCTGCTAAGCCATCCCTCCAGTCCCAGACTCTACTTTTTTTTTTTTTTAAAGAAAGCTTGTTTTTTTTGTTTTTTTTTTTTTTGTTTGTTTATCTATTTGAGAGCGACAGAGAGAGATAGATAGATAGAGAGAGAGAGAGAGAATGGGCACGCCAGGGCCTCCAGCCACTGCAAACAAACTCCACATGCGTGTGCCCCCTTGTGCATCTGGTTAACGTGGGTCCTGGGAAATGGAGCCTCTAACCGGAGTCCTTAGGCTTCACAGGCAAACACTTACTGTTAAGCCATCTCTCCAGCCCCCAAACTCTCATTTTTAATGGAGGTGATATGAATGAGAATTTCTTTGTTGAGATTTAGTTGCTATTCCCCCTATGGGCAGTTCTTCCTGGAACTAGGCTGGTTATATCCATAGGACACTCATCTCTTAGAACTTCTTTTAAGAAATTATTTATTTGTGTATGTGTGTGTGTATGCTTCCTATTGCCATAGGCTGACCTGGAATTCACTATGTAGTCCCAGGCTGGCCTTGAACTCATGGTGATCCTCCTACCTCTGTGTCCCTAGTGTTGGGATTAAAGATGTGCACCACTATACCTGGCTCTATTCTTATTATCCTTTAAAAAATTGTTTTAAATTTTTTTTGTTTTTCGAGGTAGGGTCTTGCTCTGTCCCAGGCTGACCTGGAATTCACTATGTAATCTCAGGGTGGCTTCAAACTCATGGCAATCCTCCTACCTCTATCTCCCCCAAGTGCTGGTATGAGAGGTATGTGCCACCACTCTCAGCTTTTCTTTTCTTTCTTTCTTTTTTTTTTTTTCAAGGTAGGGTCTCACTCTAGCCCAGGCTGACCTGGAATTCACTATGTAGTCTCAGGGTGACCTCAAACTCACGGCAATCCTCCTACCTCTGCCTCCCGAATGCTGGGATTAAAGGTGTGCACCAGCACACCCAGCTCCCAGCTTTTCTTACATATCACCCAGTCATACCATGATTTAATTTCTAGGTCAGCTATTTCCTATTGACAGTAAAGTTGAGAAATGTTGAAAACATTTACTCATTTAAAAGTAATACTAATAAACATTTTTTCAAGTTGAGTGTGATGGTGCATGCCTGTATTTCCAGCACTTATGAGGCAGAAGCAGGAAGATTATAATTTTGAAGCCAGCCTGGGTTCCAGACCAGCATAGGCTATGAGACCCCTGCTTTAACATTTGGTTTAATGAAGGTAATTGAGTTCTCATACCTGCTTCAGTCTGTTGCAATATATTTGTTGTGGTAATTTTTATGAAAACATTGAGATGAAGGTGAAGGGAGTACTTCCCAAATTTCATAAAAGACTCGGGAATGCCCTGGTCCTCAGATCACACTTGGTAAACTGTTGGGCTAGGTAATTACCTATGAGGTCTAATTTGTGTCATTTTCTCTAGCATCTCTTTGTTACTGCGGAGTAACCTCCTGACCCTGGTCTGCTGGGCTAGTGAAGCGCTGCAGTGAAATGGTCTAAACAAGAATCCAGAAAACAAGGGAGGATAGAGCTTTTTAGAATAACCAAGCCACTTCTCTTTGCTGATGTGGAATTTAGGTAATTTTCAGCTACATGCTTGTAGTAGTTTATGGAATAGAGTATATGTAACATAAAATTTACCAGTAGTGACATTTTGTACGTACCCAGTGTTGTGTATCTACCACTCACTATGTTCACAGCGTTTTTATCACCCCAAAGGAAACCGTACCTAGGAAGCAGTCACTTCCCATTCTCCACCTCACCTCAGCTCTTGGCAACCACTAATCTGCTTACTGTCATTATAGATTGCCAACTATGAATATTCGATTTAAGCAGGATCATATATTATGTAACCCTTTGTGTCTGGCTTTTGTTCTAGCATGATACTTTCAGAGTTCCCTCATGCCATAGCGTGTATCAGTATTTCATTCTTGTTATGATTGAATGATATTTCATTCTATAGAAAAACTATATTTTGTTTATGTATGCATGTATCCACTGATAGAATGTTTTCATCTTTTATTATTTTTTTAAATATTTATTTGACACAGAGAGAGAGATAATGGGTGCACCAGGGCCTCCAGCCACTGCAAATGAACTCCAGACGCATGTGCCCCCCCTCCTTGTGTATCTGCTAACTTGAGTCCTGGAGAACTGAACCAGGGTCCTTTGGCTTTGCAGGCACACACTTTAACTGCTATGCCATCCCTTCAGCCCTATTTTTTAAATTTTAATTTAGTTTAATTTATTATTATTTTTTTGTTTCTCGAGGTAAGGTTTCACTCTAGTCCAGGCTGACCTGGAATTTAATATGTAGTCTCAGGTAGCCTTGAACTCATGGCAATCCACCTATTTCTGCCTCCCAAGTGCTGGGATGAAAGGCATGCAGCACCACACCTGTCTGTTTTCACCTTTAAAAAAAAATATCATTATTTATTTATGAGAGAGAGAAAGACAGAGAGAGAGGCTGAGAGAGAGACTGGCTATGCCAGGGACTCTAGCCACTACAAATAAACTCCAGATACATGTACTACTTTGTGTATCTGGCTTTATGTGGGTACTAGGGAATCAAACCCTAGGCATTAGGCTTTGAAGGCAAGTGCCTTAATAGCTGAGCTATCATCTCTCCAGCCCTAGCTTTGTCTTTTGGCTATTGTGAGCAGTGCTGTCATGAACATTGGCTTACCAGTTTGCATTTCAACACTTGTTCATTGTTTTCGCTATGTACCTGTGAGTAGACATATCAAGGAACTTCTTAGTATTTTCTTTCATTCATTTATTTATTTGTTTATTTATTCTTGCTTTCCAGGTCGAGTCCCAAGTACTCACATATAGCCAGATTCACAAGATGGCCCATGTGTCTGGAGTTCGTTTGCAGTGTCTGGAAGCCCTGGCACAACCATCCTCTCTTTCTCTTTCTCTTTCTCCCTCTCTCTCAAATAAATAAACAAATTTTGGGGGCTGAAGAGATGGCTTAGCAGTTAAGGTGCTTGCCTGCCAAGCCAAAGGATCCTGGTTTGATTCTCTAGGACCCATGCAAGCCAGATGCAGAAGGGGGCGCATGCATCTGGAGTTTGTTGTAATGACTGGAGGCTCTGGGGTACCCATTTTCTCTCTCCCTCTCTCTTGCTGCCTCCTTTCTCTCTCAAATAAATAAATAAATTTTTGTTAAAAAGATCAACCAAGCCCAGCTATATTTTTGCTTTTGGAGGCAGTGTCTCACTATAGCCCAGGTTGGTCTTGAGCTCATGAAAATCCTACCTCAGCCTCCTGAGTGCTGGGATTCTAAGCATGACTCACCACACCTGGCTCTATCTTCTAAAATATATTTGTTTATTTTGAATTTCTTTTTGACAAGGTCTTGCTGTGTAGCCCTGGCTAACCTATACTCACAGCAGCAATTCTCCTGCTTCAGCTTCCCTACCTAGTGCAGTACTTTTTTCTTTTTCTTTTTTTAAAAAATATTTATTTATTCATTTATTTATTTGAGAGAGTGGGAGAGACAGAAAGAGAGAGAGGGAGGGAGAGAATGGGCAATCAGGGCCTCTAGCCGCTGCAAACGAACTCCAGATGCATGCGCCACATTGTGCAGCTGGCTTACATGTGTACTGGGGAATTAAACCTGGGTTCTTAGGCTTTTCAGGCAAGCACCTTAACTGCTGAGCCATCTCTCCAGCCCATCTTCTCTTTTTAATTTGCAAGAAGACAGAGAGAGATAGAAAGAAAGAGAATAGGCATGCCAGGGCCTCTTGCCACTGCATACAAACCCCAGATGCATACATCACTTTGTGCATCTGGCTTTACGTGGGTACTGGGGAATCAAAGCTGGAGATTCAGGCTTTGCAAGCAAGCACCTCTAACTGCTGAGCCATCTCTCCAGCCTCCAAGTGCAGTATTTTTTTAAAAAATATATTTTAAACATATATATATATATATATATTTATTTATTTATTTATTTATTTATTTATTTAAATATATTTTTTGAGGTAGGGTCTCACTCTAGCTCAGGCTAACCTGGAATTCACTATGTAGTCTCAGGGTGGCCTTGAATTTCAGCGATCCTCCTACCTCTGCCTCCCAAGTGCTGGGATTAAAGGCATGTGCTACAACACCCGGCCTAATATATATATATTTTATTGTTGTGCATGGTGGCACATGCGTTTAATCCCAGCATTAAGGAGGTTGAGGTAGGATAATCACTGTGAATTCCAGGCCAACCTGAGGCTACATAGTGAATTCCAGGTCAACCTGGGCTAGAGTGAGACCCTACCTTGAAAAATAAGATTTTTTAAATTAATTAATTAATTAATTAAATTGACAGAGAAAGAGGGTGAGAGAGGGAGAGAATGAGCATGTCAGGGCCTCCAGCCACTGCAAATGAACTCCAGACACATGGGCCCCCTTGTGTATCTAGTTAATGTGGGTCTTGGGGAATTGAACCTGGGTTCTTTTGGCTTTGTAGACAAGCACCTTAATCACTAAGCCATCCCTCCAGCTCGAAAAGTAATATTTTTGTTTATTTATTTGAGAGAGAAGAGAGAGAATTATGCCCATGCTTGGGCCTCTGGCCATAGCAAACAAACTCCAGACACATGTATCACATAGTGCATCTGGCTTTATGTGGGTACTAGAGAATCAAACCCAGGCCTACAGACTTTGCAAGCAAGTGCCTTTTAACCACTAAGCTATCTCCCCAGCCTCAAGTGCAGAATTTATTTATTTATTTTTTGTTTTCTCAAGGTAGGGTCTTCACTCTAGCCCAGGCCGACCTGGAACTCACACTTAGTCTCAGGCTGGCCTCAAACTCATAGCAATCCTCCTACCTCTGTCTCCCAAGTGCTGGGATTAAAGGCATATGCCACCATGCCAGGCTCAAGGGCAGTATTTTTTTTTAAGTATTTTAAATTTACTTTTTAACTAGTACAGAAAAACAAGAATGTACATATTAATAGGACTAGGACCTACTGTATCATTCAATGCATATATACATTGTGTAATGCTTAATAACAGGGTAAATTATTCTTTATATTTTTTAAAATTTTTGTTCATTTTTATTTATTTATTTGAGTGTGACAGAGAGGAAGAGGCAGAGAGAGAGAGAGAGAAAGGGAGAGAATGGGCACGCCAGGACCTCCAGCTACTGTAAATGAACTGCAGACATGTGCACCCCCTTGTGCATCTGGCTAACATGGGTCCTGGGGAAATGAGCCTCCAACCAGGGTCCTTAGGCTTCACAGGTATGAGCTCAACTGCAGAGCCATTTCTCCAGCCCTATTCTTTGTATTTTTAATCAGTTAGTCTTATTTTTGCTTATCTGTTGAAGCTATATTGACAATTACAACCCAAGGCCAAATGTGCAAAGCAGGAAAGGAGGAGGGGAAGTAAATGCAAAGTATTATTATTATTATTTTTTTTTTTGAGGTAGGGTCTTACTCTAGTCTAAGTTGACCTGGAAATCACTGTGTAGCCCAAGCTGGCCTTGAACTAATAGTGATCTTCTTACCTCAGTCTCCTAATTATTGGAATTAAAGGCATAAACCTCACACCTAGCTTAACATCTTTCTCCCTCTCCCTCTCTTTCTCTTTCTTTCTTTCTCTGTCTGTTTTTGAGGTCAGGTTTCACTGTAGCCCAGACTGACCTGAAATTCACTATGTAGTTTCAGGGTATCCTTGAACTCACAGCATCCTCCTTCCTCTGATTCCCAAGTGCTGGGATTAAAGGCATGCACCACCATGCCCAGCTTTCTCTCTCTCTCTCTTTTCTTTCTTTTTTTCTTTTTTGGTTTTTCGGTAGGGTCTTGCTCTAGCCAAGGTTGTCTTGGCATTCATCATGCAGTCTTAGGATGGCCTTAAAATCACAGTAACCCTCCTAACTCTGCCTCCAGAGTACTGGGATTAAAGGCATGTGCCACCACCTGGCCTCTCTCTCTCTCTTTGAGGTAGGGTTTCACTGTAGCCCAGGCTAACCTGGAATTCACTATGTAGTCTCAGGCTGTCCGCAAACTCATAGCATCCTCCTACCTCTGCCTCCTGAGTGTTGGGATTAAAGGTGTGCACCACCACTCTCGCTCTCTGTTTGAAGGATTTAGGCAAACCATACTACCATTGATGTACCTCAGGTTGTACCTAAGTAAACTCACAATATGCATTCTTCACTCCAGGGAACACAACTTCCAGCAACTCAAGGAATGCTACTACTCAGATGTCAACTGGAACAATCTACTCAGGAAGTTCCCTGTACACTCTGGGCCGTGATGGGAAAACTGCAGAGCAAACTCAAATACAGCACTTACAAGTACAGGTGCAGCGATCCTGCTCTGGGGCCCCCAATTTTATCATGCTCCATTAAATGAAAATAATCTACTAAAGGAAGAGAAGGTTCACAGTGAGGGTTAATGATCTTCCCTAAACACTTTGTTTAGTGTAATATTTTTTCTTTGTGTATGGATGAGTGTTTCTATGTATGAGCACATGAGTTTGTGTGTGTGTGTGTGTGTGTGTGTGTGTGTGTGTGTGTGTGCTTGTGGAGGATAGAGGTCAATATTGGGTGTCTCCTTCAATTGTCTCCACATTGTTTATTGAGACAAGGTCTCTCACTGAACCCACATTCATCTAGTTCAGCCATCCAACTTCCCTGGGAATCCTCTTTTCTCCACCTGCCAAGTGCTGGGTTGATATCCCTGTGCTTTGTTAATGTGGATGCTGGGATCCAAACTCATGATTGCATGGCAAGTGCTTTTACCAACTGACCTTCTCCCCAGCCCCTGGTATGCTTTCTTTTAGAGAAAAATTAGTGGCCTTATTAGCTGGTACCTGCACCTGTACCCAGAGGGGCCCTGCATCTTTGGCAGTCTTTAGAGAGGGCAGAGACCCCTGGCCACAGGATTCCTTTTCATCAGACTTCAATAATTCAATTAGTCTGAACATTTTTAGAATAAATAATCCCATTTCTGGTGATGTTAGTAGGTCTTGTTTTTTTGCCCCTTTTCTTCTTTCTCCTCAGCCTATCCTGAATTGTCACCATCACCCACATTCTTCTGCCCCTAGTTTCCCTGTGGGCCTTACTTTCCATTTTCTTTGTAGCAGGCCTGATGGGATTAGAGAAGAGAGAATCCAGACGAAAGCTTTTCAGGACTACAGCCCTGCTCACGTGGATCCTGTTTCTGTGGTTGCAGCTCTGAACTCAGACATTTGTGTCTCTGGAGGAAAAGATAAGGTAAGACTTGTGGTATTTCCTAGGAACCCAGCTCACTGCAGGCAAGGGCAGCTGTTATCAAAGAAAGTCTAGCTTTACAGATCTAGCAGCAGGGCTTAAAGTTTACAGGAACTGTGGCACAACACTCACCTAGCATATGCCAGGGTTCAATCCCCAGTACCACAAAAATAAAAACTAAGGGATAGCAAGATGGCTCAGTGGGTAAGAGCACTTGCTGCTCAAGCATGAGGACACCTGATACACACACACACATACACACACACACACACACACACACACACACACACACACAGCCCTTCTTATTAGGTTAAGCAAGTATTTATATTTTCTAAGCTCAGTGTCCTCATCTATTAAGTGGAGTTAATGACACCAATGTCCTAGGACCTTGGTGAGGATTAAATGAGAACATAGCCCTATGTCTGTTTTTGTAAATGGCAGATATTCATATCCAACCCAACTCATTTTTTTAAAAATATGTTTTAAAAGCTTTTTAAAAATTTATTTATTTATTTATTTGAAAGAGAGAGAGAGAAAATGGGCATGCTAGGGCTCCAGCCACTGCAAATGAACTCCAGATGTATGCCCCCCCTTGTGCACCTGGAGAATCTAGCCAGGATCATTTGGCTTTGCAGGCAAACATCTTAACCATTCTGCCGTCTCTCCAGCCCCTTTAAAGAATATTTTATGAAGCTCGCATGGTGGCGCACACCTTTAGTCCCAGCACTTGGGAGACAGAGGTAGGAAGATTGCCGTGAGTTTGAGGCCACCCTGAGACTACATAGTAAATTCCAGGTCAGCCTGGGCTGGAGTGATGAGACCCTACCTCGAAAAAACAACAAAAAAAACAAACAAACCAAAAAAATATGTATATATATTTTATGGACAGTGATTAAAGGCACCTTCTTAAAAATATTTTGTTTCTTTGAGAGAGAGAGTATGGGCATGCCAGGGTCTCCTGTTTAAAAAAACAAAACAAAACAAAAAAAACCCTTCAGTTGCTGGGTGTGGTGGTGCACACCTTTAATCCCAGTACTTGGGAGGCAAAGGTAGAAGGATCGCCATGAGTTCAAGGCCAGCCTGAGACTACAGAGTGAATACTAGGTCAGCCTGAGTTAGAGTGAAACCCTACCTTGAAAAAACAAACAAACAAACTTTAGACACATGCATTACTTTGTGCATCTGGCTTTATGTGGTTACTGGAGAATCAAACTCAGCCTGTCAGGCTTTGCAAACAAGCTCCTGTAACTGTTGAGTCATCTTCCCAGCCCCAACTCATTTTTAGGGTTAAATGCAGATACTGGAGTTGTCAGTTGTGGTGGTTTGATTCAGGTGTCCCCCATAAACTTAGGTGTTCTGAATGCTAGGTTCCCAGCTGATGGATATTTGGGAATTAATGCCTCCTGGAGGGAGTGTATTGTTGGGGGCGGGCTTATGGGTATTAAAGCCAGTTTCCCCTTGCCAGTGTTTGGCACACCCTCCTGTTGCTGTGTCCATCTTATGTTGGCCAGGGGGTGATGTCCACCCTTTGCTCATGCCATCGTTTCCCCTGCCATCGTGAAGCTTCCCCTCGAGCCTGGAAGCCAAAATAAACCTCTTTTTCCCAGAAGCTACTCTTGGTTGGGTGATTTCTACCAGCAATGCGACCCAGACTGCAACATCAGTGAAAGGAATTTTTTAGTCTCTTATGCCCCTATTTTGCCAAAATCTACATGGGTGTGCATAGTGATTCTTTCCCTTTATGTTTTGGTCTTTCCTCCCATCTTCACTTTGGACCGATTGCTTTCTGTCTTCTGTGTTAGAAATTGTAGTAGTCACTGCTAGGACATGGTAGCAAAATGCTGTGAATAATATTAATGGTGTCTCTTTATTTCCAGTGGGCTTTTAGAATCTTCAAATTTCATTGGCAAACTATACTTCACTGGTTGTAAATGCATTATTTTCTTTCTTTTTCCTTTTTTCTTTTATTTTGGAGGCAGGATCTCACTCTAGGCTAGGTTGACCTGGAGCTCACTCTATAGCCCAGGCTGGCCTCAAACTCATACCTCCTTCTTCAGCTTCCTAAGTTCTGGGATGAAAGGCATGTGCCACCACACCTAGCTTTGTTTTCACATTTTAACATTAAAGTCAGGAAGCGTCCAAATATTATTACTTAATTGAGAGCATTTTGTTTTAAATCTAACTTTAGACCAAAGATATTTTATTTATATGAGCCTCTCACATCTGTTAGGGGTGGCTTGGGCAAGGATTATCTATTCCGTTTTGCATACTACAAAACTGGTATTTAGCTAGGTCAAGTGCAACAGGGGCTAGGTCTACTAGAGTATGTGCTATAGCAATGAAACTGTGGACACTCATCCAGAAAATGCTTTAAAATACTGTTCAGCTTGGTATCATAGTACATGCCTATAATTTCAGCATTAGGAGGCAGGGGCAGAAGGATTGTTGCAAGTTGGAGGCCAGCCTGATCTATTATAGCAAGTTCCAGGCCAGCCAATATATAGACCTTGTTTCAGAAATATATAGACACTGTTTATAGATTGTGTTTCAGAAAACCAATAAATATGTAAGTAGAAAAATTTAGGGCTAGAGAGATGGCTTAGCTGTTAAGACACTTACTGCAAAGCCTAAGGACCCAGGTTCAATTCCCAGTACCCATGAAACTATATGCAAAATGTAACGCATGCATCTGGAATTCCTTTGCAGTAGCTGGAGACCCTGGTGTGCCCATTCTCTCTCTCTCTCTCTCTCCTTCCCTCCCTTCCTCCCTCCCTCTGTCTGTCTCTTTCTCTCTAAAATAAATAAATTTTTACATTTTTAAAAATTATGTATTTATTTATTTATTTGAGAGTGACAGAGAGAGAGAGAGAGAGAGAGAGAGAGAAAGAGACAGAGAGAGACAGAGGGAGAGAGAGAGAGAGAGAGATTGAGAATGGGTGCTCCAGGGCTTCCAGCCACTGCAAACAAACTCCAGATGTGTGTGCCCCCTTGTCCATCTGGCTAACATGGGTCCTGGGGAACTGAGCCTCGAACCGGGTTCCTTAGGCTTCACAGGCAAGCGCTTAACCGCTAAGCCATCTCTCCAGCCCAATTTTTACATTTTTTATTATTGACAATTTCCATAATTATGGAAGTAAACCATGATAATTCCCCCCAATAAATATTTTTTTAAAAATTGGAGCTGGAGAAATGGCTTAATGGTTAAGGCACTTACCTGCGAAGCCTAAGAAACTATGTTTGATTCCCCAGTACCCACATAAGCCAGATGCACAAAGTGGTGCTTATATCTGGAGTTTGTTTGCAGGGGCCAGAGGCCCTGGTGTGCTCATTCACTTCTCTCTCTCTGTGTCTGCTTCTTTCTCTCTGACTCTCCCAAATAAATAAATAAAAATAAAATAATTTTTAAAAATTTATTTTTATTTTTTATTTTTATTTTTTGGCTTTTCAAGGTTGGATCTCACTGTAGCCCAAGTTGACCTGGAATTTACTTTGTAGTCTCAGGATGGCCTCGATCTCATGGCAGTCATCCTACCTGTGCCTCCCTAGTGCTGATTAAAGGTGTAGGTGTGCACCACCACACCTGCCTAAAAATCTTGTTTAGGAAGAGAAATACCATAGAAAATATTAATACTGAGAAGAAAAGATAGAAAGACACTTCTGACAATGATCTCTTTGGCAGATGGGATTCTAGATGAGTTTTTGTTTTCAATTCTTTTTAAATTTTTTTTCCTTTTTCTCTATTTTTATTAACATTCCATGATTATAAAAAATATCCCATGGTAATACCCTGTCTCCCCCCACTTTCCCTTTTGAAATTCCATTCTCCTTCATATCCCCTCCCATCTCAATCAGTCTCTCTTTTATTTTGATGTCATGATATTTTCCTCCTCTTATGATGGTCTTGTTTAGGTAGGATTTTTTTTTAATGAGTTCTTTTGTGAAATAACAAATGTAATCTATTTCATAATAGTGTGGATAGACTTAACATTACTGCTGTCCACTTAAAAATTATTGAAATGGCAAATTTGGGGGGGGGTCGTGGTGGCTCACACTTTTAATTCTAGCACTCACAAGGCAGAGGTATCATTGAGCGTTCAAGGCCAACCTAAGACTACATAGTGAATCCTAGGTCAGCCTGGGCTGGAGCAAGACCCTACCTTTAAAAACCAAAATAACAACAACAACAAAACCCTAAAGAACAATACAAAAGTAAGAAAATGACCTAATCTCACATGGAACTCTTCTTTAGTATCCACAGGTATAACCCACAACCTCACCCTGAGCCCATTTCCTTGGGGAGCACCAGCCCAACCCCACAAGTAAGGTTAGTCTAGTTTCTTAGTGAGAGAAAGTAGAATGGTCAAGAGGAAAGAAAAATAATTCAAAGCAGAGGAAAAAGAGGGGGAACAGTTCTATAAACCCTAGTACTTGTTGCAAGTCCCTTACCAGGGGTAGTTAGCTACCAGAGAGAAATTAGGTGAGGAATGAAGTTAAAGGAAAGTAGAGCGAGTGAACTAAATTATTCTGATGACTCTCCACAGACAGTTGTGGCCTATAATTGGAAAACTGGAAGTGTGGTGAAAAGGCTCAAAGGACACGAACGTGAAATCACCAAGGTAATTGTCAAATGATTCTTCCATAGGAGCTTGGGTCTGCATAAAGGAGTATGTAATAGCTGTAGGTATTTAGAGTGATCACATGGTTAGTGTGAAGGAAAAAGGCAAAGGCTTCCTTTGATGCTTTGAAGCCATGCTCCAGAAAGAACACAGCTTTCCAAACCTGGAAATAACTCAGGTACTCACAGGCAAACGCATGGATAAGCAACATGTGCTAATATACATAACAATAGAGTAGTAGTTAGCCTTAGAAAGGAATAAGGGCTGGAAAGGTGGCTCAGCAGCTAAAACCTGCCTGCAAAGCCTAAGGACCTGGGTTTGATTCCCCAGAACCCACGTAAAACCTGATACACAAGGTGACACTTGTGTCTGGAATTTGTTCACAGTAGCTGGAGGCCCTGGCAGGCCCATTTTCTCTCTATTTGCCTCTCTCTCTCAAATAAATAAATAATAAATTAAAAACTAAAAGGAATGAAATTCTGGCATAAGGGATATAAAGCACCTGCCTGGCATGAGTGAGTCCCTGGATTCAATCCTCAGTACTGAAGAAGGAGAAAAAAAAGAATGAAACATGATACATGTTACAACATGGGTGAATGTTGGAAACATACTCTATGAAGAAGTTAGAAAGAGGACAGATATTCTGATTCCACTCTCATCAGATACCCAAAACAGTCAAATTTATAGTGACAGTAGAATACTGATTACTAGAGGCTGTTGGGAGGGGAGAATTCAGGAGGTGGAGGTGGGCGGAACAGCAGTTTAAGTCCAGCTTCACTTCAAGGAAATAGGGACTGGGGAAGAGGGGAATATAACTATAACCTATGTAAAAAAAAAATTAAAAATGCTGATGATATGCTGGGCATGATGGCGCACACCTTTAATCCCAGCACTTGGGAGGCAGAGGTAGGAGGATTGCTGAGTTCAAGGCCCCCCCTGAAATTACAGTGTGAGTTCCAGGTCAGCCTGGGCTAGAGTGAGACCCTCTTCCAAACATGCTAAAAATGTTCTATATCTCCTACAACATAAAATATTCAGCAAAAATTTAATTTTTATGTAAAAATAAACAAATTTGGGGCTTGAAAGATGGCTCAGAGGTTAAAGGCACTTGCTTGCAAAGCCTGATGGCCTGGGTTCAGTTCCCCAATACCATGTAAATCCAGATGCAAAAAAGTGGAGCATGTGCCTAGAGTTTGCAGTGGCAAGAGACCCTGGTGTGCCCATTCTGTCTGTCTTTCTCTCTCTGCTCTCAAATAAATATTTCAAAAAGTGCACGCCTTTATAATTCTTTTTTTAAATTTTTGTTTATTTTTATTTATTTGAGAGTGACAGACAGAGAGAGAAAGAGGCAGATATATAGAGAGAATGGGCGCACCAGGGCCTCCAGCCACTGCAAATGAACTCCAGATGCATGTGCCACCTTGTGCATCTGGCTTATGTGGGTCCTGGGGAATCGAGTCTTGAACCAGGGTCCTTAAGCTTCATAGGCAAATGCTTAACTGCTAAGCCATCTCAGCACTTGGGAGGCAGAGGTAGGAGGCTGCCATGAATTTGAGTCTACCCTGAGACTACAAAGTGAATTCCAGGTCAGCCTGAGCTGGAGTGAGACCCTACCTTGAACCCCCTCTTCCAAAAAAAATTTTTTTTAAAAGGTTCATCTCATTAGTATGCAAATTTGCTTTTACTCTCAATAAATGATAAAATTATATGTATACCAAAAAATCTAGATGCACAAAGAGATGCATGTGTTTAAAGTTTATTTGCATGCCCATATTCATTCTCTCTCTCATCAAATAAATAAAAATATTTTAAAAAATAAGATCAGCTTCAGCTATATCACGAGCTCTAGGCCAGCCGGGCTACATAAGATCCTGTCTCAAAAAAGGGGGGCTGGGGAAATAGCATATTGAATAAAATGCTTGCCATGCAAGTATGAGAACCAGAGTTTGGACCCCCAGCATGCATGTAAATGCTGGGTGGGTGTGGCTGGCACCTGTAGTCCCAGCACATGGGAGATAGATACATGGCAGATGCCCCTGGCTAATCTGGCTAGCTAGACTAGCTGAGTTGGTGAGCTCTGAGTTCAAAGTGAGAGAGTCTCAGTAAATAAGGTTGAGGGCTGGAGAGATGGCTTAGTGGTTAAGGCGCTTGCCCTTGAAGCCTAAGGATCTATCTATGTTTGATTCCCCAGGACCCATGTAAGCAAATGCACAAGGCAGTGCGTGCATCTGGAGTTCATTTCCAGTGGCTGGAGGCCCTGGTGCACACATTCTCTCTATATGCATCATCCTCTGTCTCTCTCTCTCTCTCTCTCTCAAATAAATAAATAAATAAAATATGTTTAAAAAAATAAATAAGGTCAAGAGCAATCGAGAAGGACACCTGATATCAACTTTTGGCCTCCACATACATGTGCACCCACACATATGAATATGAATACACACACATAAAAAAGTGAAAGTTTGGGAGGGTATGCAAAGCCACCATTTTCTAATTTTAAAGTCACAGACAGACACCTGAGCTGTTCCTATTTTTCTTTGTTCTCTGAACAGATAGCCTGTATCCCCAAGTCAAGCCAGTTTTTCAGTGCCTCTCGAGACAGGACAGTTATGATGTGGGATCTACATGGCTCCTTACAACCCATGCAGCAGCTTTCTGGCCATGCCATGGTCGTCACTGGCTTGGCTGTGAGTCCTGGTAAGTGAAGCAAATCTCTTCCCAACATGTTGGTACTTTCCCAGAATCTCTGTGCACATCCCAGCTAAAGGGCCATCTTGTCACCATTGTTCTCAAAGACTCTTCACAGCTGTGTACTGGCTCTCGGGACAACACCCTGCTTCTGTGGGATGTGGAGACTGGACAGTGTGTGGAAAGAGCATCTGTCTCCAGGAACCTGGTACAAATTCAGACTTGGTATAGAAAGAACAGGGCAACAGAAGGATACATGGGGTGAGGAAGGATATGTAGTTCATGGCTCCTGATAGTGTGTTTAGCATGAGGGAGGAGACAGAGAAAGCTATTCTGATTTATTTCTACCTTTGTCATACTTCTAGTCCTTGCTGGCCCACCAAAGGACACAGTGTCCTATGGGATAGGAGCTCTCAGATACACATACTGTGTGTGATATAAAGTGGCTGCTGTCCTCTGAATGTCATCATGCAGAGAAATAACTGTCACCCCTGCTTGATGTGTAATTGCTGTGGTTGTGAAGCCTAGTTTTCTGATAGCACACAGTCATACCTGGCTTCCAGTCATGCTTTTTAAAATTTTTATTTTATTCTTGTTTTTGTGATTTTCAGTGCTGGAGACTGAACCAAGAGTCTTGCACATACTAAGCAAGCACTGTATATTTAAGCTATACCCCCAACCCTGGCTTTCAACTATGACTGCATCACTTTTTAGCTGTGCTATATGGGGAATTTTAGCTCTTAGGTCATAAAATGGAGAGTATTATATCACTAGGCAAGAATGTTCAGATGATTAAATGAGAGTATCTGTGTGAAGCTCAACAGCTGTCCCTGTGCTTGACACATAGCAGATGTTCTTCCACTGGCCATCAGAGTTCGGTTCTGCTCTGCTTTTCTTACTTGGGAGACAGCTGTTGATGACAGATGGGCTTGCCCCATGTCCTCCCTATTTGTCGAGAATGTTCTTCTAAGAAAGGAAGGCCCTTTAACTATGGGTTGCTTTAAAAATGGTTTCATGCCTGTCCAGTCAGGACTACAGGGACAGGAAGGATCCCTGAAGTGATAGAGCAGGATTCTTGTGGTCCCCCTTAGCAAGAAGCTGCTCTCCTGGCTGCCACCCACCCACCATCACCAGCTGGGATACAGGACTCCCAGGCTGACTGCAAGCATCTGGTACATAAGGCCAGCCCACTGCTACCATTGCTCTGAGCACTGAGGAGATGCAGACAGAGGACTGATGGCTAGCTGCAGGGAAGCCAAGCCCAGTTTGTGTTGAGGGTCCTAGAGAGGAGGTGCACGGGCGGTGCTTAGCAGACTGTAATAGAGTTGCAGCAGAGGGATGACCTGGCATGGAGCAGGGCTGAAAACTTTGTTTCCTCCAGGTCACTCACCTGTGCTGGGTTCCCAGAGAGCCATATATACTCCAGGCCTCCGAAGATAAGACCATCAGGTGGGCTACTGAACAGCTGTGGAAGTGTTTCTGGTGAAGGTTTGTGGCTCCCATGCATGACTGCTCTCACTCCTTCTCTACAGTGCTAAGCCCTTTCTAGGGCTTTCTATGCTCCTCCCTTCTAGCTGCTGCTGCAGCCTCTCTGATTTGAGCCCCTGGAGCTTCTGCGTACAGTTTTGGAGATCAGGTCAGGAAAAATGTCTAGACTAGCCTCAGACAGCCACTTGCTCATCTACCTGCTCACCCACCCTCTCATGCTGTCCCACCTTACTGCTACTCCTGCATAGCTCCTGGGGTTTCGAGTCACAGCTGAAGTCTGCTCTGGGGAAGCAGGCCAGATTCTGCCTCAGAGAGGGCTGACAAAGGCAGCAGTTCTTACACTGGAGAACATGACTCAGAATCTTGGCTCTCAGAAGAGATTCTCTTAGAAAATGGAAAGAATGTGATAAAGAGGTAAAAATGAGATGAGATAAAATAAATACTGTTCTCTGCACTCCAAGGCCAAGGTTGGCCAAGGCCTATATCTGACTCTAGAATGGTGAATGCTCTCTCATAAGTATCCTGGTAGTCTGGTGTAGGAGAGCATGCCTGTAATAATGCTAGCACTTAGGAGCCTGAGGCAGGACAATTGCAGCCTGGGCTACATAGCAAGACCTTGGCTTAATGATATAAAAAGGTTTTTATTAGCCCAGCATGGTGGTGCACGCCTTTAATCCCAGCACTCGGGAGGCAGAGGTAGGAGGATCACAGTGAGTTCGAGGCCACCCTGAGACTACAGAGTGAATTTCAGGTCAGCCTGAGCTAGAGTGAGACCCTACCTCGAAACCCCCCCCCCCAAAAAAAAGGTTTTATTGTTGTTGTTGTTTTAGAGCTAGGATCTCACTCTAGCCCAGGCTGACCTGGAACTCATTCTGTAGCCCCAGACAGCTCTCAAACTCATGGCAGTCCTCCTACTCTGCCTCCTGAGTACTGGGATTAAAGGCATCCACCGACATACCCAGTTTAAAGAAGTACTTTAAAAAATGTTTTTGCACATGTATGTGTGTCTGTATAATATGTGCATGTAAGTGTGCATATGCATACAGAGGCCAGATGAGAATGTCCAGTGTTTTTCTTTACCACTCTTCCACATTGCTTCCTTGAGAACTCTCTCTCTAAACCTAGAGCTGCTATCTTCTATTTATTTATTTGAGACAGAGAGAGGAAGAGGCAAAGGAAGAGGCAGCCACTGCAAACTAACTCAAGATGCATGCTTACCCTTGCATCTGGCTTATGTCGGTACTGGGGAATTGAACCTGGGGCCTTAGGCTTCGCAAGCAAGTGCCTAAACTACAAAGCCATTCCTCCAGCCCATTTTCTATTTAGAAAAAAAATATTTTTATTGAGCCGGGTGTGGTGGCACAAGTCTTTAATCCCGGCACTTAGGAGGCTGAGGTAGGAGGATTGCTGTGAGTTCAAGGCCAGCCTGAGATTAATTCCAGGTCAGTCTGGACTAGAGCAAGACCCTACCTCAAAAAAAATTTTTTTTAATTTATTTGAGAAAGAGAGAGAGAAAGTATTAGTATACCAGGGCCTCCTATCTCTGCAACCTAATTCCAGATGTGTGTGCCACCTTGTGCATCTGACTTTATGTGGGTACTGGGGAATTGAACCCAGGCCAGCAAGCTTTGCAAGAAAGTGCATTTAAACTCTCAGCTATTGCTCCAGTTCTGGAGCTGCCATTTTTTTTTTTTTTTTTTTGTTTGTTTTTCAAGGTAGGGTCTCACTCTAGCTCAAACTGATCTGGAATTCACTATGTAGTCTCAGGGAGGCCTCGAACTCATGACAGTCCTACTTCAGCCTCCCAAATGCTGGGATTAAAGGTGTGGGCCACCATGCCAAGGTGGAGCTGCCATTTTCAATCAGACTGGTTGACAAATAAGTCCCAGTAATTCTTCTATCTCTGCCTCTGGCAGGACAGGGGTTATAGACATATGTGACCACACCCAGTTTTTTGTATGGGTCCTGGGGATCACACTCAAGCCCTCTCAGGCCCTCATGCTTACACAGCAAGCATTCTTACTCACTGAGCTATCTCCTCAGTCCCAAGAAGTGTCTTTTTAAAATTTTTTATTTATTAATTTGCAAGGAAAAGAGAGAGAATGTGGGTGTGCCAGGGCGTCTAGCCATTGCAAATGAATTCCAGATGTATGTGCCATCTTGTGCATCTGATGTATGTGGGTACTAGGGAACTGAATTCAGGTTGTTAGGCCCTAAAGCCAAGTGACTTAACCCCAGCCATCTCTCCAGCCCCAAGAAATATCTTTTTTAAAAATTAAATTTATTTATTTTTATTGATAACTTCCATAATTATAGACAATAACCCATAATAATTTCCTCCCTCCCCCCTTTCCCCCTTTGAAACTCCACTCTCCATCGTGTCCCCTCCCCCTTTCAATCAGTCTCTCTTTTATTTTGATGTCATCATCTTTTCCTCCTACTATGGTGGTCTAGTGTGGGTAGTGTCAGGCACTGTGAGGTCATGGATATCCAGGCCATTTTGTATCTGGAGGAGCACATAAGGAGTCCTACCCTTCCTTTGGCTTTTACATTCTTTCTACCACCTCTTCTGCAATGGACCCTGTGCCTTGGAAGATGTGACAAAGATATTTCAGTGCTGAGCACTCCTCTGTCATTTCTTAGTACCATAGTGCCTTCTGAGTCATCCCAAGGTTACTGCCATCTGAAAAGAGAAGCTTCTCTAACCAAAAGTGAGAGTAACATTAATATATAGGTATGAACGTTAAAAGAAATGCTTTCTGGGCAATTTGGTGAGCATAGTATGTACATTTAGACAGACACCAGCAGACGTTATACCCCTAGGGCTCATGACTACCCCTGTTGTAGGTTTTCAATATCAGGGATGTATTCCCTCATATGGAGCAGGCCTCTAGTTCAATTATAGCCCCATAACAAACATGCCACTATTGCACCTGTTGGCTTATTTGGCCTGGCTGGCCAAATTTTAGGCTTCTGTGTCCACTGTTGAGGATCTCCACTGGTGATTTTTCTTTCTCCCATTGAAAAAATATCTTTTTAAAAATTTCAATTAAGGCCCCCAATTTTTTTTTGTTCCTGCGAGCAGTATCCTGAAGGACCAAATTAACTTGTACAACTAATATATGTGATTTAGGTTGGGAACTCAGTGGGTGAAAGCATCTGTGCAAGCATGACCTGAGTTCAGATCCCCAGGATCACGGTAAATCAGATGCAGTAATATGAGCCTCTGTAATCCCAGCCTACCCATGGCAAGATGGAAGGTGCAGATGGGAGAGTCCCAGAAGCTCATGAGCCAGCTAGCCTGGCTTATGCAGTGGAGAACAACAAAGAGACCCTGCCTCAAACAAGATTGAAAACAAGGAGCAACTGACACTGAGGTTGTCCTCGCCTCCCCATGCACATTCCCCTACATCCCACCCCACACACAAAGACTTGTGCTCTAAGTCCCTATGAACTGATTATTCTGCGCAGCATTGATTTAAATACTTCCTGTCAGCTTTAGCACCTCAGAGGTTGTGCTGCTGTGTTTGGTAAATTGTGACACTCCATTCTGAGTCACAGTCAAGACCTTTATGTGAGTGAGATTTCACTGGGGTATTTTAGACATATTTACTACAGTCACTTTCTGCTTTAATATCTTTCAGATTATGGGACAGTCGGGGGCTACAGGTAGCACATATGTTTCCCACAAAGCAGCACATCCAGACCCATTGTGAAGTCAGTGTAGATGGACACAAGTGCATCTCCTGCAGCAATGGCTTTGAGGGTGAAGGCTGTGAAGCCACGGTAAGAGACTGGGGTCCAGGTGTCTGCTCACTGATGAGCAAGCTAATCTGGCCTTTAACTGGGCTACACACACAGGATCTGCAATGACTCAGGACCTTTCAGTGCATACTGTGAATAGTCCTTTGCAATCCAGATGCTTCTTTACGAAATACTCATTAACCTGAGACTCTCAGAGTTGGGCTACCATAAGAGGAATAGAACGGGAGTGAAGATAGAGGAGAGCTAAACACAGATTGATGTCCATGCTCCTATTGGAAACTAGACTGAAGAGCCATGAGTATTCCCTTTATATATGTGAACACAGTAAAGGAAGTTCAAGCTCTTTAGAGGAAGCATGGTGCTTCAGAGTTGGTGCAGGGCCCAGCCAGTCCTTTACCTGTATCCTTTTCTTGCTGCAGTCTCAGGATGGACTCTTTAGGCTCTTGCTTTAGATTCCTAATTGTATATTATCAGTTAAAAGGATTATCTAGTTTCCAAATACAACAGTTTCAGCTCCTATATTATGAAGCATTATGCCATGCTGAGCATTGGGCTAAGCACACTAACATTACATGCACAGTTTCATTTAATCTTTAAGATAACCCCATGAGTTAGGTGCTGTTTCAGTGCCCATTTTATAGTTGAGGGAAGAGAGGCATGGCAAACTGAAATCTGTACATGACCACATCCCTTGTGTAGATGGGTATTGCAAGTGTTGGATGTAGTATCTCTTGTCCATGCTCATGAATAGCATACTGTCTTGTGACTTCATTGTTTTTGGACACAATTTCGTTTGCTCTCTTCCCTGAACATTATTCTCTTGGTGTGGCCTGATCTGTGTCAGTGAGAATGGAACTGACAGGACTATCACTTCCTTGATTGGCATCAAATCAGAATGCTAGCACCTGTACACACATATATCAAGGTACTCCTAACTGTGGGTTCCAGGGGCAGCAATTAAGTTCTCATAGAATGCAAGCAACCCTGTAGCATCCCATCATGTTGCCAGACTGTGAGCTTTACTTCCCTAATCATGGAAAGACAGCAACCCTTCTGACACATCTGCCATTTGAGACATTGTTGATGCTGAAGTAATCACTGAATGGATGGATGGCTAGATATAATGGGTGAAAATAAGAGATTCATGTGGCTGCCTGAGTATGTATGTAAATGAGGGAATAAGTGGGTTGTGGGGAGTGGGAGGATGAAAATTAGTACAAAAAGCATATGAAGCTAGAGGAATATGATGTCCATGTTGTTGTTTTGCAGTTGTGGGACCTAAGGCAAACAAGAAATAGAATATGTGAGTATAAAGGGCATTTCCAGACAGTTGCATCTTGTGTCTTTCTGCCAACATCCTTGGCCTTGATACCTGTGATTGCGACCTCAGCACATGACTCCAAGGTGAAGATTTGGAACCAAAATACTGGAGGTAAGGAGCTGCTATCAGTGCTTCTCAAAAGATTCATGAAGCTCTAAAGCTCTTCCCAATGCTCATCATAGATAAAGCCACCCATCTCCTGTAAAAAAGAGATGCTATACTAAGATGGCAGAATATCTGTGATCAGCCTCTTGCTAGAAGCCATCACCATGCATCTCTGGCACTGTGATGTCCAGATCATTCCTGAGAGCTCAGAGAAAACATAGTGTCTCTTTCACTCTTTCTATCTGAGGTTTCTCATCAGCTTTTAACTTGTGACTCTCAAAATGTTTGGAAAGGAAATAAGAATTGCCATTTGGGGGCCGGGGATGTATCTTAGTTGATAGATTGCCTGCTTTGCATGCACAAAGCCCTGGGTTCAATCCCCAGCATCATGTAAACTGAAATGGTGCAAACCTCTAATCCCAGCACTTTGAAGGTAGAGGCAGGGAAACCAGGAGTTCACATTTATCCACAGATACATAGTGAGTTTGAAGCCTGTGTTACATGAGACTTGGTCTCAAAAAAAAAGTCACATTTGAGCTGGAGAGGTGGCTCAGTGGTTAAGGCACTTGCCTGCAATGCCTAATGACCCAGGTTCAATTCCTCAGATGCACAAAATGGTGCGTGCATCTGGAGTTTGTTTGCAGTGGCTAGAGGCCTTGGCATAACCCATTCTCTCTCTGTCACTCACCTTGCAAATAAATTATATATATGTATATATATATATATATTATTTATTTATTTATATTACCGCTATGTAGGTAAAACTGCCAAATAATGCATTTCTCAAAATTTTTCTCATGATTAAGTATTATGACTGGACTATGTTCTTGGCCTAACCTGTTTCTGGTGCCCTCTTCCTCCCCAGCCTGCCTTTTCACATTGTCTCTGGATGGATCGGGACCTTTGACCTCCCTGGCTGTTGGTGACAACACTTCCTTGTTATGTGCAAGTTTCCACAGAGGTGTTCACCTCCTCAGAGTGGACCCAAGCCAAGGGCTGGAACTGCGGGAAGTGGCAACATTCTGAAGCCAAGAAATGTTTACTGGACAATATCAAACTATGGCCCCACCATTTTGTGTGGCTCTGAATTCTTGTACCTTGTCAAGGGGGAGGTGGGAGAAGAAGCGCTGCTATTCTTTTGCTTAGGTTTACTTAGGAGGTGTGTCGGTGTAAGACCAGTGGTTCAAAATCAGGGTTTTGTTTGTTTTTTCTTTTCTTTTCTTTTTGTTTTTTTTTTTTTGAGATAGGGTCTAGCTCTAGCCCAGGCTGACCTGGAATTCACTATGTAGTCTCAGGGTGGCCTCAGACTTGTGGCAATCCTCCTACCTCTGCCTCCCAAGTACTGGGATTAAAGGTGTGTGCCACCATGTCCAGCTTGTTAGGTTTTTTTTTTGTTTGTTTGTTTGCTTGTTTTTTGAGTCAGGGTCTTATTCTGTAGCTCAGGCTGACCTAGAACTCAGTATGTGTCCCAGGCTGCCCTTGAATCTGGCAATCCTTCTGCCTCTACCTCCTGAGTACTTGGATTATAGGCATGAGCCAGCACACCTGGGTAAATTCAGGTTTAGAAACAGACCAAATATAAATTTCTTGGGCTCAAGTAAATCCAAATGGAATTTTTTTAAAAAAATTATGCATTTGAGAGAGAGATACAGAAATAGGCAGGGAGAGAGAGAGAGAGAGGGAGAGGGAGGGACAGAATGGGTGTGCCAGGGCCTCCAGCCACTCCTAACAAACTCCAGATTCATGCACCCCTTGTGCATCTGGCTTACGTGGGTACTGGGGAGTTGAACCTGGGTCCTTTGGCTTTGCAGGCAAGTGCCATAACCTCTAAGCCATCTCTCCAACCCACATCAAATGGAATTTTTTAGTGAGCTTTTGAAACCAGTCTTCAGAAGAACTGTATTGCAGAAAAGAATGGCTTCTTCAGGTCATGGTGTTGTGCCAGGCCTTGGAGAGAGCAGAAACATGGGCTTGAGTTACTGAACTGTCATTCTCCATGTCTCTAGGAAGGAGGAAAGGCACTGGGGCAGAAACGCTTTCTTTTGGTTGCCTCAAAAATAATTGGGATAAAGCTGGGCATGGTGGCACATGCCTTTCAACCCAGCACTTGGGAAGCAGAGGTACCGCAAGTTTGAGGCAAGCCTGAAACTACACAGTAAATTCCAGGTCAGCCTGGGCTAGAGCAAGACCCTAACTCAAAAAACAAAAACAAAAAAACAACAATAAAAAAAATGGAGCTGCATGAAGGAAGTGGATTATAGATAGTGAGATTAAGCTTCAGGCACCTCTCAGACATGTGAAGGATCCATCAGAACGTGAAAGCAAATGCCATGACTCTCTTTGGACTTGCAGACTGGGAGGTGGGAAATTCCTTCCTGTTCTAGCTATGTTCTTAGACAGTGCTGCTGAGAAGGTATAAACCCAGGGACTTGAAGTGGCCAGCCAGCACTGCCCAGAATTACAGGCACTGTCAAGCCTGTCCATGGACAAGTTGGTAGAGTGGTTCAGAGGTTAAGGCTAAGAAAAATGCATTTATAATTTGATTTTTAAACACTTTTGTATGTATGTGTGGCATGCTTGTGTGTGAGTACACATAGTATACAGGCACCTGTCTGACATGTGTTTGCATGCATTGTGTGTATGTGTGAGTACACACAATGCAGGTATCTGTGGCCATGTGTGTGAATGTGTGTATATGTGTGTGAGTATGCAGTGTGCAGGTGTCTGTGCCCATGTGTGTGCACACATGTCAAGGCCATAGTTGATGTTAGGTATCTTCCAAAGTTCCTCTCCACCTTACTCTTGAGGCAGTAATCCCCAGGGATTCCCCATTTCCACTTCCTATACTGGGATTTCAGGCATGTAATACCACACCTAGTATGTTACATGGGTTCTGGGGATTTGAATGCAGGTCCTCATGCTTATGCAGCAAGCACTTTACATACACTGAGTCATCTTCTAGCCCTTGAATTCTTTTTTAGTTCTATATAAATAAAACTTTATACACACACCCTTGGGAATGGCCAGAGTGAGGCAAATGGAGAATCTCTGGAATGTAAAACTTACAGAAGAACTCAGAGGAGGGAAGGAATCAGCTGAACCCCAGTCATTGAGCTCCCTTCAATGAGGAGGGGTAGTGCTCAGGTCAACCTGTGTGGCCCCTGGGAGTCCCACCAGTTTCTAGCCTGGTGTGCAGAAGCCCTTTTTCCTCAAAGGAAAATGGAACTCTTTTGCCTTTAGATGAGGCCTGGCAGTTCCCTTTCTGACAATCCCAGAATTTATCTTTGCTGACCTCTGCCCATCCCTGGTTCCAATGACTTACAGCCATTGCTGTGTTCCCTTCTTCTCCCCCATGCTGTCTCCAGGGACAGGAGGAGTATCTGACATGAGCTTGAATGGCCACATCTCTATATAGCTGATCTTAGGCAAGCTGTCATATTTCAGGTTCTTCACTGGTAGTATGGGGCTCATAGTCATCTGCCCTCAAGAGTCTCCAAGGACTGAATACAACCATATTAAATTAATGCTGGGTAAGGGAGCAGGTGCTGACTCATGGGGGCTAAATGCTCTTTTCCAAAATAAATGTTTGCCATTCTTTCATCTACTTTTTAAAAAATTTTATTTATTTGAGAACGACAGACAGAGAAAGAAAGAGGCAGATGGAGAGAGAATGGGCGCACCAGGGCCTCCAGCCACTGCGAAAGAACTCCAGATGTGTGTGCCCCCTTGTGCATCTGGCTAATGTGGGTCCTGGGGAACCGAGCCTTGAACCAGGGTCCTTAGGTTTCACAGGCAAGCGCTTAACCGCTAAGCCATCTCTCCAGCCTTTTTCTTTTTAAAAAAATTTTTTTTATTTTTCTTTTATTTATTTTTTTTCTTTTATTATTTTTTTAAATTTAATTTATTAGTTTTCTTTTCAGTAAATACAGGCAGTTTGGTACCATTATTTAGTCTCATCTGTGATCTACCCCCTCCCATTAGACCCTTCTTGTTAATGAAAATGGGTCGTGCATTGTGGAGTTAGCCCCCAGTTATTGGTATGATAAATGTCTCTGCAAATCATGACCCAACATGTGACTCTGACATTCTTTCCGCCCCCTCTTCCGCAAAATTTCCCTGAGCCATGTTGGGTTCATTTTTGGCCTGCTTAAGTGCTCAGGTGTTGGGGGCCTCTGAGGCTCTGTCCAGCCTTTTTTTAAAAAATATTTTTTTTGTTCATTTTTATTTATTTATTTGAGAATGACAGAGAGAGAGAGAGAGACAGATAGAGAGAGAATGGGCACGCCAGGGCTTCCAGCCACTGCAAACGAACTCCAGATGCGTGCGCCCCCTTGTGCATCTGGCTAACGTGGGTCCTGGGAAATCGAGCCTCGAACAGGGGTCCTTAGGCTTCACAGGCAAGCGCTTAACCGCTAAGCCACCTCTCCAGCCCCAGCCTTTTTTTAAAAAAAGAAAATAAAACATTTTTATTGAGCTGGAGAGATGGCTTGGCGGTTAAGGTGCTTGCCTGCACAACTCCATGACCCAAGTTCAGTTCCTCAGTGTCCATGTTAAGCCCGAAGCACAAAGTGGTACAAGCATCTGGAGTTTGTTTGCAATAGCAGGAGGCCCTGGCATGTTCATTTTCTCTCTCTGTCTCTTTATCTCCCTCTCCTCTTTCTCTCTGCTTGCAAAAAAAAAAAAAACAAAAAAAAAACAAGCTGGGCGTGGTGGCGCACGCCTTTAATCCCAGCACTTGGCAGGCAGAGGTAGGAGGATCGCCGAGAGTTCGAGGCCACCCTGAGAATACATAGTGAATTCCAGGTCAGCCTGAGCTAGAGTGAGACCCTACCTTAGAAAACCAAAAACAAACAAACAAAAACCCAAAAACCCCAAATAAACAGTGGTTAAGGCAAAAAAAAAAGTTAGTAATATTTTTATTTATTTGCAAGCAGAGAGAAAACAAGTGTGCCAGGGCCTCTGGCCACTGTAAATGAACTCCAGATGCATGTACCACTTTGCACATTTAACTTTGCATGTGTTCTGAGAAATTAAAGCAGGCTATCAGGCTTTGCAAGCAAGTGCTTTTAACCACTGAGCCATCTCCCCAGCCCAAAGTCTTTTTTTTTTACTTTTTGGTTTTTCAAGGTAGGGTCTCTGGTCCATGCTGATGTGGAATTAACTATGTAGTCTCAGGTGGCCTTGAATTTACAGTGATCCTCCTACCTCTGTCTCCTGAGTGCTGGGATTAAAGGCATGCACCACCACACTTGGCTCTAAGTCTTGTTTTTTAACCTTAGTCATTTGATTCTTTAAATTATGGATTGCTGAACTCTAGAAGGACAGAGAAGTAGGAGAAGAGAAAGTTACTACCTAGAGCACCTACAGTGGGCTAACTATATTCTTACAATTTGCATTGACATTCCCATTTCACAGATGGGAAAGCTGTGGCCCAGAGGCTTGCAGAACTTTACCCAAAGTTCTTCCTGTAGGAAGAGGAAGGGCTGAGATGTGGATGTAGGTCTGTGTCATTCAAAGCTGGAACATTTTCCTTTGTACCCTTTTGCCTTTGCATGATGAGATAGAGCTTTAGAAATTTATAGACCATGACATTGTTTTTGTCTTTTTGAGAGATCATTTATGAACTTTTTAAAGTATTTGGTATTGAACTCAGAGTGTGGTGTGTGCACAGTGGGGCTCTGCCCCTGAGCTGTCCCTTAGCCTGCCGTTACTGTTTGGCTCCAAGGAGATTCAAGGCAGGTCCTTGGAGCAGTAGATTGGAGTCTCAGGGAAAGTCCCAGTGCTGGATTCTTAGTGCTATATAGCTGATTCTTTCTTCTAGAAGAAAAGAGCTAGTAGGTCAAAAAATCTAAGGAGTGGGGATAGAGGGGTTCCAGAGAAGGAGGAGTGGTCTTCACTTCGACTCAGGAGTTACCAGCCAAGTATAGAACTCAGGTGTGAGGGTTCTAATCTTTTGGCAGTGAGGAAAAGGATGTTGGTTACTTCTTTTTTTTTTAAATGTATTTATTTATTTGAAAGCAGAGAGAGAGAATATAAGGGAGAGAGAATGGATACACCAGGGCCTTCTGCTACCACAAACGAACTCTTTACGTCTGGATTTATGTGGGCATTTGGGATTTGAACCTAGGCCATCAGGCTTTTCAAGCAAACACCTTTAACCACTGAGCCATCTCTCCAGTCCTTGGCTATTTCTTAATGGCCTTTTGAAGATATTAAAGAACAGCTTCATCAGCAAGTGTGTGACTGCTAGTGGCTTCCCTGAAGTTGGCATGTGACTGACACAGGCTACCCATTTAAGTCTACAATCCAGCTGGGCTTATCATCAGATTGGAAGGTAGGGATGTGTGTAATTTCTTCCATAGCACAAAAGGAATGTATGTGTCCAAGAAGACCTCTGGAGTCCCCACGAATGGAGTGTGGGCAGCTGGTATCTGCTTTAGCTGCTCAGCTGAGAGCAGCAAGCAGATAGAAGCCATGGCTCCAAGTCACCTTGAGTTGAGCCACTATGCTGGTCTGCCTGGCTGCCCTGTTGCTGAAAGGGAAGTGAACTTTACTCCTTACTATATAATTTTTAACTTTTAATTCAAGTTTAGCAATCATGAAAATTTTCTAAGCTTAAAGTTCACTGAATCTTCATAAACTGGATAGACCTAGGTGTATTAGTGTAATATATGGGCTAGGTGTGGTAGTACACCACTGTGATCCCAACACTTGAAAAGCCAAGGCAGGAGGAGTATTAGTTCAAGGCCAGCCTGGAATATAGACAGATACTGTGACTGTAAAAGCAAAAGAAAAAAAAAAAAAAAGAAACAGAGAAAGGAAAGAAGGAACTGAGCTGGAGATGTAGCTCAATTAGTAGAGTGCTTACTTACCATTCATGAAACCCTAGGTTGGATCTCCAGCACTGCATAAACCAGGTGTGGTGGTGCATATCTGTAGTCCCAGCACTTAGGTGATAGAGATAGGATCATGGTATCCTATCCCTAGATGGTATACATGGGACCCTGTCTCAAAAAAAAAGGGGGGGGGCTGGGAGATGGCTTAGAGGTTAAGTGCTTGCCTGTGAAACCTAAGGACCCCCAGTTCAAGGCTTGATTCCCCAGGACCCACGTTAGCCAGATGCACAAGGGGGTGCATGCGTCTGCAGTTCATTTGCAGTGGCTGGAGGCCCTGGCACACCCATTCTCTGTCTCTGTCTCTTTCTCTGTCTGTCGCTCTCAAATAAATAAAATAAAAATAAAATAAATAAAATAAAAACCTACACATGGCAGAGAGATTGAGGGAGAGACATAATAAGAATGACAATGGAATTTATATCCAGGAAGCCAGATGGTTTTTGGCAGACTCCTCTAGGCCTATCTGCCAAAGGCATTGTAACAACATACATGAATTTTGCCTCCTTTTACTTCATATAGATCGAATCACACTGTACTATAGTAGATAAAAATATGGCCACAGATTTCTTCCATCCCTTGAAATGTGTCCCTTTGAATTTAAAAAAACATTTTCTTGTTGTTTTTTTCAAGGTAAGGTCTCACTCTACCCAGGCTGACCTGGAATTCACTATGTAGTCTCAGGGTGGCCTCAAACTCTTGGCAATTCTCCTTCCTCTGCCTCCCAAGTGCTGGGATTAAAGGCACACGTGCACTACCACACAGGGCTAAAAGAAAAAAAAAATTTTTTTTTTGAGGTAGGGTCTCATTCTAGCCTAGGCTGACCTGGAATTCACTATGTAGTCTTAGGATGGCCTTGAACTCACAACAGTCCTTCTGCTTTGGCCTCCCAAGTGCTGGGATTAAAGGTGTGCATGCCCAGTGACATGTGTTGCTTTGTAATGTGACTTCTCTTCAGATAGGATCCAAGCTGACACTTCTGAAATCGCACCTGGCCTCCTGGCTTGGTTTGTCCAGTACAGTGCAGAGCACTGGGCACTGGGCAGCAGCTGAGACTGGCCTTAGAGCACTGTGTAACTCCGCTTTTGCCTTCTTGGACCTCTGCCTTCAGGTCACTGTGTAAGGAAGGTGGTTCAAGTCACATGGCAAAGAACTCGTCAGAATGAAGTTCCTGTGGGCCTTCCAGGCCAGACAACTGAAGCTTAGTAAAGCATTGGTACATGAACTCAGGTGAAATCAGGAAGGGAGGAACTGCACAGCCAGCCTACAAACTCATGAGAAATAAGTCCCTGTTGCTTTAAGACTCTAGGTTTTAGAGGGGTTTGTTAGGCAAGAAGGAGACTTAAGTGAAACAAGCATGTATTAGTTTTTTCAGGTTGCTTTTGTTCAGCATGTGCATGAGATTGATCCATATGGCTGCACCATTCTCGTTACTGGGCAGCGCAGTCCACAATATGAATGTACTGATTCACCCATGAAACCACTAATGGGCACTTGGGTAGTTTCTACTTTGAGGATTCTCATGAACACTGTTCCTAGAACATCCAAATAACAGAACAGGTCTTTTGGTAAACTGTGCTCCTCCTATAATGAGTAGAGAACGTGCTGGACAGCTGTAATTCATTCAGTCGGCCTTAGTGGATACTGCCAAACATTTTCTAAGGAATTTTCACCACTTAGCTTCCTTGCTGCTGTGCAGGAGTTAGTGTGTCAGTTGTTCTGCATCGTTGCCCACACTTGGAGCTCTTGAACTTTACAACCCTCAGTCTGAAAGATGAATATGGCAGACACAATGGCCTGGATATCCATGACCTCATAGTGCCTGACACTGCCTACACAAGACCATCATAATAGGAGGAAAAGATCATGACGTCAAAATAAGAGACTGATTGAGAGGGGAGGGGATATGATGGAGAGTTTCAAAGGGGAAAGTGGGGGGGGGGGAGGGCATTACCATGGGATATTGTTTACAATCATGGAAGTTGTTAATAAAAAAGGAAAAATAAGGCGCCCACCTGGTCGGCCCGGCCCAGCCATGATCAAGGCGATCCTCATCTTCAACAACCACGGGAAGCCACGGCTGTCCAAGTTCTACCAGCCTTACAGTGAAGATATGCAGCAGCAAATCATCAGGGAGACTTTCCATTTGGTGTCTAAGAGAGATGAGAATGTTTGTAATTTCCTAGAAGGAGGATTATTAATTGGAGGATCTGACAACAAACTGATTTATAGACATTATGCAACACTGTATTTTGTCTTCTGTGTGGATTCCTCAGAAAGTGAACTTGGCATTTTAGATCTAATTCAAGTGTTTGTGGAAACATTAGACAAATGTTTTGAAAATGTCTGTGAACTGGATTTAATATTCCATGTAGACAAGGTTCACAATATTCTTGGAGAAATGGTGATGGGGGGAATGGTCTTGGAGACCAACATGAATGAGATCGTTACACAGATTGATGCACAGAATAAGCTGGAGAAATCTGAGGCTGGCTTAGCAGGAGCTCCAGCCCGTGCTGTATCAGCTGTAAAGAATATGAATCTTCCTGAGATCCCAAGAAATATTAACATTGGTGACATCAGTATAAAAGTGCCAAACCTGCCCTCTTTTAAATAAAATATTAAAAAGGCCGCTCCCAGGTAAAATCCAGGAGGGAGTCATCTAAGTTTACCCTACAGTTGTTTACCAAAAATAGAGAGTGTTAACTTTGCTCTTGGATTTAAGTCAAGGTACTGTATAGAAGTTGTATAAAATCAGTATGGAAGTTCAATGTTACTTTTCTTGCTCAGTGGTTTTAAAGAAATTGAATAGTTCCAGTGTGATTCCCTCCCCTTTTCTAAACTGCATTACTGTGCTCACGTACAGGCATGCCTCGATGTATTGGCTATCACAGTATTTCGAAAAGTGAGATATTTCTTTAATTGTGTACAACCCAAAATGTTGGTGTTTTGTATGGATCCCAAGTGCAGCATTCTTAAATTCTTTCTGCTGTTTGTCGCAATTGTTATTTAAAAAACCAAGTGTGTATTGCATGAAAACATTAAATAAACTCCAAGGTAACTGGAAAAAAAAAGGAAAAATAAAATAAAAAGGATGGAGAGATGGCTCATCAGTTAAGGCACTTGCCTGCAAAGCCTAATGCCCTGGATTCAATTCCCCAGTACCCACATAAAGCCAGATACACAGAGTAGCACATGCATCTGGAGTTCATTTGTAGCTGCTAGAGTCCCTGGTTTGACATTTTTTCTCTCTCTCTTTCTTTGCTTGCAAATAAATAAAAATAAAGAAATTTTAAAAAAGAAAGATGAATATGGCAATGTTGGTGGAAAATGCACCATGGGGGTATGAGTTCCGGTGCCAACTATAGAAGGAGTCTAGACCAACTGGCTTGACAGCTACCCCTCAATAAATCCTGAAGTGTAGATAGTGTCCTGTAATTTACATAGTACCCTTACACTCACAATCTCAGCCTTCCAAGAAAATAATTCTGAGGTGGGCAGCAGCATGAAGATTGTTATCTCTGTCCTGCAGAAAAATGACTTGCCTAACATCACAGCACGTAGCTTTTTTTTTGGGGGGGGGGTTTCGAGGTAGGGTATCACTCTGGTCCAGGCTGACCTGGAATTAACTCTAGTCTCAGGGTGGCCTTGAACTCACGGCGATCCTCCTACCTCTGCCTCCCGAGTGCTGGGATTAAAGGCGTGCGCCACCACACCCAGCTAGCATGTAGCTTTTAACCACTGAGCAATCTCTCCAGCCCCTGTTTTTGTTTTTAAATATTTTAAAAAATGTTTTATTTACTTGATAGGGAGAGAGAAAATGGGCATGCCAGGGCATACTCCAGATTCATGTGCCACTCTGTACATTTGGCTCTCCATGGGTACTGGGGAATTGAACCCAGGCTGTCAGGTTTTATAAGCAAGTGTCTTTAACCTCTGAGCCATCTCTTCAGCCCTTGTTTCTGTTTTCTTTCTTTCTTCTCCTCCCCCCCCCCTCCACCGAGGTAGGGTCTCACTCTAGCCCAGACTGACCTGGAATTCACTATTTAGTCTCAGGCTTGTCTCAAACTTATGGCAATCCTCCTATCTCTGCCTCCCAAGAACTGGAATTGAAGGCATGGGCCAGCTTACCTGGATCTTGATTTCTAATTTTTTTTTTAGTATTTTATTTGGGTTGGAGAGATGGCTCAGCGGTTTAGGGCACTTGTCTGCAAAGCCTGAGAACCTAGGTTTGATTCTCCAGGACCCACATAAGCCAGATGTATAAGGTGGCACATGCATCTGGAGTTTGTTTGCAGGGGCTAGAGGCCCTGGGGCAACTGTTTTATCTGTCTTTCTACATGCCTGTTTTACTCTCTCTCAAAAAAAATTAATTTTTAAGAAATATTGTAGTTATGTACTTATTTGAGAGAGAGAGAAAGAGAAATGGGCATCCCAGGGCCTCCAGCCACTACAAACAAACTCCAGACACATGCTCTACCTTGTACATCTGGCTTGTGTGAGTTCTGGAGAATCTAACCTTGGTCCTTAGGCTTTGCAGGCATGTGTCTTAACCACTGAGAAATCTCTGCAGCCTGTTTTTGTTGGTAAACAGAGAACTTTGTTGTATGAGCAACATGCCTGATGGTCATGTTCTCATTGGGTTATACTCTTATGTTCCCTTTTCCCTGTCCCCATCACACTGAGGGCACTCCTCAGTGGGGTTATTTGTATTCACTGTGGCGTCATGAATGCACCAATGTGTGTGGGTTGGGGGGGGGCAGTGCCTCCAAATACTCCTTCCCACCCTGTGGTTCTTATATTTTTCTGCCCCTGTCCCCCAAGCTTTGAAAGGTGAGTTATAAGTCTCCTTCAGTGTTGAGCTCTTGGTAGCCTCTGATTTTCCACTTTGAAGAGTTTTGAGTCTCCTCAATGTCTACTGCCAGCTCCCTGGAGGATGTTTTCAGTCTACCAGTGAAAGCAGCCTCATATTTAATCCACCCCTTCCTCTGTAATCTTTCCTGGGGTGTGGCAGCTGGGATACTGTTTTATGCACATGTAAGAAAACACAAAAGATTTTTCCCCCATAGCACATTTAGTCAAAAAGAGTGAATGGGCTGGGTGTGGTGGTGCATGCCTTTAATCCCAGCACTTGGGAGGCTGAGGTAGGAGGACCACTGTGAGTTTGAGGCCAGCCTGAGAGTACATAGTGAATTCCAGGTCAGCCTTGGCTAAAGTGAAACCCCCTCAAAAAAAAAAAAAAGATTGAATGGGAGGATAGCAAGGAAAGACTAGATCAATGGAAGACACCCCTCCCCTTTCTTTTTTCAGAGTAGAAAGAAAACAAGTTTGTTACAGTGAAAAAAGGGCAGTGAGCACATAGACCTTTGTTTTGAAGAAAAGGCTTTCTAGTATGCATGATTTTTTTTTTTAATTTATAAGAGAGAGAGAGGGAGAGAGAGAATTGGCATGTCAAGGCCTCTAGCCGCAGCAACTGAACTCCAGATATGTGCACAACCTTGCTCATGCTTCACCTTGTGTGTCTGGCTTACATGGGATCTGAGGAGTTGAACATGAGTCCTTAGGCTTTACAGACAAGCGCCTTAACTGCTAAGCCATCTCTCCAGCCCCTTTTTAAAAAAAATTATGAGCCGGGCATGGTGGTGCATGCCTTTAATCACTGCACTTGGGAGGCAGAGGCAGGAGGATCCCCATGAGTTCAAGGCCACCCTGAGACTACAGAGTGAATTCGTCAGCCTGAGCTAGAGTGAGATCCTACCTCGAAAAACCAAAAAAAAAAAAATATATATATATATATATGTATATGTATATGTGTGTATGTATGTATATATGTATGTGTATGTATATGTGTGTGTGTATATATATATATATATATACATATATATATATATATATATATATATATATATATGTGTGTGTGTATGAATGATTTTGATATAGAACCTGACAAATTGAGGGACCAAGAAAATGGCTTAACAGTTAAGGGCACTTGTTGCAAAGCCTTATGGCCTGGGTTCAATTCCTCAGCCACTCACTTAAAGCCAGCTAGACATTCATTGGCAGTGGCAAGAAAACCTGGTGTGTGCACATACACGCGTGCGTGCATGTACACACACACACACACACACACACACGTTTGATTCCCTAGTTACCACATAAACTGCATGCACCTGCATCATGTTTGTAGTAGCTAGAGGCCCTGGGGCAGCCATTCTCTCTCCATCTCTCTGTCTGTCTGCTTGCAAATAATATTTTTTTTAAAAGTTTATACAGCGACAGAGAGGGGCACAGATAAGAGCCTATGTGGCTGTAGAGAAAGAGAAAGGTGAGCATCCAGAAGGAAGGCGTGGGGGAGCAGCACGAACCTGCGTACACAACACAAGACGTGGGAGATGGTCTGCTTCCTGACTACACTACGGCAGCCCTGTGGGCAGGATTTGTCTTGCTCTGTGTGCTCTTGCTTTCTGCAATGAAACACTGAGGCCGGGTGATTTATGGGCCAGGGCGTGCAAGAGCGTGGTGCAGGCTTCTGGTGAGGGCCTTATGCTGCTTCATCCTGGGGTAGAACGTTAAAGAGCAGTAGGACACATGGAGCTGCTCTTTGACAGCCCGTTCTCTCCAGAAAGAATCTGGTCCTTCGAGAAAGGCATTGCTCCTCTTAAGGACCCCATCCCTCTTAAAGGCCTCAGTACCTGCCACACTGTCACAATGGCACATACCAACATTGGAGGGGACAAACAATATTCATTCCACCCCTGCCCCCTCATGATGTAAAATGCAATCAAATTTTAACTTGTTTCCAGAGTCCATCCCAAAATTTTTAACTTGTTCCAGCACCAACTGCACGGTCCAAAGTCTCATCTATGTACCTGTGAAATCAAAACAAGTTATTTACGTCCAAAATACACTGGCAAGACAGACATAAGGTACATACTTCCATTGCAAAAGAGTGACAGGCTTAAAGAAAGACAAAAACGAAGAGGGCGGACATTAAGTCCTAGAGCTAGAGAGTACCCTTCCACCTCTGCTCTGCGCCCATGGCTGCTCTGGGCTTGGGCCCTGCTTCAGCCCTCCAGTTGGAAGCAAGCATTGCATACTGATAGGGGCTCCACTGTTCTGAGGTCCCAGTGGTGGTCATATCCTCACAGCTTTACCAAGCACTCCTCACAGGGAAGTCCTGCTGTGGCTCCACCCCTGTGGCAGATTTCTGCCCCTTTCCCCCTGTTGTCCCTTCTGGCTGTTCATAGCATTCCTTGACATCCAGATGGAAGAACCTATGCTCTCACATGTCCTGAATTCTACACGCTGCAGACTTAACACCATCTCACTCTGTCTGCCAGGGCTTACCTCCATGAACAGCATAAAGCTCACCTAGGCCCAGTTAAGTCATACCTGGGTTGGCTAAAGAAGTGATGCTGAAGCCAGGCGTGGTGGTGCGCTCCTTAAATCCCAGCACTCAGGAGGCAGAGGTAGAAGGATCAACATCAGTTCAAAGCCACCCTGAAGCTACATAGTGAGTTCCAGGTCAGCCTGGACTGGAGTGAGACCCTACTCCACCCCCCCCCCCCACAAGAAAAGCAATGCTGAGATTTGAGAAACAGCATCCTGACATGCACCTACCACATGACATGGAGTTGCTGGTATGTGACCTGGGCCAAGGTTCTCAAACAAAACTGCCCTTTTAGGTCTCTAGGTCTGTGGTTGGAGGGAAAGCCTTGCACCTGGCTCCCTTTTAGCCATAGTAATCTCATCAAAAGTTTGCATAGTAGAGAGGCAAAAAGAGAAATAAAACACATTACAAAACAGTAAGAGGCCAGGTATGGTGGCACAAGCCCATAGCCCCAGCATTTGGGAGTGAAGGTAGAGGATTAGGGGCTTGAGGCCAGCATGGACTACATCAGGCTAAATAAATAAATAAATAGGATAGAAAGAAAAGGAGGGAGTGAGGGAAGGGAAGACGGAAGGAAGAATAAAAACAAGGGAAGCCAGGCATGGTGGCACTCGCCTTTAATCCCAGCACTTGGGAGGCAGAGGTAGGAGGATCGCTGTGAGTTCAAGGCCACCCTGAGACACATAGAGAATTCCAGGTCAGCCTGAGCTACAGTGAGACCTACCTCGGAAAACAAACAAACAAAAAAAGTTATAATAATAAAGATGTAACTACAACAAAAAGGAAAAATGAACTAATGGGATTAACTGGCTTCAAGGAATGATTCAAAGACAGAATTTAAGCCAGGCATGCAGCACGTGGGAGGCAGAGGTAGGAGGATCACCATGAATTCAAGGCGAGCCTGGAACTGCAGAGTGAGTTCCAGGTCAGCCTGGACTAGAGTGAGACCTGCCTTGAAAAAATTAAATACAAGTTATCATTATTTGCAGATGACATGATTCTATATAAAAAGGACCCTAAAGACTCTTACCAGCAAACTGTTAGAGCTGATAAAAAACCTGCAGCCATGTAGCAGGATACAAAATAAATAACACAGAAATCAGTAGTCTTCCTATATGCTAACAACAAACACACAGAGGATGGAATCAGAGAATCACTCCCATTCACAATTGCATCAAAGAAAACAAAGTACCTTGAAATAAACCTAACCAAGGAAGTAAAGGATTTCTACAATAAAAACTATAAAACACTCAAGCGAGAAATTGCAGAAGACACTAGGAAATGGAAAAACATCCTTGTTCCTGGATCAGAAGAATCAAAATTGTGAAAATAGCAATCTTACCAAAAGCAATCTATACATTTAATGCAATCCCCATCAAAATTCCAAAGGCATTCTTCATGGAAATAGAAAAAACATCCAAAAATTCAATTGGAATCATGAAAAACCTCAAATATCTAAAATAATACTGACCAACAAAAATAAGGCTGGTGGAGGGCTAGAGAGATAGCCTAGCAGTTAAGCGCTTGCCTGTGAAACCTAAGGACCTTGGTTGAAGGCTTGATTCCCCAGGACCCATGTTAGTCAGATGTACAAAGGGGCATACGCATCTGGAGTTTGTTTGCAGTGGCTGGAGGCCCTGGCGCGCCCATTCTCTCTCTCTGTCTGCCTCTTTCTCTCTGTCTGTCACTCTCAAATAAATAAATAAAAATAAACAAAAAAAAATTAAAAAAAAATAAGGCTGGTGGTATCACAATATCTGATTTTAACCTATAGTACAGAGCCATAGTAACAAAAACAGCATGGTACTGGCACAAAAGCAGACATGTAGATCAATGGAACAGGATAGAGGACCCAGATGTAAGTCCAGGTAGCTATAGCCACCTGATATTCGATAAAAATGCCAAAAATACTCATTGGAGAAGACAGCCTGTTCAGCAAATGGTGCTGGGAAAACTGGATATTTATCTGTAGAAGGATGAAAATAGATTCTTCTCTCTCTCCATGCACAAGAATTAAGTCCAAATGAATTAAAGACCTTAACATCAGACCTGAAACTCTGAAGCTGCTAGAGGAAAATGTAGGGTAAACCCTTCAACATATTGGTCATGGCAAAAACTTTCTGAATATAACCCCAATTGCTCAAGCAATAAAACCACAGATTAACCACTGGGACCTCATGAAATTACAAAGGTTTTGTATGGCAAAGGACACTGAATGAAGCAAAGAGGCAACCTACAGAATGGGAAAAAATCTTTGCCAGCTATACATCTGATAGCATATACAAAGAACTCAAAAAATTAAATAATAAGAAATCAAACAAGCCAATCAAAAATAGGCTATGGAACTAAATAGAGGGTTCTCAAAAGAAGAAATATGGATGGTGTTTAAGCACCTAAAAAAAACTTCTACATCCCTAGTACAGGGAAATGCAGATTAAAACTATGTTGAGATTCCTTCTCACTCCTGTCAGATTGGTTACCATCATGAAAACAAATGACCATAAATGCTGGCAGGGATGTGGAAAAAGAGGAACCCTTCTACACTGCTGGTGGGAATGCAATCTGGTCCAGCCATTGTGGAAATCAGTGTGGAGGTTCCTAAGACAGCTAAAAATTGATCTATCATATGACCCAGCTATAGCACTCCTAGACATATATCCTAAGGACTCATCTCATTACCTTTGAAATACTTGCTCAACCATGTTTATTTCTGCTCAATTCACAATAGCTGGGAAATGGAACCAGCCTAGATGTTCCTCAACTGATGAGTGGATAATGAAGATATGGCACATTTATACAATGGGGTTCTACTCAGTGGTAAAAAATAAATAAATAAATAAAGTTATGAGATTTGCAGGAAAATGGATGGATCTGGAAAGGATTATACTAAGTGAGGTAACCCAGGCCCAGAAAGCCAAGTGTTGCATGTTCTCCCTCATATGTGGATCCTAGCTACAGATGATTGGACTTCAGTGTGAAAGGAAAAAACCTAGTAGCAGAGACCAGTAAGATAGAAAAGAGATATGAAGGGAAGAGAGAGGAAGGGAGGGGGGTACTTAGTAGGATGGTATTATATATATGTAAGTAGAAGAATAGATTAATGGTGGTGAAAAGGCCCAAAGTGAGGTCAGGGGAAAAGATTGAGTAAAGGAAAGGTGGAGGGAGGGCTAATCAAAATCTAAGAGGAGGGCTGGAGAGATGGCTTAGCAGTTAAGCACTTGCCTGTGAAGCCTAAGGACCCTGGTTCAAGGCTCGGTTCCCCAGGTCCCACGTTAGCCAGATGCACAAGGGGGCACACGCGTCTGGAGTTCGTTTGCAGAGGCTGGAAGCCCTGGAGCGCCCATTCTCTCTCTCTCCCTCTATCTGTCTTTCTCTCTGTGTCTGTCGCTCTCAAATAAATAAATAAATAAATAATTATAAAAAATCTAAGAGGATATAAATAAATCATATGGAATCCTTCTTTTTTGGACAATGGAACACTCAGAAGCTGTAGATTGTTGCTAGGAAATTTTCAGTGCCAGGGATGGGATAACTTCCAGTGAGTTGTTGGCCAGGGAGGTCCCTGATACCCCCAAAACATTATAGGCCATTGCCGAGGCCCTTGGTTTCCCTCCAGGAATAGATGGTAAGACCCTATTGCAGAAGACTCCACATACGTGGGCTGCAAGGCCACTGAGAAATCCTGCTGGAACTGAGCTGATGACCTCCTCCATGTAGACAAGCTGACAGAAAGCTGGAAGAAACCATTCTGCATGCAGTTCAATGGGAGAAAGAGAAATCACCAGTGAAGATACTCAACAGTGGACACTGCAAGCCTTATATTTGGCCAGCCAGGCCAAATGAGCCAACGGGTGAAATCATGGCATGTCTATCCCGCTCCATGGGAGGGAATATATCCTTGATTCTGAAAATGTAAAACAGGGGTAGTCATGAGCCCTAGGGGTGCAACTTCTGCTGCTGTCTGGCTAAATGTATATATTATGTTTATCAAACTGCCCAGTAAGCACTTCTGTTAATGTTCATACCCTTATCTTAATGCTACTCTCACTTTTGGTAGAGAATCTTCTCTTTTCAGATGGCAGTGACCTTGGGACGACTCAGAATGTATCATGGTGCTGGAAAGAAGTGACCACAGTGCTCAGTACTGTAATATATATCACACCTTCCAAGGCTCAGGGTCTATTGCGGAAGAGGTGGCAAAAAGAATGTAAGAGCCAAAGGAAGGGTAGGACTCATTACAACGTGCTCCCTCCAGACACAAAATGGCCTGGATATCCATGACCTCACAGTGCCTGACACTACCCTACATGAGACCATCATAATAGGAGGAAAAGACGATGACATCAAAATAAAAGAGAGACTGATTGAGATGGGGAGGGGATATGATGGAGAATGGAGTTTCAAAGGGGAAGGTAGGGGAAGGGAGGGTATTACCATGGATATTTTTTATAATCATGGAACTTTTTAATAAAAATTTGAAAAAAATATTTTAAAAAGAAAAATAAATTATACTCAGTTTTTGAATATATAAAAAAAGAAAAAATAATAAAACAATAAATCCTTGATTCCTCATCTCAAGTTAAGTAGTGAAAATAACTCTGTAACTCCTATATTTCTTCTAGGCTGGCTGGACACAGTGGCATATAGTTGTAATCTCAGCTGCTTGGAAGGCTGAGTCAGGAGATTCAGTTGAGCTCAAGAGTTCAAGGCCAGCCTGGGCAACACAGAGATACTCTATTTTTTAAATTATTATTTAATTTGTATGCGTCTATGTATGGGAAGCCGGGGCCTCTTGCTGCTGTAAAACAAACACCAGATACTTGGGCCACTTTTTGCATTTGGCTTACATAGATGGCTTGGGAATCGTGAATGGCTTGGGAATTGAACCAGGGCCAGCAGGCTTTGCAAATAAGCACCTTTAAATGCTGAGCTCTCTTCCCAGCACTCTTTCGTTTCTTTTTGCATGCATAGTGTGTGGTGTGTGCATGTATATGCATGTTCCCTGTGCATACTCGTGCAGAGGCCAGAGGAGAATACTGGGTCTCCTCCTATATTGCTCTTCCTCATTGTTCTGTTGAGACAGAGTCTCATACTGAACCTGGAGTTGCTATTTGGTCAGACTGACTGACCAGTGAGCCCCAGTGATTCTTCAGTCTCCGTGTTCCCCTCCAGGACTGGGGTTGCAGGCTTGTATGACCATTTCTAGATTTTTACATGGATGCTTAGAATCAGTCTCAAACTCTATACTTGCTGGGCAAATGCTCTTATCTGTTAAACCATCCTACAAGCACCAGAGAAATCCTATTTGTGTGTGTGTGTATGTGTGTGTGTGTGTGTGTGTGTGTGTGTGTGTGTGTATTTAATTTTCTGCTGTGTGTGTGCCTGCATATATGTGTGTGTAATTTGGTGTGTGTGGGGGGGTATGCACATGTATGTGCCCTTCTGGTGCCCCACACACTCACCTGTTGAGAGGTTTGCTAGCGTGTGGTAGCCTGAGTGGAAGAATATTGGGTATCCCACTCCATGGCTCTTCCACCTGGGAAAGAATCTATTTCTTATATTTTATATAATAAATATTTTTAAGAGAGGGAGAGAGAGCAGGAAAGGCAGATCAAGAGAGAATGGGTGCGCCAGGGCCTCTAGCAACTGTAAACAAACTCCAGATGTATGTACCACCTTGTGTATCTAGCTTTACGTGAGTACTGGGGAATTGAACCTGGGTCCTTAACTACTAAGCCATCTCTCCAGCCCCCAAAGACCCTATTTCTAAAGACATTTTTTCTGAAATCTTAGCTTATCACCCTTAAGTCCCACCTTCAATAAGGCCCTTGGACATGGACAAGTTCTTTGTAACTATTTAATAAGAATAGCTTTTACCTCCAGTACCCAATAAGAAGTCCACATTCCCATAGGAGACCCGATCAGAATGGCCTGTTCTATCAGCATTCTGGTCATGACCGCTTAAACAATGTTTAGGAAGTTGTAGATTTTCCCCGATCATGCTGTTTTCATGGTGCCCTCACCCAGAATCCTCCTTGATGTCCCATTTACATGGGGGCAGGCTTTCCAGCATTCATTTCTTTTTTTATGTTTATTTTTTGGTAAGGTCTTACTCTAGCCCAGACTGACCTGGAATTCACTATGTAGTCTCAGGGTGGCCTTGAACTCTCCCCAATCCTCCTACCTCTGCTTCCCAAGTGTTGGGATTAAAGGCGTGCACCACCACACCCAGATCTCCAGCTTTCACTTCTAAACTCTTCCCTCTGCTACCCAGTTCCACCCCATCACTCAGTTCCAAACCCACTTCTGCATTTCAAGAATTGTTATGGCAACACTCTACTCCTTGGTACCACTTTTTGGTTTTTTCCCTCAGTCCATTTTCTATTGTTACAAGGGCCTGTGCCTGCCTTACTACAACCCACCACTAGGAGGAAGAGCTCACTCCTGTGAGAAAAGCTTAACTCTTCTCAATGACTCAGCCACCTCTTTCAAAGGCCTCACCCTTTTTCAACATTGTCACAATGACAATTGCATTTCAACATGAGTTTTGGAGGGTACAAAACATACCAGACTGCTTTGCCAATGTTGTCACCTGAGCATTACACGAGCAGGGATTAACCCTGGGCACTTCTTTCCTGGAATTTGGAGAAGGTACTTGAGGCCTTCAGGGAAGCTCCCTGCACCTTATGCAAACATCTCTGCTCAACTCTTTGCCAGTGTTTTTCTGCCTGCCTATATCCCTACAAAGGCTTCAGAATAAGGGTGGAGACTCATGTGACTGTGCCAGCTCCATATACCACCTGGGTCAGTCACTGCCACCTTCATGTGGCAGAGGACTTAATTCATAGACCAGCTGGAGAAAGAGCTGTCCAGTTCAGTCCTGAGTTTCTAAGCATACCAGCAGGCATGCACAGAATGTGTTCTATCCTTCATCCCTCAGCAAAAGCCTGTATTTTGCATGCAGGACTTGAGGACTGAGAGTATGAAGTGTTCCCAAGACCTCACACCCACAGTACCTCAGAGAAGGAAGGAGAAAGACAGCTCTTGGCCACAAGTCTCAGACCCTGGGTTCTGGCCTCAGTTCTGACTGTCAGCATCAATATTAACTGGTATACAGCTTATTTTTGCCAAAATTCACTCACTCATAGATACTCTTGAGTTGATCTGGAAATAGGCTCATTGTGACCTGATATATAGGATGAAGCATGCAGATGATTTTTCATTTGAAAGAATACCTATATCTTGTAGCCCCTTGTGGTAGTTTGAATATATGTCCCCCATAGACTCTGGTGTTTTATTAAAGCTTGTCTCCATCTGCCTGGCTGGAGGAGGTATCCCTGGGGATGGATCCTGGGATCCAGCCCTAAGGTTCGCATTGCTGATAGAAATCACCAAACCAAGAGCAGCTTGCGGGGAAGAAAGAGGTTTATTTTGGCTTATGGGCTTGAGGGGGAAGCCCCATGATGGCAGGAAAAACGACAACATGGGCAGAGGGTGTACCCCATCCCCTGGCCAACATAAGGTGGACAATAGCAACAGGAGAGTGTGCCAAACACTGGCAACGGGACACTGGCTATAACACCCATAAGCCTACTTCCAATAATACACTTCCTCCAGGAAATGTTAATTGCAAAATCTCCATCAGCTGGGAACCTAACATTCAGAATACCTAAGTTTATGGGGGACACCTGAATCAAACCACCACATTCTGCCCCTAACCCCATAAGCTGATATACATACATGATGTAAAATACAATGCATTCAGTCCAACTTTAAAAGTCCCCATAGTTTTTATCAATTCAAATGATGTTCAAACATCCCCATAGTCCAAGATCTTTTAACTGAGCCGTAATACCAAAAAATAACCTTAAAAAGCCCATAATGGCACATAATAAACATTCACACTGCAAAAGATAGCACTGGGTATAGCAAAGAAATACTCAAGCAATACATGATTTTAAACCACCAAGGCAAACATCCAACTCTGTATCTCCAAGTCCAACAACTCTAGCCAGTGACAAATCTCCAAGTCTGATAATTATAACCAGCAACAAGTCTCTGGCATCCCAATTCCGCCCCTCCAGCTAGGCTACTCACAGTCCTGGAAAACTTCATCAGGGCCACAGCTTTCTTTAGCAGCCATCTTGTGGTCCCGGAATCTCCCCTGGGTCTCCACTACAATCCATGGTTCATTCTCATGACTCCATCAGGTCTCCATGCAGGCATCCAACAAACCTGCTTCACACTGCCCATGGCCATTTCCAAAACACAAGACAGTGTTGCAAACTCAATGACCCTCTTTCCTGCATTTCTTATACTCCACAAGACCAGGTAGGGTGCCAACTTGTTAGTCCAGGGGGGAATAAATCAGATTTAGAAGAACAGGGCACTCCTTGAGCACTCGGGCCCCTCCAAGAGAGTCTACATTCTTCCTGTTACCCCAGTGCAGGTCAGTTGGCCCCATCTCAAAGGTTGTAATCTCTCAATTGCAGCTGAATGTGCAGCAGTCACCCAAAGATTTTTCTTTCTGTGTCATATCCCTTTGCTCACACCAGTTCATTTCTATGCAATTCAACCCTGCACAACTTCTCAGGACATGGGCATAAGAGCAAGCTTCTCACACAAACTGCTAGCCCAGTCCAAGCAAAGCTCTTTCTCACCCTCATAAGCCAAACCTCACAGTCATTAGTTCTCATTGCATTCAGGTCTTTCATCTCTGACCAAAATAGTCCATCAAGCTGTACTTACAGCACTGAAAGACATCTCTGAGGCCAAGGTTCCAACTCCTTCCACATTCCTCTTGAAAATCAGCTCCAAAAGGCCAAAGCTACACAGTCAGGTGTCCAGAAGCAACCCCACTCCTGGTACCACTTTACTGTTTCAGTCAGGTTCCCATTGCTGGTAGAAATCACCCAATCAAGAACAGCTGTGGGAAAAGAAAGGTTTATTTTGGCTAACAGGCTTGAGGGGGAAGTCCCATGATGGCAGGGAAAACAATAACATGAAGCAGAGGGTGGACATCACCCCCTGGCCAGCATAAGGTGGACAATAGCAGCAGAAAAATGTGCCAAACACTGGCATGGGGAAACTGGCTATAACACCCATAAGCCTGCCCCCAATAATACACTCTCCAGCAGACATTAATTCAGAATTCCTAAGTTTATGGGGGACACCTGAATCAAACTACCACAGGTGTGTTTAGGGGCAGATCAGAATTCCAGCCCAAAGGCATGTAAAGAGGTTGAGCTCTGCTGTCATCTCTGTGGTTTGCTGCCTGTTGTGCTTTGTGCTTTTGTTTTTTTATAGGCTTTTTGGTTGTTTCTCTTTGCTTGCATGTATGGAAGCAGCTTCTTCCACCATTGGTGGAACTCTGCCCATGTATGTGAATGGAATTTTTCAGAACAAAAGAGATTCTATAAGGCTGATTGATGAATTCAAATGTTAGGGTTGTGGAGAGTTGTAATGTTTCATTGCAGATCCAGAGCCCAAATTATCTTGGGCTATTTTTTAGTCACTGTCCTCTTCTGGTCTTAAAATTATCTGGGGGCTAGAGAGATGATTTAGTGGTTAAGGTACTTGCCTGCCAAGACAAATGACTCAGGTTTGATTCTCCAGTACCCATGTAAGCCAGATATACAAGATGGCACATGTGTCTGAAGTTTGTTTCAAGCAGTTGGAGGCTCTGGCATGCCCATTCGCCTCCTCCTCCTCTCTCTCTCTTTCTCTCTTTCCTTCCTTCTCTATCTCAAATAAATAAAAATTTAAAATGATCTGGGCATGGTGGTACATATCTGTAATACCAGCACTTGGGAGATGGAGGCAAGAGAATTAGGAGTTCAAAGCCAGCCTTGGCTACATAAGACTATGTTTTTTTTTTTATTTTTTTTTTAATTTTTATTTACTTATTTATTTATTTGAGAGCGACAGACACAGAGAGAAAGACAGATAGAGGGAGAGAGAGAGAATGGGCGCTCCAGGGCCTCCAGCCTCTGCAAACGAACTCCAGACGCGTGCGCCCCCTTGTGCATCTGGCTAACATGGGTCCTAGGGAACCGAGCCTCGAACCGGGGTCCTTAGGCTTCACAGGCAAGTGCTTAACCGCTAAGCCATCTCTCCAGCCCCAAGACTATGTTTTTTTTAAAAAAGCTTTCAGGGTTGAGGAGATGGCTTAGTGGTTAAGATGCTTGCCTGTTAACCCTAGAGACCCAGGTTTGATTCCCCAGTACCCACATAAGCCAGATGCACAAGGTGACATGCATCTGGAGGCTCTGGCATGCCCATTCTCTGTATCCGTTTCTTTCTCTCCGTCCCCCCAAATAAATATATTAAAAACAAACTTTTAAGACCAGGCATGGTGGTGCACATCTTTAATCTCAGTACTCAGGAGGCAGAGGAAAGATGATCACTGTGAGTTTAAGGCCAGCCTGAAACTACATAATGATTTCTAGGTTAGCCTGGGCCAGAATGAGACCCTACCTAGAAAAACAATAACAACAACAACAACAAAATAACTAAAATGTATTTTTTTAAAAATATTTTATTTTTTTACTTGAGAAAGAGAGAGGAAGACGGGGGGGGGGGAGAGAGAATGGGCATACAAACGAACTCCAGATGCATGTGCCACCATGTGCATCTGGCTTACGTGGGTCCTGGAGAATTGAACCTGGGTCCTTTGGCTTTGCTGGCAAGTGCCTTAATTGTTAAGCCATGTCTCCAGCCCTAAAATGTATTCTTTTTGTTACATTTATTTATTGTTTCTTTCAAGGCAGGTTCTCACTCTAGCTCAGACTGACCTGGCACTCATTCTGTAGTCTCAGGCTGGCCTCGAACTCCCAGTGGCCTTCCTACCTCTGCCTCCCAAGTGCTGGGATTAAAGGTGTGTGCCAACCATGCCTGCCCCACCCCATATTTTTTAAATTTAGGGGATCTTCTAAATTTGGAGTACCAGTCCAAAGTTTGGGATTGTGTTGAATATGTGTTCAGCTGAGTTTGGGCTTGTTTTTTAAATTTTATTTTGGTTCCTTGAAACAGGGTCTTACTAGGTAGCCCAGACTGTTTACAAGCTCATGGTCCTCCTCTCAAATGTATTCTTAGCAGACCCTGGCTTCCCTAATTCAAAAATTAAGAATGTCATCAAATAGCCTCTGAAAGCTGTAAGAATTTCTCTCACTTTGCTATGACCCATCTACCTGTGCTTCTCACAGGTAAATGCACTAATTTGTTATGTGCGTTTGTTCTGTGGCTAATAAAAGCTCATGTAATCATTTCCACCATGAAACATACTATGCTATTTTGGGCCACCTGAATCTGTTTCTGGCCTCAGAATATTTCTTATTCTTTTTCAGATGAGAGCTGGTGTATGTACGTGTGTGTGTGTGTGTGTGTGTGTGTGTGTGTGTGTGTTAAGTGTGTGTGTTATTGTTGTTTCAAAGTAGGGAAGAAGCTTCCAGCTCAGTTCCATCTTTATTTCTCAGTGGCCTACAGTCAAAGCATGTGGAACCTTCAGCAATAGGGTCTTACCATCTTGTTGTGGTTTGCAGTCAAGAGCCTTGACAATAGCCTGTATTGTTTTGGGGGCCTATAGAGCCTCCCTGATCAACAACTCACTGTACTTCTGGGCACAGCATGATATACCCCTGAAGGAGTGTTACTATTTAATATATGGCAAATGCATTTTAACTTATGAAAGTATTTAAAAAATTGGCTGCAAAGGTTTTTGCCTAAAGGATGAGGCTTGCAAAACAAATTCCGATGATGCCCTTCCCCAGGCTGGGGCTCACCCAGCCCTCTCCAGGGAGTCAGGTCATTGGGAAGCTCTTATGGTCTTCTTATGAGTAGTCAAGTTGCATCAAGGAACATAGGCGGTGATATTTCCCTCAAATTAGTACTCCTCACACGTTGATGTGTCTCTGAATCTCCTAGAGATTTTTTGAAGATAAGTTCTTGGTATGTAGCCCAGGCTGGCTCATGATTCTCCATCTCCTCCCTCAGGAATGCTGGTATTACAGGTGTTGGTCACTAAACCTAGCTTCCCAGGGACCTTGTCAACATACAAATTTGCTCTCGGGTTATTATTTACTTTTCTTGTTGCTATGACAAAAGCAACTTAAAGAAAGAAGTGATATGTTTTGGCTCACAGTTTGAGGTATAATCCATCCTGGTGGAAGGGCATGGTGGCAGGAGCCAGCTGCTCACATTGCTTCCATGGTCAGGAAGCAGAGAGATGGATGCTGGTGCTCAGCTGGCTTTCTGCTTTTTATTCAGTCCAGGATCCCAGCCTATGGAATGGTACCACCCATGTTTAGGATGAGTCTCCCCATCTCAGTTAAACTAATCTCAAAACCCCCTCAGACTGCCAGAGATTTGCTTTCTAGGTGATCCTGTCAAGTTGACAGTCAATATTAACTACCACAGGAGGTATGAAATGGGCCTGCCATTCTTCTTTTTTTCATTCTTCATATCTAAAGATCTCTGCTGGGATTAACCAATGCTACTGGGACTTTGGATGTCCAACACTCCTGACAACAATGCGGTGTCTCCACAGGGCCAGCTGCCGCTGCCCTCAGTGGGGTAGTGGTAAGGTGGGAAACACGAACATTTAATCAAAACCTGCCTCTCTCAGGTTCTTCCCTCCATCCTTCTTTGCCCATCCTCCTGTCTGGTTCACCCCTTCCTTCCCAGATGGCTAATCCTACCCCATGCCTCTGCCCCCCACCTTGGCTGCACTCCCTGAGTCTCATGACTCTTCTCTTACAGGTTCCAAGGTACTGCTTAGGTGAGGCGCTTTTCCGGCTGGCTGGCCTCGCCCCCACAAGCATGAACTAAATTAGTTTAACTCTCAAATTCCTAAGATGCCTCGCCCTCTCTCCTGGGTATATCCAGAGAAAAAAATTTCCACTGTTTGCAAAGAATTCCTTAGCCTGACCACCCACAGATACGGTGATGATGCCATTGCTCACTAGACAGTTAGTGACCCAAAACAGGGCCCTGGTTTGTTTTATGTTTCTGTCCCTGCTCGCAGTGCCCTGGCTGATTTCTTACCTGTTCCACCTGCTTAGCTCAGACAGCTTTCTATGTGAACTTTCTTACTACTAAAGTGATACATATTAGCTTGAAAATTTAGGAAATAGCGATAAGAAAAAAATGAAAATACTAGTGGCCTTCATCCAGAAATAACTATTGTAATATTTCATCTCATGGCCTTTTAATCTTTATACATAAATTTTGTTTCATGGGCTGGAGAGATGGCTTAGTGGCTAAGGCGTTTGACTAGGAGCCAAAGGACCCAGGTTCAATTCCCCAGTACCCACATAATCCAGATGACCAAGGGGGCGCATGTGTCTGGAATCCATCTGCAGAGTCTGGAGGCCCTGGCGCACCCATTCTCTGACTGTCTCTTCTCCCTCTCTCTCTCTCTGCTAGCAAATAAATAAAATTAAGTTCTTTAAAAAAATTGTCTCATAATATCTCACTAATATTACATGTATTGTAACCATTCTGGTAGGAGAGGTTTTTTTTTTATTATTTTTTGAGGTAGGGTCTCACTCTAGCCCAGGCTGACCTGGAATTCACTATGGAGTCTCAGGGTGGCCTAGAACTCATGGTGATCCTCCTACCTCTGCCTCCCGAGTACTGGGATTAAAGGCATGCACCACCATGCCCAGCGAGAGTTGTTTTTTTTAACAATATACCCAAAACATGTTTGTTGGGATCATTTCCCAGTCATCTTGATCAGGCTGCCATTAGTGCTGCTTCCTCCTGAACAACATCCTCTGTAAGCCTTGCTTTTCCTCCTGCAGGCTGGCCGAGGCAGTGGAGCAGCCGACACACAAGGCTGCCGTTTATGCATGGCTCAAGACTGCAGTGATTTTACAGCATGCTGGGCATTTCACGTCCATGAAGTAGCAATGGGGGCTCTGCACCAGGCGCTTCTTCTTGTGTTTCCTCTTCTCCTCCTCTGGAGAGGGTGAAGGAGATCCTTGGCAAGAGGCATGTTCTCACAGGGAGGTTGTCAACGCCAGAAAGGCTTTTCTTTCTTTCTTTTTTTTTTCCTTTTCTTTTTTCTTTCTTTCTTTTCTTTTCTTTTTTTTTTTTTTTTTTTTTTTTTGAGGTAGGGTCTCACTCTAGCCTAGGCCAACCTGGAACTTACAGTGATCCTCCTACTTCTGCCTCCTGAGTGCTGGGATCAAAGGTGCACTAGCACACCTGGTGAGAGAATATATATATATATATATTGGTTTTTCAAGGTAGGATTTCACTCTAGCCCAGGCTGACCTGGAATTCTGTATGTAGTCTCAGGGTGGCCTCAAACTCACGGTAATCCTCCTACCTCTGCCTCCTGAGTGCTGGGATTAAAGGCATACACCACCATTTCGGGCGAGAGAAGTTATTTTTAAGAGAGACACTTGGTGAGCTGGCCTGGGAGCAGTACTGATACATGGGTAAAGACAGAAGTGCTTAGAGGGAAGTTTGATAACATGTCCACTTGTCAGAATGACAGTGGTAATTCCCCATCCTGGGAGACTATGATTTCCCTAACCATGGGCTTTTGTGAGGTTTGTGGTACCAGGCATAGGCGTCCTCCTGTGCTGGGGGCTTCAGGTCCAATTGGAGGGTGATTGGTTGACTCCATGACAGTCATGCCACTGTTGCACTGTGGGTGTGCCTTGTCTGCTGGGTCAGTGTTGCGGTAATCAGGGTTCACAGCTAGGTGGAACTGTTAATGGATTTTCTTCCCCAACAGATGTCAGCACCTTCCATAAGTCTACACTTCTTATAGTTAGAAAGAGGAATGACTACTAATTGGTACAGAATGTCTTTTGGGATTGATGAATGCTTTCTAAAATTATTGTGGTGATGATTCTGTAACTGTGAATATATGAAAAACATTGAGATGTATAGTTTTAAAGAGTGAATTACATACCTTGATAAAGTCAATAAAAATAAAGGGGGCTGGAGAGATTTCTCAGTGGTTAAGGTACTTGCCTGCAAATCCTAAGGATCCAGGTTCGATTCCCTAGTACCCACATAAAGCCAGATGCACTAGGTGGAGCATACACCTGGAGTTCATTTGCAGGCCCTGGTGTGTGCCCATTCTCTCTCTTCCCCGTCTCTCAAATAAATAAAAAACATATTTTTTTAAAAAAATTTTTATTTATTTATTTGAGAGCGACAGACACAGAGAGAAAGACAGATAGAGGGAGAGAGAGAGAATGGGCACGCCAGGGCTTCCAGCCTCTGCAAACGAACTCCAGATGCGTGCGCCCCCTTGTGCATCTGGCTAACGTGGGACCTGGGGAACCAAGCCTCAAACCAGGGTCCTTAGGCTTCACAAGCAAGCGCTTAACCGCTAAGCCATCTCTCCAGCCCAAAAAACATATTTTTTAAAAATTAAAAAAGAAGCCGGGCATGGTGGTGCACGCCTTTAATCCCAGCACTTGGGAGGCAGAGGTAGGAGGATCGCTGAGAGTTCAAGGCTACCCTGAGAATACGTAGTTAATTCCAGGTCAGCCTGGACCAGAATGAGACCCTACCTTGAAAAACCGGGAAAAAAAATTAAAAAAGAGACATGTGGAAGACTTCACATACTTGGGTTGCAAGGCCACTGAGGCTGGAGCTGAGCTGATAACCTCCTCCATATAGACCAGCTAACAGAAAGCTGTAAGAAGCCATTCTGCGAGCAGTTCAATGGGAGAAAGAGAAATCACCAGTGAAGATACTCCACAGTGGACACTACAAGCCTTATATTTGGCCAGCCAGGTTAAATGAGCCAATGGTGTAATAGTGGCATGTCTGTCATGGTGGAAACTAACTGCCCTCTAATTGGACTGGAGGCCCGAACCATGGGAGGGAATACATCCCTGATACTGAAAATGTAAAACAGGGGTAGTCATGAGCCCTAGGGGTGCAACTTCTGCTGCTGTCTGGCTAAATGTATATACTATGCTTATCAAACTGCTCAGTAAGCATTTCTCTTAATGTTCATACCCTTATCTTAATGCTACTTTCACTTTTGGTAGAGAATGTTCTCTTTTCATATGGCAGTGACCTTGGGATGACTCAGAAGGCATCATGGTGCTAGAAAGAAGTGACAGGAGTGCTCAGCATTGCTCTATCTCTATCACACTTTCCAAGGCTCGGGGTCTATTGAGGAAGAGGTGGCGGAAAGAATGTAAGAGCCAAAGGAAGGGTAGGACTCCTTACAACGTGCTCCCCCCAGACACAAAATGGCCTGGGTATCCATGACCTCACAGTGCCTGACACTACCTACACAAGACCACCATAACAGGAGGAAAAGACGATGACATCAAAATAAAAGAGAGACTGATTGAGATGGGGAGGGGATATGATGGAGAATGGAGTTTCAAAGGGGAAAGCAGGGGAGGGAGGGTATTACCATGGGATATTTTTTATAATCGTGGAAGTTGTTAATAAAAAGTTTTTGAAAAGAAAAATAAATAAACTTTAAGCCAGGGAAAACAATTTTTTTAAAAAAGACATGTTATCAGACCATTGAAACAATAGACCCCAAACAATAAAAATTTCCTCAGAAATCTCCTGCTGAAGGAAGAAAAAGGTTGAATCTGGATGCCACCCAGAGGGGGATCCTTTCTTCTGGAGTTTGCGGAGAGCGCGGTGTGAGGGGAAGCGCCCGCACCTGGCTTTTCCTGCGGGGCTTTCTGGTGCACCGTGGCCGCGGCGGTTGGCGGAGCTGCCGGAGCCACTTTTGCCGGCCTGTGCGGGCTCTGGATGCTCTGGATCTCTTCTACTTCTCCGCTGCCGCTTCAATTTCCTATACACCTTGCTTTTTAGTAAAAGCGTGTATTTTGCTGAGTTTTCTTTGGTCTTTTCCCCCCTAGGCTGCTTTGGTGTGGTACCTATGCCGCCATCTTAACCGGAAGTCTTGAACTTTTCTTCTAGAAAGAGATTTCTCACAGCTCTGACAACTTATCAGACACCTTGCACTAGAGACTGAAGCCAGACAATGATGTGTCAATGATGGGCAGGACCACATCCCCACCAGGACTGCTTAGTTTGTAGATGTCTTGTTCTCCATTTAAACCTAAACCTCTGGGCTCCAAAGACAGATTTTATTCCTCTTCTCAATATGGCCACATTGAATAAATCTCCTTTCCGCTTCAACATCACTTAAAATGAATATGTAGCTTCCTACTTAGCTGACGGGCTTTGAGGTTGGTATGCACAAGTATTCTCAAACTGGAGACAATGACTTCCAAACTCTCAGGCACAGATTGGATCCTTTGAACTAAATTGGTATCTTGAACTCACAGAAACTTTAGTTAACTAGTGGTGATCCTGGAAAGCAGGGAGTTCCAAGGCTGAGAGCAGCTCAGTGCCACCAACAATGACATCTTTCTGTCACCAGCTCAGAAAAAAAAGGGGTGATTGTCTAGAACTCCTTATAGACCTAACACCTCACAAAGACCACAATTTTGTTTCACATCTAAAATCTGTAATCATTTCTGCATTTAATCTTTCATCCAATATTTTTATATTTAAAATTAAAGAATTATCTGGGTGTGGTGGCACATGCATTTAATGCCAGCACTCAGGAGGCAGAGGTAGGAAGACCACTGTGAATTTGAGGCTAGCTTGAGGGTACACAGTGAATTCCAGGTCAGCCTTGGCTAAAGCAAGACTCCCTCAAAAAAAAAAAAAAAAAAAAAAAAAAGAATCAATTTTGTGGTAATGCACACCTGCAGCCCCAGCACTTGGGAGGTGGAGGCAGAAGGACTGAGTTAGTGATAGCTTTGACTACATAGTGAGTCCAAGGATATCCTGGGCTACCTGAGACCCAGTTTCAAAAGAAAAACAACTTAGCGGGGCATGGTAGCTTACACCTTTAATCCCAGTATTAGAGAGACAGAGGCAGGAAGATCACTGTGAGTTTGAGACCAGCCTGAGACTACATAGAGAATGCCAGCTCAGCCCGAGCTAGAGTAAGACCCTACCTCAAAAGAACAAAAAGGGCTGGAGAGATGGTGTAGTGCTTGCCTGCGAAGCCTAAGGACCCAGGCTCGATTCCCCAGTACTCATATAAGCCAGATGCACAAAGTGGCGCATGCATCTGGAGCTCATTTGCAATGGCTAGAGGCCCTGGCATGCCCATTCTCATTCTCTGTCTGCCTCTTTCTCCATAGCTCTGTTTCTCTCTCTTAACTAAATAACTAAAATAATTTTTAAGAGACCCCTCCCAAAAATTTAAAGAGTTATGTCAGTAGAGAATTTGATTGAGTAATTTATGATATAGCCATTCAATAACTTATAATGCAGGGCTGGAGAGATGGCTCAGCAGTTAAGGCTCTTGCCTGAGAAGACTAAGGACCCATGTTTGACTCTCCAGATCCCACATTAGCCAGCACACAAAGGTGAGGTGAGCACAAGGTTGCACATGCCCACTAGGTGGCGCAAGCATCTGGACTTCGATTTCAGTGGCTGAGGCCCTGGTGTGCCAATTCTCTCTCTCCCTCTCTCCTTTTCTCTTTCTCTAAAGTAAATTTTTTTAATTATAATGCAATCATCAAAGATGAAGAATTACATATTAATTCAAAATAATATCTCAGATATATTGTTAAGGGAAACAGAAAGGTGTGGAGCAGTTTATACGATACACACATTTAGATAAAAGGAACTTATGGGCATTTTGTTTGTGCAGCACAGGACATCTTTGGAAATATGCACAAAGGAATACAGTACAACACCTTACTTTCCAGGACAACTAGGTATTTGGAAGAAGAGGATTTTCATTGCAAAACTAAGCCTTTCATATGTTGAGTCACATGAATGTATTACTTATTCAAAAATAAAGTGACAGGGCTGGAGAGATGGCTTGGTAGTTCAGGTACTTGCTGGCAAAGGCAAAGGACTCAGGTTCGATCTCCCAGGATGCCTGTAAAACCAAATACACATGGTGGTGCATGTATCTGGAGTTGGTTTGCAGTGGCTAGAGACCCTGGCATGCCCATATTCTCCCTCTCAAATAAATAAAATATTAAAAAATAATGACTGTTAAAAAATAAAGTTACATTTAGGCAAGCGCCTTAACTGCTAAGCCACCTCTCCAGCCCTAAAATTACATTTAAAATAGTCAAATAGAGAAATGAGCACTTGAGTCTGTCCCCAGCCAGATACATTTATTTATTTCTGTTTATTGAAATACCATTGAGAAGATCAAGAAAATAATAAAAGGACCATAAATACAAAGAAAATGTTGGCAGGTTTATCAGTTAAAAAATTAACTTGTTTAGGGGCTGGAGAGATGGCTTAGTGGTTAAGGCATTTGCCTGCAAAGCCAAAGGACCCAGGTTCAATCCCCCAGGACCCATGTAATCCAGATGCACAAGGGGCACATTCATCTGGAGTTCGTTTGCAGTGGCTAGAGGCCCTGGCATGCCCATTCTCTCTCTGTATGTCTCTCTTCTCTGTCTCTCCCTCATTCTCTCTGCTTGCAAATAAGTAATAAAATAAATGATAAAAATAAAATTTTTAAAAAATTAACTTGTTTGGCTAAATTAATATGTTATGTCCATCAAATTGCCCTCTAAATATTTATGTCTAGGCCCATTTAGTAGTGCTGCTTTCACTTTTGGTCAAAGAAGCTTCTTTTATTGTAGATGGAGGTGATTACTAGGTGACTAGGGAGACTTGTCAAAGTGATTGCTGTGTGCTGTGCGTTAAATGGGCCGTCTACATTACTTCCTCCAAGGCTCAGAGAACATTGCAGAAGAAGGAGCTGAAATAATGTAAGAACTAGAGGATGGGCAGGAAGCTGTCTTCCAGAGATGTCTGTTGTGTTCATGACCTTATAGTGACTGTCATTATGTGCACAATATTGGGCTCATCAACATTCTGGCATGTATGATGGAGGAGGAAAAAAAAGACATCAGGGCTGGAGAGATGGCTTAACAGTTAAGGCACTCACCTGCAAAGCCTAAGGACCTAGGTTCAATTCCCCAGAACCCATGTAAGCCAGATGCACAAGGTGGTGCATGTGGTACGTGTGTCTGGAGTTTGTTTGCTGTGGCTAGAGGCCCTGGCATACCCATTTTCTCTCTCTTTCTGATGAATAAATAAATTAAATTAAAATAAAAAGACATCAAAGTAGAAGAAATACTAGTTGGGAGGAAAAGGTGTTTAGTCTAAGGGGTCTGGAAGGGTACAAAAGAAGGTAAATGGGAGGAGATTATGATCCAAATATATTATGTACATGTATAAAACTTGTCAATAAAAAGTTTTAAAATTTAGCCGGGCATGGTGGCGCACTCCTTTAATCCCAGCATTCCAGAGGCAGAGGTAGGAGGATCACCATGAGTTTGAGGCCACCCTGAGACTACATAGTGAATTCCAGGTCAGCCTGGGTTAGAGTAAGACCCTACCTCGAAAAACTAAAAATATAATAAAATAAATAAAAAATTATCTGAAATGCTGTAAAGTAAGCAAAAATTAACCAGGGGAATACACTTTTTTTGTTTTGTTGAGGTAGGGTTTTACTCTAGCCAGGCTGACCTGGAATTCACTGTGTACACTCAGGGTGCCTCAAACTCACAGCAATTCTCCTGCCTCTGCCTCCCAAGTGCTGGGGTGGTGTGCCACCACAGCTAGCTACACTTTTATTTATTTATTTGCCTTTTGTGTGTGCTGTATATGTGTGAGTGCAGGCACATGTGAATCATGACATTCACGTGAAGTCAGGAACCTTTGGTCCTTGTTTGAGACAGGGTCTCTGCTCTTGCTCCTGTGTTCACCAGGTTAGCTGGTCAGCAAGCTTCCAATTCTCCTGTCTCTACCGCCAATCTTGCAGCACACAGGCTAGAATTACAGACATGCGCTACATGGGTGCTGGAGATGTGAACTTCAGTCTTCACACTGCTAAGTGCTTCATCCCCTGAGCCATCTTTCCAACCACCTCCTCCCTTTTAGAGTCAGTGTCTCATTCCCAGGCTGGCCTTGAACCCCCAGCTATCTTTCCTACCTCATACTCCCAAGTGCTGGGATTATAGGTGTGAGCCACCGCTCCCAGCCGTGGGTACACTTTTGGAAGATGGTGAGGCCATGGGACAGATTGTAGAGCCAGACTGCCAATTCCCACTCTTGAATCTGTCTTGTGTGTTTCATTTACATTTCTTTTCCCACTATGTGCTTCACCAGGTTATCATAACAACAGTTCTTGTCAACATTTACTGTGTTTCTGTGTGCCATGATCTCCTTGTATTACCTCATTTTAAAATAAATAAATAAATAATTTATTTACAAGCAGAGAGAGATAGTGAAGAGAAGTAGAGAGAATGGGCACACCAGGGCTTCCCACCATTGCAAACAGACTCCAGATGCATGCTCCACTTTGCACATCTGGCATTATGTGGGTACTGGGGAACCAAACTCAGGTCATTAGACTTTGCAGGCAGACGCCTTCATTGCTGAGCTATCTCTCCAGCCTGTATTACTTCATTTAATCTGTGGTCCAGGAGGGGGGTTTTTATCCCCCATTTCATGTGAGGACACTGAGGCTTGGGGAAGTGGAGTGATTTGTCTGTCTTCGTTGCTAATATGTAAAGTCTGGGTTCTCAGCGGGTTTTGACCCTACTGATAAAATGTGCTGGAAAATCCAGGCTCTTCTTAGGCTTACTGCATTCATTGTCCTTTGACTACTTTCTTTTTTCCCTGCTGGATCCTTTTTTTTTTTTTTTTAGTTTTGTTCGAGGCAAGGTCTTGCTGTAGCCCAGGCTGACCTGGAATTCACTATGTAGTTTCAGACTGGCCTTGGACTCACAGTGATCCTCCTACCTCTACCTCCCCAATGCTGGGATTAAAGGCGTGCGCCTTCAGGCTTGGCCTGGACCATTTGTATTTTCAAGAGCCTTTTGTGTTTTCAGTGCAGGGCTCCGAGAAGCCAAGTGTCTGAGGTTTCAGAGATTCCCCTCCCTTTCCCATCCAGCAGATCAGCAGGGCAGGAGGATGGCTAGAGCCCCGCCCCTCCCAGAACAGAGGCCTGCAAGCATGACTGGACTTCCTCCCACCCACTGGAGAAGCTCAAGAGTGACTCACAAGAGCAAGACCGACAGACCAAAGCTTCCAGATCTCCTGTATGTGCAGACAGTCCAAAGTCGTCTGAAGGGAGGAAAGAGAAACTGGCCAGGCAGAGCTGGACGAAAGCTGGGAGACTTAGGCAAATGAGGCCCGCCTGCAGTGGCCTGGAAGCAGGTGCAGGCGTGAGGACCCAAAGCACGGTCTTGGGGGCTGCGCCTGGGAAGGAGGAGGAGGCTCGGAGCAGCAGCAGGTAAGGAGAAGCATGGAGGCAGGGAGGCAGCATCTCCTACTGGCATGGACTCTGGCCTGGGAGGCAGGCTCAGCTACTCTTAGCTCTGAAGCCCTGGCCCAGTCACTTTATATCCCGGGGCCTTGGCTCCCCACCTATCAAATGGGTATAAAAATATCATGCTCTAATAGGAGAGAAAAAAATGATGACATCAAAATAGAAAGAAAGACTAGTTGGAAAAAAGAAAGGATTCAGTGGAGAGGGAATTCAGGAGGGCGAAAATGGAAGGTGGTAGGAGGGAATTACAATTATGGCATAATATATATATATATATATATATATATATATATATATATATGGATATTGTCAATAAAAAAAGAAAAGGAAAAAGTACACAAACACAAACAAAAAACAAAAAAGCCAGATATGATTGGGCCATATCTTTAGTTCCAGCACTTAGGTGGCTGAGGTAGGAGGATCACCATGAGTTAGAGGCCAGCCTGGAGCTACAGTGAATTCAAGGTCAGCCTAGGTGAGAGGGAGAACATGCCCTAAATGCACACACACACACACACACACACACACACACACACACACACACACCATGCTGTAAGTACCAAGCACCTGCAGTGTTCCAGGGCAATTCAGAAGGGTTCCTTCCTCACATCATCCCTGTAATGAGGGTCCTCAGCCTGTTTAGGGAGAAAGTGAAGCTCAGAGACGGGAAGCCATTGCTTTAGATCAGCAATAACCTTGTTCTGAAGTGTGCAGACTTTCCCCTCTCCATCCTGCTTCCTTCCTAGCATGGGTTTGGAGACCCAAATGGCCTCATGCAGGTGTTTAGATATGTGGCCACACTTTGATCTTACTTAGCAAGGAAAGGTCCCCTTTGAAAAGCATGAAGCCCTATGGGAAGGACAGTTCTCCATGTCTGTCATCTTGATATTGAAATCTCAGAACAATACATAGACAGGAACTGTTTGGGGATGATTGTTGGGAGGTGTGGAGGACTTACTGTTGCTGAGCTGTCCTGGGGGCAGTGTCTCCTGGGGAGTCTGGACTCAGACCAACTGACCCTGGAACACAGTGGGTACCTGAGGGAAGCACCACAGGTAAGGGTGCAGGCAACAGTAGCCATCTCTCCTCCTAAGCACCCCTTGAGCGCTTTGGCAATGGAACTTCAAAGAATGTAGGTCTATTCTTCAAGGATAGTGAGGCCAATTTATTGGAGTAAGGTTATAATTTCCAGGTAAGGGAATGAGAAAGAAATGCTCTAGTCTTGCCCTCAGCAGTAAACATTACTAGTATTTAGTTGTTCTTGTTTCTGGACATTTTTTCCATGTACTGTTTTTGAAATAAGATTATGTTATAATAATGTGCCTTATTACTGGTTCTTTCTCATGCAATAACATTATATCATAGACATATTTCCATATTAAAATATTTTATCAGGGGGCTGGAGAGATGGCTTAGCAGTTAAGGCATTTGCCTGCAAAGCCAAAGGACCTTGGTTTGATTCCCTAGGACCCATGTAAGCCAAATGTACAAGGGGGTGCATGTGTCTGGAGTTCGTTTGCAGTGGCTGGAGGCCCTAGTATGCCCATTCTCTCTCTCTTTCTCCCTCTCTCAAATAAATAAATAAATAAAATAAAGTTAAAATATAAAAATATTTTATCAAATTGTTTTATATATTAGTTTTTATATTAATTATAACAGGTTATTCTCTTTTATTCCCTTGCCCCAGCTCCTGTTACCCTGGAGACCCTCCTCAGTGGGGTTGAGGTATTCACTGTGGGGTTTTGAAGGCCTCAGTCAATCCCTGTGGGTAGTGGGGGACCATGCCTCAGGGTATTCCTACCCACTCTGTGGCTCTTACAATCTTTCTGCCCCCTCTTCCACAATGTTCCCAGATCCACAGCAGGTCTGTTGGCAGTCTGATTTGGTGTTGAGTTTCTGTAGCCTCTGTATTTCTGCTTTGATAGTTTTTTAAAAAAATATTTTATTATTTATTTATTTGAGAGAAGCAGAGAGAGAGAGAAGGAGAGGGAGAGAATGGGTACACCAGGGCCTCCAGCCATTGCAAATGAACTCCAGACGCATGCCCCACCTTATGCATTTTGCTTACGTGGGTTCTGGGGAATCAAACCTGGTTCCTTTGACTTTGTAGGCAAGCACGTTTACCATTAAGCCATCTCTCCAGCCCATTTTGATAGATGTTGATTCATCATTGTGTTTGTTACCATCAATCTGGGGCTGGTTGCCAGGCTAGCAGAAAGAGCAGTGTTCATGTTGTCACTTCCCTGAAATGTTTCCTGGGCCCTGGCAGCTGTGGTAGAGGTGGCACATCTCATGGTGGGCAGTCAACTAACTTCTTATCTTATCAATGGATCTTGGTTCTCCTCTGTTTTCTTTGCATCTATAAAATAAAGCAGATTCTCTGACCAAGAATGAGAGCAGCTTGGTTAAAAGCGGGTATGAAAATTTTATTTTGGTGTGCAAGCTCACTCTTCTTTTCCAGAGAACGGTGGGGGCTTCTCTGTAGAGTCTATGAGTTTCCTGACAATGGGATTCTGACTTGGTTCCCAGTACCAGATATGAGTTCTCTCCCACTGAGCAGGCCTCATGTCTAATCAGAGAACAGTTGGTTACCTGCAGAGGCTGCTGCATGCCACTATTGCACAAGTGTGTACTTCTCCGACTAGTTGATTTCGTAGTCTGTAGGGGCTCCTGCTTGTTCATGTTGTTGGGCTGGTTCCATATCTGTTTTCCTCCCGTGGCTCCCATAGGGCTTTCCAGCACTATGAGGACTAGACAGATGGGAATGGGTTTCCTTTTGGTTCCAGCATGACATTCTGATGTTCTGTAACTGCAACCAGTGATGTCTTCAGCAATAGGGTCTTATATTTTAGCTCTGGCAGGTTATCAAGTGTTTTGGCAGTGACTTGCATTGTTTTGGGGACCTCATGGGTATTCCAGGACATTTTTTTTTTTTTTGTGTGTGTGTGTGTGTGTGTGCTTTGGCTTTTTCTTTTTTCTTTTCTTTTTTTTTTTTGGTTTTTCGAGGTAGGGTCTCACTCTGGCTCAGGCTGACCTGGAATTCACTATGTAGTCTCAGGGTGGCCTTGAACTCTCGGAGATCCTCCTACCTCTGCCTCCCGAGTGCTGGGATTAAAGGCGTGCGCCACCACGCCCGGCTTTGCTTTGGCTTTTTCAAAGTAGAGTCTCACTCTAGCCCAGGCTGACCTGGAGCTCACTCTAGTTCCAAACTGCCCTTGAACTCACAGTGATCTTCTTACCTCTGCCTCCTGAGTACTGAGAATAAAGGCATGCAACACCATGCCCAATTGCATTTTTTTAAAATTCTATTTATTAATTTGCAAGTAGGAGAGAGGGAAAATGAGAGAGAGGGAAAGGGCATGCCAGGGCCTCCTTGCTGCTGCAGACAAATTCCAGAGACATGAACCACTTTGTGCATCTGGCTTTGTGTAGGTACTAGGACAGCCTGTCAAGCTTTTCAAGCAAATGCCTTTAACCACTGAGCCATCTCCCCAGTCCATATATTGTACTTTTAATCCATTCATCTGTCGCTGGACATTTAGGCTGGTTCCATATCTTGGCTATTGCTCATGGTACAGTAAGAAACATTGCTGAGCATGTGTCTCTGTGGCATGCTGACTGGTTCCCAGTTTAGCTGAGTCTTATGGTAGTTCTATTTCCACAGTGGCTGCAAGTTTACATTCCCACCAGCATGAATAAGAGTTCTTCTTTCCTCATATCCTCACCAACTTTGTTTTTGGTTTTCTTGATGGTAGCCATTCTGACTGGGGTGAGAGGGGATCTCAGTGCTATTCTAATTTACAGTTTCCTGAAGGCTAAGAAGGATAGTGAACATGTCAGGACCACACTGCTGCAGCCTCCAGCTGGTCTGTCCTTCCCATGCCTAAAATTTTTTTTTTAATTTATTTGAGAGGCAGACAGAAAGAGGCAGACAGAAAGAGAGAGAGAATGAGTGCACCAGGGCATCCAGCCGCTGCAAACGAACTCCAGATGCATTCATCACCTTGTACATCTGGTTTACATTTGTCCTGGGGAATCAAACCTGGGTCCTTTGGCTTTGCAGGCAAGTGCCTTAACTGCTAAGCCATCTCTTCACCCTCTTTTTAAAATTATTGTTATTATTATTTATCAGAGAAAGAGAGAATTGGAATGCCAGGGCCTCCAGCCACTTGTATTCGAACTCCAGATGCATGCACCATCTTGTGCACATGTGTGACCTTGCAAGCTTACGTCACATTGTGAGTATGGCTTATGTGGGACCTGGAGAGTCAAACAAAGGCCCTTGGGCTTTGCAGGCAAGTAGCTTAACCACTAAGCCATCTCTCCAGCCCTGTCCTTCTCATTCTTGTCTCTTCCAGTCTATGCTCTGTTCTATAGCTGGAATGGCATTTTAAAAATGGAAAGAGGGGCTGGAAAGATGGTTTAGGAGTTAAGGTTCTTGCCAGCAAAGCCAAAGGACCAATGTTCAACTCTCCAGGTTTCATGTAAGCCAGACGCACAAGGTGATGCAAGTGCACAAGTTTGCACATGCGCACAAGGTGGTGCATGCATCTGGAGTTTGATTAGCATGGCTCTCTTCCTCTCCCTTGCTCTTGATCTCTTGTATTAAAAAAAAAGTCCAGCCAGGCGTGGTGGTGCACGTCTTTAATCCTAGCACTCAGGAGGCAGAGGTAGGAGGATCACCGTGAGTTCAAGGCCACCCTGAGACTACATAGTTAATTCCAGGTCAGCCTGGACCAGAGTGAGACCCTACCTCGAAAAACCAAAAAAAAAAAAAAAAAAAAAAAAAAAAAAGTCCAGTTTGTTGGGTTTGACTCAAAACAACAACAACAACAAAAAGAGGGACCAAGGGTGTTGGCTCACATCTGTTATCCTAGCATTTGGGATTTAGGAGGAAGAGTGATCTTGAGTTTGAGACCAGCCTGGGTTACGTAGCAAGTTCAAGGTTGGACCCTGTGGTGATTTGATTCAGGTGTCCCCCATAAACTTAGGTGTTCTGAATGCTAGGGTCCCATCTGATGGAGATTTGGGAATTAACGCCTCCTGGAGGGAGTGTATTGTTGGGGGCTGACTTATGGGTATTAAAGCCAGTTTCCCCTTGCCAGTGTTTGGCACACCCTCCTGTTGCTGTGGTCCACCTTATGTTGGCCAGGGTGTGATGTCCACCCTCTGCTCATGCCATCCTTTTCCCCTGCCATCGTGGAGCTTCCCCTCGAGCCTGTAAGCCAAAATAAATCTCTTTTTCCCAGAAGCTGCTTTTGGTTGGGTGATTTCTAATAGCAATGCGAACCGGACTGCAACAGACCCTGTCTCAAGTAAGCCAATATAATTTTTTTTGGGGGGTGGGTGTTTCGAGGTAGGGTCTCACTGTAGCTCAGGCTGACCTGGAATTCACTATGTAGTCTCAGGGTGGCCTCAAACCCATGGCAATCCTCCTACCTCTGCCTCCCAAGTGCTGGGATTAAAGGCATGTGCCACCACACCTGGCCCAAATCTCATATTTTTTTTAAATTGGAATTTTTCAAATTGGAAAAGATTTCCAAAAATGGAAATAGGTCAGGGATCAGGCTCCCCTCATCCAATAAATCCAAATGAGCTCCAGAACTTACAGATCTCGCCTCCTGCCTCCCTGCACACTTGGCTGAATCCATCCTTGAGTTTTGATGTTGATATCACCCCTTTGGAGAAACTTTCCATCTCAAGCTGGTTTTCTTCTTTGTCCTTTATACTATTGATTAATATTATGCATTTCTTTTTCTTTTCTTTTCTTTTTTGTTTTTTCAAGATAGGGTCTCACTCTATCCCAGGCTGACCTGGAATTCGTTATGTAATCTCAGGGTTATCCTCTTACCTCTGCCTCCTAAATGCTGGGATTAAAGTTGTGTGCCACCATACCTGTCTTGTATTTCTTTTTTTAAAAAAATAGGTTTTTTAAAAAATTTTAATTTTTATTTATTTGAGAGCAACAGACAGAGAGAAAGAAAGCAGATAGAGAGAGACAGAAATTGGGCACACCAGGGCCTCAAACGAACTCCAGATACATGTGCCCACTTGTGCATCTGGCTAATGTGGGCCCTGGGGAACCGAGCCTCGAACTGGGGTCCTTAGGTTTCACAGGCAAGTGCTTAACCACTAAACCATCTCTCTAGCCCTGTATTTCTTTTTTTTTTTTAATTAATTTATGTGTTTGTGAACAGGAGAGAGAGAGAGAGAGAGAGAGGGAGGGAAAGAAAGAGAGAGAGAGAGAAAGAGAGAGATTGGACCTCTTGCCACTGCAAATGAATTCTAGACACATGCACCACTTTGTGCATCTGGCTTTACATGGGTATTGGAGGATTGAATCCAGGTTGGCAGGTTTTGCAAGCCTTTAACTGCTGAGCCATTTCCCAGCCCCATTATTATGTATTTCTCTATTGCCCATTACTCATTAAATATCTTTTTGCCTCACTAGCCTCTGAATGTCACAAGGTCAAAGATGATGTTGATTTTGTTCACCTTTATCTCCTCAGGGCTGGGCATGGCACCTGGCATACAGCAAGCACTCCTTGGCTGGGGCACAGATGAATGGCCTGCTGAATAAAGCATCCTTGATTCCGCCCTAGCTGTGGTTAGGGCTATGCCATCTCCCCTGCATATCTTCATTTCCTTTTTCCTTGTTCGGAGCAGTGACAGAGGTCTAGACAAAACCAGGAAGCCAAGGGGAAAGCAAACCTGCTTCAGTCGTAAATTGGACAGGGTCATAGCAGGGGTTCCAGAGAGACTCCAGATCTTCCCTTGCACAGCGCTGGGTTCCTACCCTCAGAGGTATTGCCACAGGTACCTGCGCAGGAGCGCACGCACTTCCTCTGTAGCTGCTCCCATGCTGCCAAAGCAGTGTGGACGCAGCGCTCTGTCTTTTATTTTTATTTTTTTGAGGTAGCCAGCCTCATCTGGAACTCACTCTGTATTTCCAGGGTGGCCTTGAACTCACTGTGATCCGCCTACCTCTGCCACCACATCTAGCAAATACAAATATTTTTTAAAAGATGAGAAGAGGATCTAGGCATGGTGGCACACCCGTTTAATGCAGCATGCGGGAGGCAGAGAGAGGAGGATCGCCATGAGTTCGAGGGCAGCCTGAGACTACATAGTGAATCCTAGCTCAGCCTGGGCTAGAGCGAGACCCTCCCTCGAAGAAAGAAAAAAAAAGAAAAGATGAGAAGAGGAGGAAGTAGCCTTGATGAATTTGATATGCAGAACTAATAGGTGAAATTTGCAGCAATAGAAGAGCAGGGAAGCAGCTCCTTTGTGTAAAGAGGACTTTCTAGCCATTATAAAAAGAAAGAAAATAAATAAATCAAGGGCCCAGGAGAGAGGAAACCCAGAAGACTCACGCTCCCCAGGACCTAGAGAAGGAAACTGCCACCCTTACCTTTCCAGGCCAGGGATTTCTGGTCTGGAAAGAGTCACCCACTGACCTACAGCTCCTTGGCTTCCAAACTGAGGGGGTTGCCACGCCTTGGGTGTGCGTGGTGAACTTGGTCCCCACCTCTGGCGCACCGCTGGGGCAGCTCTTTGGCCTTGGTTCTGGACAGGTGTGCTGAGGCGGCACAAGAGCCACCTGGCAGCTCCAGGTGCCCTGAGTACGCTGCCATGGAAACGGCCCTGGGGTTGGTGGCGAGAAGGCAGTTTTCCAAAGCTTGGCAGATTCAGGAGAGGGGGAGCCTGGAGTCTCGGGCCCTCCTCGGTAGTCCTCCAGACTCGGCTACAGTCCGCAGAAACGCAGGTGGGTGTTGGGACGCAGGCGGAGTAGCCAGGGAGCCTGAGGACTGGGAAGAAGCACGGGGGCTGCTCTGGGGTCCTGGGCAGGAGAGCCTCCCGGAAAGCCTTCCCGGGGCTGCTCACCGAGATGAGGATGAGGATGAGGCCAGCAGGCTGTGGCGGGTGGCCCTCAAGCCTAAGGGGGGAAGGGAAAGAGGGACTGGCATGTCCCCAAAGGAGGGACAGATCAAGGCACTTACAGAGTCCATCTTTGCCCTGGTCAGATTTGAAGTTACAGGGAAGGGAATATCTGTCCTTTGGCAAAACCTACAAAGCGTGGCTTGCCCTTCTTTCGAGAGCCCGGAGAGCCCAGAGCAAATAATGGGGGGTAGGGCCGGGTGGGGGGAGGTTGGCGCAGGTGTTTGTTTTATCTATCTGCAAAGTCCAGGTGTGATCCCCTCACTCCAAGTGCTGCTGATGCAGTCTCGGGCTTTCACCTTGGGAGATGAGTGGCTGTGAAGCCTTAGACTTACCTCAATGTATGTGAGGTCTTTAATGCCCCCTAGAGCTGGGAGCAGCAGGGACAGAGCCTCATGGGTGTCTTTGCTTCTTTTCCTTCCTCAAGGACATTTCCTGTGAGGGTCTGTGCCCTGTGTGTGGTCTGAGGATGGCTGAACCACAGGGCCAAGAACTTGCAGCTGAGTGTCCTGTCTGCTGGAACCCCTTCAACAACACATTCCACACCCCCAAAATGCTGGACTGCTGCCACTCCTTCTGTGTGGAATGCCTGGCCCACCTCAGCCTGGTGGCCCCAGCCCGACGTCGTTTGTTGTGCCCACTCTGTCGCCAGCCCACCATACTGGCTTCTGGGCAGCCCGTCACTGACTTGCCCACTGATATGGCCATGCTGACCCTGCTTCGCCTGGAGCCCCACCATGTCATCCTGGAAGGCCACCAGCTCTGCCTCAAGGATCAGCCCAAGAGTCGCTACTTCCTGCGCCAGCCTCAGGTCTACACGTTAGACATTAGCCCCGAGCCTGGGAGTCAGACAGGGTCCCCCCTGGACACTGTCCCTGCCACCAGGCCTGTGCCCATCCCCAGCCACTACTCTCTGAGGGAGTGTGTCCGCAACCCACACTTCCGGATCTTCGCCTATCTGATGGCTGTGATCCTTAGTGTCACTTTGCTGCTCATCTTCTCCATCTTTTGGACTAAGCAGTTCTTCTGGGGTGTGGGGTAAGTGCTGTATTCTAGGATGAGGAACGGAGCCTTTCTCATTGCTGCTGGGTTGGGGACTGCAGAGCTTCCTTTGGTGTCTTCCTGTAGTGCTGCTCATTTTACAGCCCAGGGCGCCACTAGGCCACATGTCTACTTCTGGGAACAGAGATAATCTCTCTCTGTGTTAATAATAATAGCAGGAAGAGCAGAGACCTGAGTATTAGCCATGGGGTCATGGAGGGCAGAGAAGTTCTGTGGCTTCACAACCACACTGCAGGTTGTGCCAAAGGGCTGGACAGTGCTGTCAGGAAGCTGACTGGTCCAGACAGAGTTGCGTTTCTCACGGGCGCTGCTTTGGACTAGGCTCAGACTATTGAGTTGCCCAATTTTCATTGTGTTGCTAAAAAACTTTCAGTGTTACAATTCTGTGGGCAAATGTGCTTGTACCCTGTCCTCAGCTTCCTCTAGGGTTCTTGCCAACAGTCCCAGTAAAAATGGCCTGCATTCTTCAATTCATTCATTTCTTCATTCTACAGCCATTTATTGGGCAGGTACTGAGAGCATAAGGGAGGAAAAGTTAAGGGTATGCAGGGATGGCCAATGGCCCGTAGTGGCAGATAGAGTGTGTTCATTCTGCAGCGCGGGACAACTCTAGCATACAGCTCCTCAGAGGAGAGTGTAGAGGTGGAGGAAGCCAGACAAGTGGAAATAACCCAGGACTTGAGGAACAGGGCTGTGTTCCCCCAGTCAGTGCAGAGGCCATGCTTAGATTGGTGCAGGGCAATGGAGCTGAGGCCAGCATTGTACCACTGGCCTCAGGAAGTAAGGCAGAAACCTAGTAGAGGTAATCCTTCAGCTGCATCCTAGGCCAGAACAGGCTGGGGCATAGGGTGGGGGAAGAGCCCAGTTTCCACCTTACACCACAGAACCCAAGAGCCAAGCATTGAAATTTCAGATACCCCCTTCTAGCTGCTGTGGGACAGGTTCCCAGTGTCTAAAGCCCTGTTTTCTGCTTCTCTGATTCTAATCTTACCTGGTAGCTTTGGACCGAGACAATCACAAATTTGTTAAAATACTATTATACAATGTTGCATTTTTAAAAATTTTCAAATAAGCTGTCAGAGGCCAGAACTTGAGTCAGTTTTATTTAACTGGTCAAAGAACTTCCATAAATCTTTAGGGAATACTAATGTACAAACTATTCCAAAATGGCAAAGATGTAAAATATACTTTACATTTAGTAAAGCCTGATGCCTGTAAGCTCCGATGTGAAGGGAAATTCTCCATGACGAAACTGGAAAGCTTCCTCCGGGAGCAGTGCCTTCCCTCCATCGGTGCTGCCGTCAGATAATTGCCCCGAAGCTGACTCATCTCTCTCCACTGACTTCATTTCTCTACACTTTTGTTCCTTATAACTTTGTAGCAGGTAACTTAGGCAATGATCTCACCATATCCTGAGCTAATAGGAACACGGACAGAGAGGAGATGGGGAAAGCCCAAGGACCATTTCCTCTGCACTAGGGCCTATGGTTCAAGCAAACTCCATCCATTGATGGAACAGAGGCTAGCATGTGGTAGAGCCCTTTGTCAGAATACAACCTACATTCTTGGAGAGATTGATAAACTAACAAACACAGACACAGGTTTAGCTCCTTTGGACAAAGGAAAATTAATTATTATTCTGTCTTTGCACTTGGTAGTTCTAACCTTGGGGCAGTGTAATACTGGTCTTCTCACTGGGTCAGTACCTGACAGAAACAACTGAAGGAAGGTCTGGCTCATGGTTTTAGAGTATAGTCCATGGCAGAAGGATCTTGTTGCAAACACTCACAGCAGACCAGGAGGCAAAGAACCTCTAGAAGTAGGGGCTGGATTAAGAACTTTTAATGATCTGCTAGTGGTGACCTATTTCCGCCAATCAGGTCCCACATCCTAAGAGTTCCACATAGTCCAAAATAGTACCATCAAAGCCGGGCTTGGTGGCTCATGCCTTTAATCCTAGCACTCGGGAGGCAGAGGTGGAAGCCAGGTGTGGTGGCGCACACCTTTAATCCCAGCACTTGGGAGGCAGAGGGAGGATTGCCGTGAGTTTGAGGCCACCCTGAGACTACAAAGTGAATTCCATGTCAGCATGAACTAGAGTGTAATCCTGCCTCAAAAAACTAAAACAGACAAAAGATAATGCCATCAGCTGCAGAACAAGTGTTCAAAAGAATATGCTTTGAGAGACACTTTGGATTCAAAATGTAACAAGCAGTCTCACCCTTTATGGGGGAATGCATGGGAAAACCTTTGGTACTCAATGAAGGGGGGAGGTTATGCTTTTGCATTTAGTGTGCCAAGGTGAGGAACACATAGACCTGCTACAGTAAAATGCATGACAGGACTGAAGAAATGGCTTAGCAGTAAGGCACAGTGTCTGCAAAGCCAAAGGATCCAGGTTTGATTCCCCAGGACCCATGTAAGCCAGATGCACAGGGTGGCTCATGCATCTGGAGTTTGCAGCATCTGGAGGCTCTGGCACGCTGATTCTATCTGCCTTTCTCTCAAATGAATAAAATATTTTTAAAAAATGGGGAGCCAAAGCCGGGCATGGTGGCGCACGCCTTTAATCCCAGCACTCGGGAGGCAGAGGTAGGAGGATCGCCGTGAGTTCAAGGCCACCCTGAGACTACAGAGTTAATTCCAGGTCAGCCTGGACCAGAGTGAGACCCTACCTCGAAAAACCAAAAAAAAAAAAAAAAAAAAAAAAGGGGAGCCAGGCATGGTGGCACACATCTTTAATCCCAGCACTTGGGAGGCAGAGGTAGGAGGATTGCCATGAGTTCAAGGCCACCCTGAGACTAGAGTGAATTCCAGGTCAGCCTGAGCTAGAGTGAGACCCTACCTCAAAAAACCAAGGAAAAAAAAAGGGGGGGGTGCTGGAGAGATGGCCTAGCAGTTAAGGCACTTGCCTGTGAAGCCTAAGACAGGTTTGATTCCCCAGGGCCTGTGTAAGCCAGATGCACAAAGCAGTGCATGCATCTGGAGTTTGTTTGCAGCAGCTGGAGGATCTGGAACACCTGTTTTTTTTCCCCTCTCTCAAATAAATGAATAAAATATATAAAAAATGTGTAACAGTTGTGTATGATGAAACTTCGCCTGTCCTGAAACAGTCATTCTGTGGAGCAGCAACACAGTAGTCTTCTCCTAAGTTCAAGAGGTAGAAGTGGGGAACTCCATGTGGCACGGAGTCAGATACAGTGACTTACTAATAGGGGAATGCAGTTAAAAAGCCAGCACTTTATAGGAAAGTGGGCTGTAATGGTCTTGTTAGTGAGGCCAACATCCCCAATGAAGCCCTGTGAAATTTCTTCATATAGTCCCAAATGGTCAAAGATTAGGATTCAAATTCAGGTTACCACCACTTACTAGTTGAGTGACTTTGAGCAAGTATTGCCTGTAACAAGAGAATAATTAAGGCCAGGTGTGATGACACTCACCTTTTTAATCCTAGCACTCAGGAAACAGGTAGGAGGATCACTGTAAATTCAAAGCCAGCCTGAGACTACATAGTGAATTCCAATCATTCTGGGCTAGAATGATAAACAACCTCAATACAACAACAAAAAGGCTGGAGAGAGATTTGCAGTTAAGGTGCTTGTTTGTGAAGTCTAAGGACCCAGGTTCGATTCCCCAGTACCCACGTAAGACAGATGGACATGGTGGCACATATGCCTGGAGTTCGTTTGCAGTGGCCCTGGAGCACCCAATCTCTCTTAAATACATAAATTAAAAGGGAATAATAAACTCATAATTGTGAGGATGCATAGGATGTTTCAATGCAGAGTAAGTGTTCTGTTAGGTAATGGTTATTATCTTATTAATATGAAATGCTACATCTCAGCTAACCACTTTCTTACAATGATGTAGAAATGGCTTGCTAGCTCAGATGAAACATTTTTGACCTAATGGAATCTCTTTAAACCAAAACCAAGCAAAAAGACAGATCTCAGGAAAGTAAGAGTAAAATTTAAATCCAAGAAACTGAAAACCTTCGTTATTATACTATATCCAGACTGCATGGTAACAAACCAATGTCTCATTTTACAAATACTACAAAACTGAAGCTGGGTGAGGTGGTGCACACCTTTAATCCTAGTACCTGGGAGACAGAAGGTAGGAGGATTGCTGTGAATTTGAGGCTACCCTGAGACTCCATGATGAATTCCATGTCAGCCTGGGTTAGAGTGAAACTCTACCTTGAAAAACAAACAAGCAAACAAACAAAAAAAAAAACCCCAAACCCTACAAAAACGAAAATGATTATTTTCATGGAAAACTATGAAGGAACTAGAACTGATTAATAATAACGAAGTTCCAGATCTTGGCTGTATTATCATAGGGTGGAATTGAGAAAATAGGCCTCAAAACACAGGAAACCCCAACTATGGTTTTAACGGAAATCAAATTAAACAGTGAAGCACTTAGTTTTACTCCATAACAACCATCTAACTGCTTTTACTTTCTGTGACTTTACTATGCAATTTCAGAGTCTAGAGGATGTATACTTGCAGTAGGAAGGTGACTGATACAGCTCACTGGTCATCTGGCCCACAGAGCCAACAACCCTCATTTAAAAAGTTGTTAATATGGCTGGAGAGATGGCTCGGTGGTTGTCTGCAAAACTTAACCACCTGGGTTTGATTCCCCAGTATCACATGAAGCCAGATGCACAAAGTGGTACATTCATCTGGAGTTCGTTTGTAGCAGCTAGAGGCCCTGGTGCACCCAATTCTTTCTCCAGGGGGAAAAAAAAAGCTGCTAATGGCTGGGTGTGGTGGCTTATGAATTTAATTCCAGCACTTGGGAGGCTAAAGCAGAAGAATGAAGGGTTGGAAATCCACCTAAGCGACAGTGAGATCTCTACCTCACAAAACCAAACCACACAAACCCCAGAACAAACCCTGTTAACAGAGTGCTTATTAAGGAGAAACTGGAGCAATGTCTCATTTTACTTTCACCAAGTATAGAATATGTAGAATATGCCTGTTAGGGATTTCCTTTCCAGTTACTTTAACATGAAATATCCTTTAATACATGAAGTACATCCTTTAATAACTAACAGAAAGCAGGTTGTACAATATAGACATCATATTTGTTTTCTAAAAACTTCTTTGACTCCTGACACAGTGGTCTTGCTTTAGGGTAACATGAAGAGTAACATGTTTCAAAGCAAACTGAAGACATCTTTCTGACAAGGCCAGTGTTGAACTCTGAGTTTCCTGATGCAGTTAGCATGCTCCGTAAACTCCACTGAAGGGATCTAATCTTCTACCAGCACAGCTGCAGTCTACTGCTTCACCTCTCTTCCTCTGCTTATGGCATCACACAGTCCCAAGCACATACTATGTACAGAAAACCAAGTTTCAAGAATTAAAAATGTAGATTTCCAGGCATGGTAGCATATTCCTGTAATCCCAACACTTGAGAGGCAGAGGTAGGAGGGTCACTGAGAGCCTATGGCCAGCCTGATCTACAATCAATGCGAGTTCTAGGCCAGTCAGGACTATACAGCATGACCTTCTGTCAAAGAGCAAGAAAAAAAAAAAAGCAGTCACAATTCTGAGTATTGATGGAGGTGGTAGGGCATTCAAAAACAACTAATCAAAACAGTATCTACACACACAGTTCATGGCAGATAAGTTTTAACCATCAGAGAGGTGAGCCATCATGAAGTGCCAGGGTGTCTACTTGGAAGTGGGGCTGACAAGAAAATCCAATCCTATGCATGGTAATTGGCAGAAGACATGATAGAACAAAATATAATCCTTTTTTGTTTTTGTTTTTTTTTTTTTTTAGAGGTAGGTTCTCACTCCAGCCTAGACTCCTGGAACTCATTCTGTAGCCCCAGGCTGGCCTCGAACTCATGGCAATCCTACCTTTGCCTCCCAAGTGCTGGGATTAAAGGCTTGTGCCACCACACCTGGCTAGAATTCTTTTTCGAGGAAAATGGTTCCTAAGGTAGACCTTGAGGTTACAGTCTTGCTTCCATGTTCTGGCCTACTCTGCCATCCAGAGCTTGAAGGTTCTGTCATATGAGCAAGTGGCTATGAGCTGCCCATCAGAAGAAATGTCTAGTCCCATAACTTTGCCCTCATGACCAGCTAGAGTCTTCAGTGGGGACCATCCTGGGTGTGTCCAGATCTTGGCTGTATTATCATAGGCACCAGTGAGTAAGAAGTTTCCATGGATAGCTGCAGGAGAAAAGAAGGGTAGATACTTGAAGAATTCTGATATTCAAAAGAGCTTAAGAAAACAAAAACTGCCCAAACATACTATTTTGAAAAAGAAAGTATTACCAAATTCAGAAAAACCCAGAATGTAGAGTCTATATTCCAACTAGGACTCCAAGATAAGAGGCCAATCACAGGCAGATTGAGAACAAGAACAGTATGAAGGCCTTTTGGTTTTCCCTGATAGACAATCGGTTCAGAATAACATCAAGGATTCAGTTCTTTCTACTTCCTGGCAACAAGAAGCACGCTTTGCCATAGCTGTCTAGAGGTGTGGCAGGGAGAAATTCTAATTGGCGCCTTTAACAGAGGTCAAATTCTGTCTGGCCCCATGTCAAAGTTAAGCTAACACCTGGCCTGCATTCCATGGAAGTGCAACCTGTCTGGTGTTTGAGCAGAGGACAGAATGAACACTTACGCTCAAACTTGACACCAGTCACTAAGTTCTGGTGGGCAGGGATGGTATAGACGCAGCGTCGCTGTCGCAGGTCCCACACTTTGCAGGTGTTGTCACCACTGCCAGTTGCAATGTGGTAGCTGTGGATGAGATGCAGGACTGGAGTCAGAAACAGAGCTTGATCTGACCAAGAACGCTTCCCCCTCCTTTAGTGAGTTCATTTTACCCATTGGGGGAAAAACTTATTCCATAGATTTCCTTCAGGTGGCCCTCTAGGAACATGATACAACGTCCTGTGCGCAGGTCCCAAACTCGACCAAAAGCATCCAGTCCCCTGATGAAATAATATATGAATGAACACTCAGAATCCAGTTCTTTGTAGAAGGAGGGATGCAGAAGTGAGGTTACTGAGTAGCCTCTGGCTTTGTGGAAGAAATCTTACCCAGTGCCAGCCAAAGAGCCATCTTGATGGAAGGCGATGTCATACACACCCATGCTGTGGCCTTCCTGATGCAGGATCTCTTCTTGAGCCTCTAAATCCCACAAGCGCCATGAACGGTCATAGCTTTAAAAAACAAAAACACAAGCACACTAATAACCAGACAGCAGACTGATTCTGTTTCTACAATGTATAAGGTACTATAAATAATTGTACCTTAGCTTATGCTTCTGATATGATTCAGTCCATCATGCTAACAAGAAATTCCTTTCTAGCAAAAACAATGCCTTGCCAACTAAGCCCATCTGTCTTAGGTGACAGCTGCACAGGCTGAGAATCTACTTTAGCAGCTGTTTTTAGAACAATATTCCCTGGGTTGGGGTGGGGCTCGGTGGTAGAAGGGCTTGCCTGGCATGTGCAAGGCCAGCCCCTAGAACAACACAAAACAAAATCCCCTAAGAATAGTCCAGTATAGATTCTGTTGGCCTTGCTCTCTCCTCATTCCACTGTTACACTGCATTTATGAAGTATCTATTTATTTACTGGGCCTTAATGATGTTGGGAATAAAAAAAAAACCAACCCAAACAGAAGAATACATGAATGGAATAGAAGAGAATACAGAAATACAACCAAGCATATATGATCAAATGGTTTTCAACAAGGGTGCTAAATCAATTTTGTTTGTGTTTATGCATGTATGGATGGATGCATGGGCGCCACAGCACTAGGGTGGAGGTCAGAGGACAACCTCTAGGAGGCAGGGCTCGCTTTCCATCTTGTTTGAGACAGTCTTCTTTCAGCTGTGGATGACAGATTAGCTGACCCATGAGCTTTGAAATTTTCCTGACACCGCCTCTCACTGCTGCAGGCATGCTGGGATTACAAATGTCTAAACTATGTGTGTCCAGCTTCACATGGGTTTTGGTGACCCAAACTCCAGTTGTCAGGCTTAGGCAACAAGCACTTTTCACTACAGAGCTTTCTCACTAGTCCAAAAGCAATTTAAAAAAAATATTTATTTGAGCTGGGCATGGTGGCACCTGCCTTTAATCCCAGTACTTGGGAAGCAGAGTTAAGAGGATCACTGTGAGTTTGAGGCCACCCCTGAGGTTATATAGTGAATTCCAGGTCAGCCTGAGCTAGAATGAGACTCTACCTCAAAAAAACAAAAACAAACAAATTTATTTGAGGGAGTGAGCAAGTGCACGGGCATGCCAGGGCCTCTTGCCACTGTAAGCATAACTCCAGCTACTTTTGCCACTTTGTGCATTTGGCTTTATGTGGATACTGGAGAACCGAAGCCAGGCCAGCATGTTTTGCAAGCAAGTACTTCTATCCACTGGGCAATCTCCCCAGCTCCTAAAGCAGTCTTAATAGAAAAAGACAAGTCTCTTCAATAACAGTAGCAAACAGGCTATGAACATATAAAAGAGGATTTAAAAAGAGGGGCTGAAAGAAAGCTGGGTGTGGTGGTGCACGCCTTTAATCCTAGCTCTCAGAAGGCAGAGGTAGGACCGCCATGAGTTCAAGGACATCCTGAGACTACATAGTGAATTCCAGGTCAGCCTGAGCTAGAGGCGAGACCTTACCTAAAAAAAAAAAAAAAGAGAGAAAGAAAGAGAGAGAGAGAGAGAGAGAGAGAGAAAGAGGCTGGAGATGACTCATGGTGAAAGGTGCTTTCTCACAAAGCCTGCTGGCCTGTGTTTAATTCTCCAATACCTATTTACTCAGTAAAGTCAGATGCACAAAGTGGCACATGTGTCTTGATTTCGTATGCAGTGGCAGAAGGTCCTGACATGCCCTTCTCTCTCTCAAATAAAGAAGATTTAAAAAAAAAGGCAAACAATTAAAAAGGGCAAATCAGGACAGTGTACAAAAGGGGCAATGTACATAATCAATGCATGTATGGAAGTACTAACCCCATCAGGATAATAATTACTAACGTATCACTAGGCACTTGCTAGACTGGGCAAAACTGTAAGGCTGATAATACCAACTGTTGGCAAGATATGAAGCAAAGCTGCCAAAACGCAGCATGCAAGTGGTTACAACCACTTTGAAAGCTATTTCAAAGATTTACTTTGTGGGCTGGGGACATGGCTCAGTGGGTAAGCCGCACTTGCCACACCAGCTATGAGGACATGAGTTCAATCCTTAGTAACCACGTAAAAAGAACAGTGACAGAGCCATGTGCATACACTCTACACACACAGACCATGCACACACACACAAGTCTGTTTTTTCCTGAGGCAGAGTCTTACTCTAGCCCAGTGTCACCTGTTATCCTCCTACCTCAGCCTCCCAGGTGCTGGAATGAAAGGTGTGTGCCACCATGCCTCACCCAGAAGTTACTTAAACTAAATTTTTATTTAAAAGGGGCAGGGATCTGGGCATAGTGGTGCACGCCTTTCATCCTAGCACTAAACTAAATTTTTATTTAAAAGGGGCAGGGATCTGGGCATAGTGGTGCACGCCTTTCATCCTAGCACTTGCGAGGCAGAGGTAGGAGAATCGCTGTGAGTTCAAGGCCACCCTGAGACTACAGAGTGAATTCTAGGTCAGCCGGGGCTAGATGAGACCCTACCTTAATACCCACCCTCCTGTTGCCCTCCAAAAAGGAAGATGTTGGGAGACAGGTCTCCCTATTCAGTCCAGGTTGGCCTCAAACTGACAATCCTCCCGCTATAGCCAGAGTGCTGAGATTAAGGGGTCCAAGAGAACTTTGTTGGGTGATAGAAATGTTCTCTATAATTACAGGGCTGTAGGTCACAAGTGTATGCTTGCTGTGAAGGGTTATATGGACAGTCAACTTGACAGGACCTAGAATCATTTCTGAGGGATTATTTTAATATATTGGCTGAGGTAGGAAGACTGTGCTTGGTGTCCTGGACTGTGCAATTTATGGCTTTGGGCTTCTTGTCTTCTGAGTAAGACCAGCTGCCTCAAGCTCCTGCTGCCGGGCCTGCCTGGCCAAGACGGGCTGTAACCTTGAACTAAAGATGAAATGAGCCCTTCCTCCCCTAAGGTGATTTTTGTCAGGTATTTTGTCCTAATATATTCACCAGGACAGAACTATAAACTAAATTAAGCTATTTTATGTTATTTAATCTTCAAAGAAAAAGGTATTTCGTAGACTTTAGCCTCACTGAACTTACAAAGCCAGGAAAAGCAGCTAATTTGTTGACAAAAAGAAAAAAAAAGTTATTTTATTTTATTTTTTTGAGGTAGAGCCTCACTCTAGCCCAGGCTGACCTGGAATTCACTCTGTAGTCTCAGGGCGGCCTCAAACTCACAGTGATCCTCCTACCTCTGCCTCCTGAGCGCTGGGATTAAAGGTGTGCACCGCCATGCCGGGTTAGGTATTTTTTAAAATTTTATTAATATTATTATTTTTTGTTTTTTGGAGACAGGATCTTGCTAGGTAGCCCAGACTAGCCTTGACCTTGTCATCCTCTTACTCCAATCCTGTCAGTGCTGGGATTACAAGTGTGAGCAAGCACACCCACCTGGCAGAGATTTCAGTATAATGGGTAGCACAAACAACAAAACCATTTCTAAATCACACTAGATTTATAAGCAAGTATATTCTACCCTGACTATATCATACTCTTTTCTAATTCTGTCCACTGAAGCCCAAGAAAACCCTATTTGAAGACCTGGGTTCTAAAAATTTACCTGGAAGATAAATATAAAGGGTTATCAAAACTCCACAGGCAGTGCTGGAGAGATGGCTCAACAGTTAAGGTGCTTTCCTGCAAAGCCTGGGTTTGATTCCCCAGTACCCACGTAAAGCCAAATGCACAAAGAGGCACATGTATCTGGAACTCCATTTGCTGAGGCTAGAGACCCTAATGCACTCTCACTCTCTCTTTCATTGAAAATAAATAATAAGCAAACTTCACAGGCCTGTGTGAACTGGACAATACAGGATGGCTTACCAGGTGGTACCAAGAAAACGTCCTGATGGATGCCACATTACTCTGGCCACCCGCACTGTATGGCCTTCAATATCTGCCACTGGCTCATCACTGAAAGGAAGCAAACCATACAAGGGTTAGACACTTCAGCCATGCAAATAAGACACTGAATTTATTACTGTTGAACAGATATTCCCATTCTATACAACCTGAGTAACTAAAATGTAATTGTACTTATAGGCTGTTAAAATCTTGGGAATAGCAATATTTTACACCACTTGTCAAGGTTTTAAAATATGCATGTTTATTTCAGTTCCCACTACCTCAATTCTCTGTGCTAAACTCTTCATGTGAGATTAGAGTAAAACAAAGATACTTTACACCGATAAGCAAAATAGTCAGACTGCAGCAAAGTAGTGCTTAGATTCTAAAAAGAAAATGTACTTCCATAGAGATGTGGATACAGAAGTCAGTTTTGGTACAATTGGTTTACAGATAATCTCAAATTTCAGCCTGTTCCAGGGTCCACATGGACAAAGGAACTCCTGAGCAGAGACGCTTGCCTCCTTTGGATGTTCATTAAATTCTGCTACCCAGCAACAACAGAGGTCTGAAACACCAGAGAGAGGAAATAAACATGAGCCCTAAAGACGGCAATTAAAAAGCGAACTCTGTCAGTGTGCCTACACAGAACTAAGCAGAGCCCCAGGGGAATAAACACTGCTAAGCCTTACAAAAGCCAATTAGAGTTTGCCGTGTTAGCAGGTGAGATCCTATCTAGCAATGAGTGCAGACAGATGCGAATGAGCGCTTTGGAAAAAATGATGGAATAAAACCCTTCTTGTGCTTTTCCTACAGAAGAAGCCCAAACAGCCAAATTCAGATGTCTTTTAGATGCTTCTAAAACTTTGGGAAGGACTACACCCACACTAAGTGAAAACAACCACAATTAAGAAACAAAAATCTGTTGTAGTTGGAAAATACATCCTTGTTACAGGCTGATGCCAGTGGGACGAACCATCAGTTCCTTGGCAGTGCTGCCAGACAGAACCTCACTTCCCTCTCCCCTGTGGCTATGTGCTAAGACCCAACACATTGCCAAGACCATTATCTACCATGCAATGAATTTCTCCAATATTAATCTACTGTTTAGGAGGAAAACTGGATTGTTCTAGAATAAGTGGAGCCAGGAACTATGCTAAAGGCAAAAACTGAGGCCTAGGCCTAAGGTTAACAAAAGAAGAAAAAAAGGAAGGAATAACGAGAACAATCCTGGTGAGAAAAGGTTTAGGGAAGACATCTTTTATTTTCATAGTAAGTTACCTTGACTCTTGAATCTTTGGGGTTAAAGGTCAATCACCTACCTGCTTTATGGACAGTACAATGGTAAGAATCACCTGTCAAGACTCCAAAGCTTCACAGAACCGTCAGCAGCACAAGAGGCTAGGTTGACATCTTTTTGGTCCAATGAGACAGTGGACTTGGGATGGAATACAATTGCTCCTACATTTGTATTATGGCCTAGAGAAGTGTAAGAGATTAACGTTAGAAGGGTCTTGCTTCTTTATGACCACATGCAAATACAAACCATCATGAGTATGTATATATTAAGGAACATGTATGGACATAGAGTATTAAAAGTGACTATTCAAATAGAAAAAAAAAACTGTAATAAAAAGAAGCAGAAGTTGAAGTGGTGGATTACACTTATAATTTCAGCACTTAAGGCTGAGGCCAGCCTGAGACACAGTCTCAAAATACCAAAGAAAACACAAAACCTTTAGACACAGTAGTGTGTGGCTGGACAAGAGAACAAAGCTGCATGGGTATGACACCATGATATTCCAGCCTTGTGGTGAGAGAAAGCCAAACCACGTCTAAATCAACACTCAGTGCTGTGTGTTCTGCATCTTAGAGTCAGCCAAAGTTTTGCTGTTTAACAGAGTTTGTGCTGGAAAAAGAATGAGACCTGAACAAGATTCTAACTCACCTCGAAGAGTGTGAAGGAGGTTGCAGTCAGGAACAGACCAGAGCTTGCAAAGCCCACTCCTATCAAATACAAAGGAAAGCATCTCAGCCAGGGTTGGTCTGGGAAGGAAAAGGTACCTTGGTAACATTACTAAAGGACAATCTTTTCTCAACCCCCATATACTTTGCAGTGGGAGACAGAACAAGAGAAAGCTTATTACTGAAGGGTTATAGAAGCGAGAGTTATAGCAGATGTCAAGCTACCAGAGCCCCCTTGTGGACCATATCAAATAGTTCCAGTGTATTCAATGTAAATTCCCTCACTCGATAGCTATGATCCACAAAAAAAGTAAAGTAAAACAAACCCATCACATCCTATATTTGTGGCAACAAGCAGAAAACAAAGACAAGACCAATATTTAACATTTATAGTACTGGTACCAAATACTAATTGCTATCAAGACAAAATGTTTACAAATGCTAATTACTTCACCTCATTTTGCAGGCAGGGCATGAACTAAAGAAAAGCTATTCTGGGGCTGCAGAGATGGCTCAGTGGTTAAGCCGCTTGCCTGCAAAGCCTAAAGAAGGGAGTTTGATTCCCCAGTACCAACGTAAAGCCAGATGCACCAAGTGGCACATGCATTAAGAGTTCTTTTGCAGCCGCTTGATGCCCTGGTGTGTCCATTCTATCTGTTTCTCTTCTCTTCTTTCTGTCTCTGCTTGTAAATAAAATATATATAAAGAAAAAGAAAAGCTATTCTGAGGTGAGAAAACTACTTAGCCTATAAATTCCGCATGTGACCTACTCTACAAGGCCAGCCAGAAGAACATGACGTACACTGCAGGTCATGGATCTCTGGGTCTGCTGTGCAATAATTGCCAAACATGCTATGCTGCAGCATAGTACCTGCTTCATAAGAAGCAGAGGGAGAAGACATAGAAAAAGATAGCTAGGATAAATGATATTGCTTCCCGAAATCCACCCCCCAGTTAGGAAAATGTCACTGTAAAACGGAACTTACCAACAAGCTGTGGCCAGCATTTTGGAATTGGGACTAAAGTGACAGTAGGAGATAGGCCGATCATCCCCAATCTGACTGCAGAAATTATTCAAAGACTAAAACAGAAGAAAAAAAGAAAGATGATCAAAAATAGGCCAATCCAAGTCCACTGGATTTTGCCTGGAAAACCAAAGGACCCAGATTTGATTCCCCAAGACCCACGTAAGCCAGATGCACCAGGTGGCACATACTTCTGGGGAGTTTGTTTGCAGCTGCTGAAGGCCCTGACATGTGCATTTTCTCCCCCCACCGAAGTAAATAAAATAAAATAAAATAAAAAGGATGGGGGAGCTGGGTGTGGTGGTGGATCCCTTTAATCCAAGCACTTGGGAGGTAGAGGTAGGAGGATCACTGAGTTTGAGGTTACCCTGAGACTACATAGTAAATTCCAGGTCAGCCTGGGCTAGAGTGAGATCCTACCTAAAAAACAACAAACAAAAAACTAAACAAAACAGAGTACAGGAAAAAACAGTACAACCTTTCAGTTTAATCCACCCTAAGACTTCTATACTTTGTGCATGTGTATGCGTGCCTATGTATGTGTGCTTGTGTGTGTGAGTGTATACTGAGGCCAGAGGACAACCTCATGTCATTCCTCAGGTGCTGTCCACCTTTTCTAAGAAAGGACCTATTTCAGGCCTGGAGTTTGTCCAGTAGGCCCCAGTTATCTGCCTGTTTCCCCTCCCCAGGGCTAGGATTGCAAGTACACACCATGCTGAGTGTTTTCATGTGGGTTCTGGGTATCCAACTCAAGTCCTCATGCTTGTATGGCAAGCACTTTAGCAATGGAGTCACTCCCCAGACCTCTTTTATATTTCTGTGTCTGTCAAGAGACCTAATGAGATGAATGACTGGAATCAAGGCTTATCTGGAACTCTTATTTTCCACAGCTTCATTAGCTCATGTCAGTTAAACACAAACAAAAAAGCCACAGAGGGGGCTGGAGAGATGGCTCAGCAGTTAAAATGATGCCTGCAAAGTCTAATGACCGTGTTTGATTCCCCAGTATCCACATACAAGTCAGATGCACAAGGTGGTACATGTGTCTGGAGTTTGCTTGCAATATCTGGGGGCCCTGGTGCGCCTGTTCTTTCTCTTTTTATAAATAAATAGATAGATTATATATATATATACACACACACATATAAAAGCCACAGAGAAAACTTAAGCACAGTTGTGGCATTTAAAAGGGAGCAGCCAAGAGTAGATCCATTGACTTTTGCTGAATACAAAGCACAGTATGCTCCTGCCACCATAACTGATGGCACTTCCCGCATCACAACTCTTATCAGGTAGGCGTAACTGTAACTGTTTTTGCTCTCCTCTATCTATGTGAGTGGGCCCCGACAGAAAATTCTAATAATAGAAAAATATGGGTAATTCTGAGAGCATCTTACTCGGAGAGATTTGTGCAGTTCTTGTAACTGTGAGGTCCTAGTTGTCTCAGGAATCTCTTTATGGAGACGAGCCTCTTCCAAGCGTTTCATTGCCCTGCAACACAAATTTCATTAATACTAGGAGCAAAGAAGTTGTTAGCATGGGTCTGTACCACTCAATTATATATAACAACAGTCACTGTCATCATAAAACCAAGAGGAAAACAGGCTTCTTTTTTCTAGAGTCTGCTCACCTGGGAAGTGAATAATTAGCAATCCACAGTCTAGCCACCTTCAAACTATTTGGCCCTTCATGGTACCAGGTTTGCTGATACTGAAAGACAAATTCAGAACAGAAATGGTAACTCTGAAGCATGCCTGCTCTCTGCACAGCTGTCAATTCTCAATGGGAACTGCCCAGGAGAAAGGCACATCAGTTTAGCAACGGACTAAAGTCAGGCAGGTGAGTTTTCTACTATGTTTCTATCTCTGAGGTCTTATTAGATGGCTGCCATTTCTTAAGCCATACAAGAATGCTACGGTTCTCTCCTGAATGCACAACTTCCAAGCTCCATTCATATTCACACAACAATGGCAAACTACAACAATTATCTTAGAGTGGCAGACCTTTTATACATTTCTCTCCTGATCCTAGAAAGCTACCACTGAAATAACAAAAGGTCCCTCATTTTTCCATGCACTATGAAGCCAAAGGCACATTCATTACCTCTTCTTTGGACTTCTTAGATTTCTCATCATCTTTTTTTGTCTTTTTTAAGGCATCAGTACCAACCACTGAGAGGATATTTCTTAACCTGCAACAAAAAAGGTCAGAATAGACATGTGGTTGAGGCAAGACTGTTAAGTGCAGCAGTCCACACCCAATCTGAAGGACAGATGTTTCATGATCAATAAATGCCTGAAACCATGGGGCACACTGAACCTTACCTATACTGGATTTTTTCCAATGCACATTTATGATAAAGTTCAATTAACAGACTAAGAAAAATTGTATAACAGAAGTTATCTTATAATGCTGTACATACCAGTAGGTGGGTAGCACATACAGTGTGCATACACAGAACAATGGGAAGAGCAAGATGGTGTCAGATTTCATAACTGTTTACTCAGAATGGCATGCAATTCAAACTGGCCTATGTGTTTGGAGTTTGTGGTGGCAAGACGCCCTGGTGTACCTATTTTTTTTCTCTTGCCCTCTTCTTGCAAATGAATAAAAATTTTAAAATGTTAAAAAATAATGGTGTGTAATTTATGACTTATAACCTGTTTATACCCGGCATTTTCCACTAAATATTTTATTTATTAATGTTATTTATTTATTTATTTTCTATTTTGAGGTAGAGTCTCACTCTAGCCCAGGCTGACCTGGAATTCACTATGCAGTCTCAGGGTGGCCTTGAACTCACAGCAATCCTACTTCTGCCTCCTGAGTGCTGAGATCAATGGTGTGCACCACCATGCCCGGCTTGCAAGATCACAAGTAAAGGGAAAGTACTATGCATCCACCACTCTCACCATTCAGACCTCTGGCAACCTTCCTTAAAAGTCAAGGGAGCATACTAAACTTCCAGTGAACGCACTCCTTATTGTAAATAATTATTCCATTCCACTTACAGTCAATTGATCCATATATTGCTACCACAGCTAGAGGCCACTTAATGCCCTAAAGTGCAAGGTAATGACTTGGGGCTAAGTATACTTAATGACTAAGTATAATTCTGCAGCAAAGACAGAAAGTAAGAGGGAATCAGAGTACATTATTATATCAAGTATCAAAGCACATCGTGCTAAAGGGGGATATGGAAAAGGGACCTAGCCTAAACTAGGCTTGGGGAGATGATCAGGGAAGGCTTCACAGCAAAGGTTTATCTAAATCAAGCCCTCAGACAGGTCAAGGAGCCAAAACTAGGGAAATGATAGTTAAACCAATGTTTGGATGCGCAAACAGCCAGGTGTGGTGGTGCATGCCTTTAATCCAGCACTTGGGCAGCAGGGGTAGGAGGATCACTGTGAGTTCAAGGTCAGCCTAGGCCTATAGAGTGAATTACAGATCATCCTGAGCTAGAGTGAGACCCTACCTCGAAAAACCAAAACAAAGCTGGGTGTGGTGGCACATGCCTTAAATCCCAGCACTAGGAAGGCAGAAGTAGGAAGAGCGCCGTGAGTATGAGGCCACCCTGAGAGTACATAGTGAATTCCACATCAGCCTGGGCTAGAGCAGGAGCCTACCCTCAAAAAAACAAAAACAAAAAATAAAACAAATAAAACCCCAGTCCAGTAAAGCTGGAGCAAGGAATACAACAAGAGGACTGGTGCATGAAGCTGGAGTGAGAAGCATCCCTAGAAAGGTACAGAAATGATGGAAGAGGAAAGAATGAAGGTTGGGAAGTCAGACTGTGTACTGTTCCAGCAATCCTCAGTTGTGATGGTGGGCTTGAATTACGACAGCTGCAGTAGGGCTTCAAGGCCCTTCCCCTCATGGCACAGTAAAATAGGATAAGCTTTGCTGGTGGAGAAGAAAGGAACAACGACTTAAAAGCATACCATCCAAAAAGGCTAGAAAGAAAATAACATACTCTGATGGGAATAACAGGGGTTTACTTTGTAAGGGATTGGTGTAGAAAGATTTCTTTCAACAGGTAACGTTTATGCTGAAATAGATGAATACAGAGGTTCTAAAAGACAGGAGTGAAAAAGATGAAAATTAGGTGGAAATACAGAAAAAGAGCTTGAATATTTAGGAAGACCAGTATGTCTAGCCTAGTACATTGGGAAGAGAATAGCATAAGGCTGAAACCCTCACAGATCGTAAGATTTTTCCTTCATATATATGAAAAGTCAGCCTTTCCTTTCTTCCCTCACTCCCTTCTCTCCTCTTTTTCAGTATGTATGTAAGCCACACCTGCCATGGCGTGCACATGGAGGTCAGAGGACAACTTCAGGGGCTGGCCCTCACCTTCTACCTTGTTTGAGACAGGGTCTTTTGTTTGCTAGACTAGGTGGCCTGTGAGCTTCTGGGCAATCCTCCTGTCTCTGCCTCTCTTCTCACTATAGGAGTGCTAGCATTAGAGATGCTTGTGCTACAGCATCTGGATTTACACGGGTTCTGGGGATCTCTACTTAGACCTGTGTGGTAAAGCTTTATTCACTCAGCCATCTCCCCATCTTTCTTTTCTCTCTCTTTTTGTGTTAGAAATCAAACCCAGCATCTTGCCAGGCAAATGCTCTCCACTAAGTCCCTATAATATAGCAGGATATTCAGAAAGCAACTACCATGTTTAATTTTCAAAACAGTTTAGCTATGAAAGCAATGGAAACAGCTGATAGATTAGAGGCACATTTCATACTTAACCGACTAGATTCCTCTCACAGGTAACAAACGAGGTGTAATAGAGTTTCAACTGAGAACTGTGTGAACATATGGCTGTGCCATTTGCAAGGTGAATAGGAGAGGGGTGGAGTACAGATTTCTGATAGCCCAGGTCTGAAGTACCTACAGGCTACAAAGAGATTGGGAGAGAGCGAGATTTACCTAGGAAACACTCCTGCAGGAACGAACCTAGTCACCCAGGATGAGTACAGGCTGAGAGCAAAGAACTGCAGGCTATAAAGGTTAAGCTAGGCAGTGGGAAAGTGTGGCTGAGAAAGTAAGAATGGAGGCTAGGGAGATGGCTCGGTGTGTAAGAGCACTTGCAACACAAGCATGAGATCCTGAGAGGGGCTGTGCAAGAAGCTGGGTATGGCCACACATACCTATAGCCCCAGTCTGTGTGGGGGAGGGGAGGATGGAAGAATTGCTGGGGTTCACTGACAGAAAGCCTGCAGCTCTGAGTAAAGTGAACAACTCCACCTCAACAGAGGATGTGGGTGAGTTACAGAGGATACCCCGATGTTCTCCTCTGGGGCACATGCATCGGCATATATGTGCACATGCCACACACAAGGCACATACTCTATACATACCCAGGCCAAAACAAACACACACAAAAAAGGAATGGCTAGGGATATAGGAGGAAAATCAGAAGAAAGGTTTGGTGTTATGAGAGAGAAGAGAAAGAGGGCTTTCAAGGAGGAAATGGTCGGCAGTGTACTAGCACTATATAAATGCAACTCACAATAATGTTAGCCCTGAGACACTCTATTAAAGTTTCAGCTACAGCACCAACAGGATATAGAATGAGCAAAGCATAAATAATTCGAAAGGGCACCTTTCTCTTCTTTCAGCAGGACCCTCTCCAAAGAGTGTGATAGGTTCCCCTAAGGCTCTGAGACAAGCCTTGACTTCGGAGTCATCTGTGGAAACGTTGATTTGCCGGGCTCGCTTCCTTCTCTCAAACTCCGCCAATACTTCTGCCTGCCGCTCACTGATGTGCTCTTCGATTTCAAATACTTCTCCTACAAAAAGAACAGGAAACACTGGTATAGTCACCAGATTTTCTTCACACAGGGGAAAGAATGCAATTCTAACAACTGGCATCTATGTTTGTTTTTAGCTCACACACAATGGGTCACATCCCCATATGGGGTTGCATAACTAAATGTAGGAGGGTCATAAAGAATTTAGCAACTTGTAAAAAATTTTTGAACATGCTACAAACTACAATTCAAAATCAGGATGGGTGGTGCACACCTTTAATCCCAGCACTTGGGAGGCAGAGGTAGGACTCCTGTGAGTTTGAGGCCAGCTTGGAACTGTAGAGCAAGTTCCAGATCAGCCTGAGCTAAAGTGAGACCCTACCTCAGGGAAAAAAAAAAACTCAAAATCAAACTCATAATGAATCTGAGTTGTCTCTGGCAGTGCTCACCTGTTTTGCATCACACAACTTCACTGGAGCTTTGGCTCAGAACATGCATGTGCATTTGCACTGTGCCACCCTTCATACCACGCCAATGAATGCTTCTTGAAATACCTGGCTCAGAGATTATCATATGCTATGAAATGCAGCATTTCTACTGGACATACAGAGTTTATTGCTCTTGCAGAGACATAATGGTTTAATTATTGAAAACAAAGAATGGAAGTAACAAATTAGTGGAGCCTAGGATTGTAAAATGTTTGATTCTAGGGCTGGGGAGATGGCTTAGCAGTTAAAGATGCTTGCAAAGCCTACCAACCCTGGTTTGATTTCCCAGTACCCATGTGAAGCCAGATGAACAAAGTGGTGCATGCATCTGGAGTTCATTTCAGCAGGCAAGAGGCCCTGCCATGCATGCTCATACTCTTTTAAATAATTAAAAAAAATTTTTTTTGAGGTAGGGTCTTGCTCTAGTCCAGGTTTTAGATATATATATATATTTTTGTTTGTTTGTTTCTCAAGGTAGGGTCTCACTCTAGCTCAGGCTGATCTGGAATTTACTATGGAGTCTCAGGGTGGCCTTGCACTCATGGTGATCCTCCTACCTCTGCCTCCTGAGTACTGGGATTAAAGATATGTGCCACCATGCCCAGTAAAAAAAAATTTTTTTTAAAAAGAACAGGTGATTTTTATTGAGTTGTTCTCTTGAGTTTCATTTAAAAAAAAAAACTGTTAATGAATTTTGGCTTCAGATTAGGACAGATTTTTAACAATTACTGGCATGGTTCTAAATACACTTTGTACTATGTATTGATGTAAAGCAGTGTTTTCAGTAAAATACTGATCAATTCTGAACACCTTTGGAGATGTTCTATGTCCTGAAGTATCAAATATTCAGCCAAGATTTAATTCTCTTTGTAAAAACAAGTAAGTGTATCCATTTCAGTGTGCAAATGTGCTTTTGTCTTTCCTAACAGCTGCATGTCAATGCTGGGTGGGTTTGACAGATACCGGAAATCCTAGTGTTTGGGAGACAGATGAAATTTTGGGGGCAATCTGGCTAGCTAGCTAAATCTGCAGACTCCAGGCTCAAGCAAGAGATGCTGCCTCAGTAAATAAAAGGAAGCAATCAAGGAGGACAGCTGATGTTGACCTATGGCCTTGACATGCACCCCATCACACACACATGTGCCCACATCAATATGCATACACACATTTATGTCAAAAGTTGGTAAAACTGTATGTATATCAAATAAATGGCTTAATTTTTTTTTTATGAGAGAAAAAGCAAGAAAGAGAGGAAGAGAGTTGGCATGCCAGGGCCTCTAGCCACTGCAAATGAATTTCAGATGCAAGTGTCACTTTGTGCATCTGGCTTCACATAGGTACTGGGGAATCAAACCAGGGCTGGTAGGCTTTGTAAGTGTCTTTAACTGCTAAGCCATCTCCCCAACCCTAGAATCAAACATTTTAATACAGTACAATCCCAGGCTCCACTAATGTGATACTTACATTCTTTGTTTTCTATAATTAAACCATTCTGTCTCTGCAAGAGCAGTAAACTTCAAGCCAGGCATGTGTGTCACTGTGTATGCATATGTGACCTTGTGCATCTGGCTTATGTGGATTCTGGGGGATTGAACCTGGGTCCTTACGCTTCACAGGCAAGTGCTTTAGCTGCTAAGCCATCTCTCTATCCCTGGTTTAATTTTTTATGATTTTTAAATAATTTTTGTTTTAGAGCCAGGCATGGTGGCACACACCTTTAATCCTGGCACTTGAGAGGCAGAGGTAGGAGGATCGCCATGAATTCAAGGCCACCCTGAAACAACATAGTGAATTCCATGTCAGCCTAGACTATAGTGAGACCCTACCTTGGAAAACCAAATCAAAACATGGTTTAGAGAGAAAGAGAGAGAGAGAGAGAGGGAGAGAGAGACTTGGCACACCAGGGCTTCAGCCATTGAAATAGAAATCCAGACACTTGCATCACGTAGTGGACATGTGTGACCTTGAGCTTGCCTAACCTGTGTGTATCTGGCTTATGTGGGATCTGGAGAGACAAACATGAACCCTTAAGCTTTGCAAGCAAGCGCCTTTACTGCTAAGCCATCTCTCAAGCCCTATTTCTCTTCCTTTTTTTTTTTTCGAGGCAGGGTTTCACTCTGGCCCAGACTGACCTGGAATTCTCAGGGTAGCCTCGAACTCACAGTGATCCTCCTACCTCTTCCTCCCAAGTGCTGGGAGTAAAGGCGTGTGCCACCATACCTGGTTAAGCCGTAATTATTTTAAAAAAATATTTTACTTATTTGCAAGAAGAGAGCGAGCGAGCAAGAGTGAGTGAGCAAGCAAGAGAACATGGACATGCCAGGGCCTCTTGCCACTGCAAACAAACTCCATATGCATGCGCCACTTTGTGTATCTGGCTTTATGTGGGCACTGGGGAATTGAACCCAGGGTGGCAAGCTTTGGTAGCAAGTACTTTTAACTGATGAGCTATCTTCCCATTCTCATTGTTTTTCTGATTATCAGTAAATGTTTGATCTATATGTCTATATTTTATATATCTATATACCTGGGATCATATAAAAATTTATCAGGAAAAGTGGTTATGAGTAGAAAAGTTTAAAGCCTGCCCTAAGGAATATTAACGACTAAGTCCATTACAAACTTTATAGATATATTTTACTGTCTCCACCTTAGTTTAGTCAAACACAAAAACCCAAATGACTATTTGTAATTAAGGCTCAAGGACTGGGGAAGTATTTCAGTTTGTAAAGTGCTTATTTTGCAAACTTGAAGACCCGAGTTCTATAACTGAAAGGAAAAAGCTAGGGACTGGGAAGATGGCTTAGTAGTTAATGGTGCTTGCTTGCAAAGCCTCACAGCTTATAAGACCCTTATGTATACACACACAAATATTAAAAAAAAAAAAAGAAAAAAGAAAGAAAAACCTGGATATGGTGGCATGCACTTGAAATTCTAGTGTAGGGGAGGTAGACACTGGTGGATCCCTGGGGCTCACTGGCAATCTAGCCACATGATGAGTTCCAGGCTACTGCAAGACACTGGTGGATGATGCCTGAGGAATGACACTCATGGTTTCCTCTGACTGACACACACACACACACACACACACACACACACACTCTCTCTCTCTCTCTCTCTCTCTCTCGGCACAAAAAAAGTTTTTTAAGCCACATTTTGTTTAATTTTGCAAACTTATACTTCCTTAAATATATAGTTTTGTCAGGCTGGAGAGATGGCTTGGCAGCTAAGCAATTGCCTGTGAAGCCGAAGGACCCCAGTTCAAGGCTTGATTCCCCAGGACCCATGTCAGCCAGATGCACAATGGGGCGCATGCATATGGAGTTCGTTTGCAGTGGCTGGAGGCCCTGGTGCACCCATTGTTTCTCTCTCTGTCACTCTCAAGTAATAAAATATTTTTAAAAAACCAAAAAAATATAGTTTCACGATAGCAGAAAGTAACACATCTTTAGCAAATGAGTTCACTAGGCCTTTTGTATTCAGAAGGTACAACAGAGGTGTTATTTGTGTGTATGTGCACACTAGGATCTCTTGCTGCTGCAAAATGCCCACCAAGCTTTATGTGGGTGGTTGGGGAATTGAATTCTGGCCAGCAGGCTTTGCAAGAAAGCACATTTAACATTGAGCTAGTCTTCCAATCCCCAGAAATGTTATTTTAACATCACCAAAAGTGTTTCCTAAAATAGCACTAGCATAGGGACATTTACAAACATTAGTTAGTAAACTGGACATAACTATCAAGGAAATAAGATTTCTGTGAGTGTAAAGCTTTTTAAAAATCTAGCAACTAGTTTTAAGACCCACACCCAAATTAGTTTTACTCATTTATTTATTTTTAATATGCATCTTTTGTTTTTTTCGGGGTAGGGTCTTGCTCTAGCTCAGGCTGACCTGGTATGAACTATGTAGTCTCAGGGTGGCCTCCAACTCACAGCAATCCTCCTACCTCTGCCTCCTGAGTGCTAGTATTAAAGGCTTGGGCCACCACATCTGGCTTATTTTTTTTTTTTTTCTTTTTTAAAGAAGGGGAGAGAGACAGACAGACAGACAGACAGAATGGGTGCACCAGGGCCTCCAGCCACTGCAAACAAACTCCAGACACACGTACCACCTTGTACATCTGGCTAACGTAGGTCCTGGGGAATTGAACCTGGGTCCTTTGGCTTTGCAGGCAAAAGCCTTAACTGCTAAGCCATCCCTCCAGGCCCACCCCCCCTTTTTTTTTGCTCTAGCCCAGGCTGACCTGGATTCACTGTGTAGCCTCAGGGTGGCCTCAAACTCCCAGCACTGTTAAAAAAAAAAGTAAAGATGGAATTGCAATTTGCATCTTACCTGAGGTTATATTAATATTTCCTGCTTCAATTCCTGCTTTTAGCCCTTCTTTTCCCAAAATTCCGGACTCTCCTTTGGCCAGACGTTCCCTCTCCTTCTCTTCCAAACTTCCATAATAGATATGTGGTTTCTTCACAACAGGGGCGACTAAATCATCAGGTGCTTTAGTTTTGGTTGCCTGTTGAATCAGAGACCTTGATGAGTTTTAGACAATCCTAGAAATTTAGTAAGCTTCCTAAAAGGATTAAGCCAAACGAGGTTTAATCTTGCTCCAAACTACAAGACAAAGTGGTCATCAGTTAAGGCTGACTTGTGGATATGGGGGAGGGAGTGTGTGGTTCAGTTTAAGTTTGGCAGATTAAAAAAAACAAGCGGTTGATACAATAGGTTAAGTTCTGTCAGGTTTACCTTGAAGCATGCTGTCTTTATTCAATCTGAAGTGCAATCTCTTTAGTTTTATGCTACTTCTAGAGTTTCTTGCTCAAGAAAAATATACGGATAACCTAAGGTACCAGCGCAGTGCTAGGGGACACAAGTCACAGCGTTACTGTTCTACACATTTCAAATGTTTCCAGAATAGATTAGGAGTTCGGAGCCTTTATTGTAGTTCCGAGGACTTGAGTTTTGACCAAAACACGTCCTCATCTCAAGGCAACGGCTTTTGGAGCACTTAGAATAGAACAGTCTGTCTTTTCTTCCATTTCTCCCTTTTTTATTCCCTTCCTTTCATAAAGGATTAATAAATTTGTTTGAAATAGATGGTTACAGTCAGCGGCTGTAAAAAGAGCGGTGCAAAAGGGCTACGGCACACGGAAGCCTTCAGAAATCAGGAAGATGCTGTCAGCCCCGAAGGACACCAGTCCCCGCAGCACAGCCTGCCTTCCTCCTCCACCCAGTGCAGCCTTAGCCCACTCCATAACGGCCTCTTCCCGCATGGCCTCCCACCCTCTCCAGGCTCCCCGCCAGCTAGCTTGAGCCTAAGATCCTGAGCTCTGTACCGTGGAGGAGGCTCGCGAGGAGGCCATGCTGGGCTCCCCAGCCGCGAGGCCGCAGCCAAATCCGCGCTCTCCGTTTCAGATCGTCCACTGCGCGCGGGGCAGAGCGGAACCGCGTCTCCGAGTAGCGGAAGTGGGTTCAGGTGGGACGCTGGGCTCGATAGCGCGCGGGGCATGCTGGGAATCGTAGTAGCCCAGCTTCGGCGGGGGGCCCTCGGCGGGCCGAGACGACGTTCTACGGGAAAAGGGGCGCAGGGCACTCTGGGAAGTGTAGTCCAGGTGCCTTAGCAATGGAGTCGTGGTGGGAGTCGAGGTTCCTGGAAGGGGTTGACGCTTGAAAACAGGTAGGTTCGCGGAGTCGCGCGATTCGCGGCCGAACTCGGGCGAACCGAGGGATGCGGGCGTGCAGGAAGCCTCCGCTGATCCCGGAGCGGGGAGCCGTGTTGCCATGGAAACCTCGCGCTAGACTCGGGCGCAGCCCTGGAGCTGGGGAACTAGGGCTGTTCTCCGCTATGGTCCGGAAGTCCTCCGGGGGCTCCATGGAACTGGGTTGAATTCGCAGTGAATTTGGGCCTCGACGAGACATGAAGCTGGAAGAGCCCTCTAGCGCCAAAGTAGAAAAAGAAGCAGAGTTTCGGCTTGGTTTGTGCTTGATTTTGTTGTCTTTAAACCATTGTATGTATCTGATGAGATGAAGGGCAGGGAAGCGTCACGCAAACTACAAGCAGTTTTCCTCAGTGCCCGGTGCTCTGCTGATTGCTGGGCAGTTAGAGATGAACGGGATTTCAACCCTCTGTGAAGAGGGGTGGATCGGGGAGATTGTCAAGATAGGATATTTGCGGAACTGGGTATTTGCAACCCCATGACTTTCCCCCTCTGCCTCCCCACCCCCAGCAGCTACAGTAAGAGCATCTATTCTTCGAATGCTCACTAAATGGTAAGTTGTGTTCCAGAGGCTTACGTCATCAAGTCACATGATAACGATACAGACACAGAAAGTGAGATCTGGTGCGAGAGACTGCTAATCAGTCTGTTCAAGATCTGTAGCGTAGTGGGATTAGAAACTGTTTTCCCACAGTGAGTTTTTGTAACCATTACTCAATACTGCCTTCTAGTGGCGAGACTTCCAGATTTCAGAAAAGGCTAAGTTTCTTTCTAGTTATTTCTTCCTTACTCATTTGAAACTGTTTTCTCTCTCTTCTCTCTCTCCCCCTCCCCCTCTTTCACTCCTTCCCTCCCTCTCTCTCTCCCTCATCTTTTATGTTTGGAGGCATGGTCTCACTGTAGCCCAGGCTGATCTGGAACTTTCTCTGTAGCTCCAGGCCTTTGTAGCCTCAGTCTCCTAGGACTAAAGGCGTGCTCCACCACTTCCGATGTCTACCAGTTCTAAATCAGATGCAGTCTTCTACTTATTTGACAGAACTTTCACTTGCATCATTATTATTTACTGTTCACCTTGTAATTTTTATGGAAGACTGATATTGTTAACCAAATAAAATGGTTTGTTTCAACTTTGTAAGATAAGACTTTTTGTAAAATAAGAATATAAAGAATGGGAGCCTAGCGTGGTGGCGCACGCCTTTAATCCCAGCACTTGGGAGGCAGAGGTAGGAGTTGGAGGCCACCCCGAGACTACATAGTGAAAAAAAAAAGAAGGGGAATGGATCAGAAGTGGTGGTGTATGCCAGAGGTAGGAGGATCACTATGAGTTCGAGGCCAGCCTAAAACTATATAGTGAATTCCAGGTCAGCCTAGGCTAGAGCAAGACCCTACTTTGAAACATCCCCCCCCCAAAAAAGAATGGGGATGGGAGAACCTAGTATGGAACTAGTATGAAAAGTTTGTTTCACTTTCTGTTTTTTTTGGGGGGGGGATGCCAGTTTCATTCAAACATTTACTGACTGCTAATTGTGGATGCTGTGAAGACTATAAAAATGATATCTTCAACTAATATTAAACCCCAACTATGGGAGTTTTTGTTTTCTCAAAAAGGAGTTTTGTTAATGAGTATTATCTTGTGGAATGCTTTCAACCCTCTGTGCCCCTGCCTGCCTGCCTGCCTGCCCTTCAAAAGAAAACAGGGGTTGAAGAGATGGCTTAGTAGTAAGGCACTGCCTACAAAGCCAAAGGACCCCAGTTCAACTCCCCAGGACCCACATAAGCCAGCTGCACAAGGTGGCCCATGTGTCTGAAGTTTGTTTGCAGCTGTTGGAGGCTCTGGTGTGCCCATTCTCTTTCTATCTGCTTCTTTCTCTCACACTATCTCTTATATAAATGAATAAATAAATAAAAAATATTTCTAAAAAAAAGAAAAGAAATCATTTCCCAAGGAAGCCTCGCCTGACATCCCTGCCCACTCCCATGCAGCTCGGACTGTACTGGGTGCTCGTGCAGTGCTGTGGAAGTACCCTCTTCAGAGCTCTTACCCCACTGTGTGGGAGTACTCTGTTCACTTGTCTGTTTTCTCCACAGATTGTGACGGTGACATTTAACTGTAGCTGAGCACAGGAAGCGTTTGTTTAATGAATGACTTATCCATTTAGGACCTAGTTAGATCCTGCAGATAATCCTGTGAATTGGTAAGTTCAGCTTTCATGAGATTTAGCCAGCTGACTTTAGCATTCAGAAACAGTCACCATAGCCTGTGGTTTTCATATAGAACAGATTAAATTTAATGATTTGCTTGCTCTCCCTTTATACTGAATTGAGATGGGAAACTAAGGCTCACAGAACGGCACCAGAGACTGAGTGGTGAATCAGTTTATTTTCCTTTTTTAAAAAAAATTGTTTATTTACTAGAGACAGAGAGAGGGAGAGGAGAGAAAGAGATTGAGAGAGAGATTGACGTGCCAGGGCCTCTAGCCACTGCAAACGAACTCCAGACACATGTGCCACCTTGTGCATCTGGCTTAGGTGGGACCTGGAGAATCGAACCTGGGTCCCTAGGCTTTGCAGGCAAGTGCCTTAATTGCTAAGCCATCTCTCCAGTCTGAATCAGTTTATTTTCACACCAGTATGGGCCCAAGGGAATCTCTTTCAAAGCCTGGACTCTAATTCTTGGTGGTTCAGAGCTTATATACTTTATCTTGGAGTAGTCTTACTATTACTAAGTCTCAGAACTCAAATCCCTGGCCTAGTGCCAGAGACCTTGAGTATGAAATAGGCAATTTTTATAGAAAACAGAAACAAATGATTAATTAGCAGAGAGATACTTGTAGCTGTGTTATGGAGATAAAAAGAAACACAAAATAATTTTCAGTACAAGTTAGAAGCTGCAATACAAACCATGGCCTTGAAACAGTACAAAAACTACAGTGTCAGCACGAAAGTCTATGCAGCATAGGGCATAACCAATATAAAAGTCTGTTGTAGTACGGGACATAACTTTGGGGCAGGAGCTTCTAAATTTCCTCACCCCAATTTTCATCTTAAATTACAATAGGATTCTTAACTTCCCTCTTTCTCTTTGTTCATTCATTTTTTCCTTCCTTCATTTATCCTTTTCTTCCCTTTTTGTTTTGTTTGAGACAGGGTTTCCCTATGTTGCCCAAGCTGACCTCCAACTCCCAGCTTTTGGTAACCCTTCTGCCTCAGCCTCCTGAGTAGTTGGGACTGTTGTCATAAAGTCTGTCCATGAATCTAAATGAATGGTTTAGTGAGTCATTCTCTTTAGTGTGCATGCTTAAGAATTGATCTGTTTGTAGCTGAGATCTGACACCAGCTGTTTTGCTTCTTCTCTGCCATTTGTAACAGCTAAGAGTTCACTGGGTCTGGCTCTTCGTGCTAACTTCAGCATGCTGCGACGAAAACCAACACGCCTGGAGCTAAAGCTGGATGACATTGAAGAGTTTGAGAGCATCCGGAAGGACCTGGAGGTAAGGGTACATTTTCAGAACTTTAGGACATGCTTTAATAGTTTGAACTTCGTGTAGCATTTATCTTCTCACACATGCAGCTTCTGAGAGGAAACTTATAGTGTCAATAGGATGTTTCGTCTTGGCAGGGGCAGTATGGCAGAGCAGGTGGCTGGGGTGTCACATTTTGTCACAGAAGCAAGGAGACAGTTTCAGTAAGCTAGCTTTGCACACTCAGTGGCCTGGGCTGAAAGCCTGAAGGCCCACCCTAAAAACCTCAAGGCCCACCCTCATTTACTCCAGCAAGACTATGAGGCTAGGGGCTGGAGAGATAGATGGCTTAGCAGTTAAACACTTGCCTGTGATGCCTAAGGTTTGAGGCTCGTAGCCCAGACTGCCCTGAACACGCCTGATCTTGCCTGATCTCAGAAGCTAAGGTTTGAGGCTCGATTCCCCAGCACCCATGGAAGCCAGATGTACAAGGTGGTGCATGCATCTGGAGTTTGTTTGCAATGGCTGGATGCCCTGGTGTGCCCATTGTCTCTCTGTCTCTCTGTCACTCAAATAAATAAAAATAAACAAATTAAAAAAAAAAAAAACACTATGAGGCTATGGAAGACCTTTTACATTCAAACCACCATACTTTGGAACCTCAGACTTGGCTACCCACAGTTGATTTGAAATCTATTTGGATGCTTTACAGGCATCTCAAACAAAATGTATTGGTTTCTAGTTACTACTATGACAAAGCACTATAAATTTGGAAGTTTAAAACAGTAGAAAATCCTCCTTTCACAGTCCTGTAAGTCACACTCTGAAGTCAGTATTACTGAAGTCAGTGTCAACAAGGTCATACATGCTCCCTCTAGGGGCTCCCTAGGGAGAAACATTTTTGTTGTTTGAGGCAAGGTCTCACACTAGCCTCAACTGATCTAGAACTTACTCTGTAGACCTGGCTGACCTTGAACTGACAGTGAGCCTCTTGCCCTAACCTCTAGAGTGCAGGGATTATAGGCGTAAACCACATGCCTGGCTAGGGACAATCTTTGCCTCAACTTTTCTGTTTGTTTATTTGAACGAGAGAGAGGCAGAAAGAGAGTGGGTGCGCCAGTGCTTTCAGTCCTGGTACACGAACTCCAAATGCATGCACCACCTTGTGCATCTGGCTTATATGGGTCTTGGAAAATCGAACCTGGGTCCTCTGGCTTCTTGGCAAGTGCTTTAACCGCTAAGCCATCCCTCCAGCCCTGCCTTGACTTTTCTAACATCTAGTGACTGTCCTTGTCTGTAACCTCATCACTTCAGTCTTGTCTTCTTAGTTATATACGTACTGCTTTTCTGCGTTAAATTTCCTCTGATTCTCATAAATATATGTAATTATTTTTTAGGGTACTTTTAGGGTTTGCCTAGATAATCCAAGGTAATGCTCCATCTCAAGATCCTAATCCCCAGATCTTTGCAGCTTGTTTATTATAAAATTATGTACAGCTAGGCATAGCAGTATACATACATCTTTAATCTCAGCACTTGGCAGGCAGAGGTAGGAGGATCACCAGGAGTTGGAGGCAAGTCTGGGGCTACATAGTGAGTTCCAGATAAGCCTGGGCTAGAGTGATACCCTCTGTCAACATCCCCACCCAAAGAAAAATCTGAGACAGTATTTATAGGGTCCAGAATAAGAATAATAGCCTTGGGGCCATTATTCAGCCTCCTACATTTAGTTTTAGTTTTAGTTTTTAAAGAAGGGGACTGGAGAGATGGCTCAGTGGTTAAATGCACTTGCTTGCAAAGTCTTACAGCTTAGGTTCAGTTGCCTAGTACCTATGTAAAGCCATATGCACAAAATGGCACATGCATCTGGAGTTTGTACTAGCAAGAGGCCCTGGTGACCTCCTTTTCTCTGTGTTCTCTCACTGCTTGTAAATAAATGAATAAATAAATAAATAATTTTCTTTTAAAGGGCAGCTGGAAAGATGGCTCAACAGTTAAAAGTACTTGCTTGCAAGGTGGGATAGCCTGGGTTTGATTCCCCAGTGCCCACATAAAGCCAGATGCACAAAGTGGTACACATTCATCCTCATTCTCCTTGCCAATAAATAAAGAAAAATATTAATTGGCAAGGACTGTGGATGTAGCTCAGTGTTACAGTATTTGCCTAGCATGTAGGCATTGCATTCCATCCCCAGTACCGTACACACACAAAAACTCTTTTTTTTTTTTTTTTTTTTTGGTTTTCCGAGGTAGGGTCTCATTCTAGCCCAGGCTGACCTGGAATTCACTATGGAGTCTCAGGGTGGCCTCGAACTCATGGTGATCCTCCTACCTCTGCCTCCCAAGTGCTGGGATTAAAGGTGTGTGCCACCACGCCAGGCTAAAAACTCTTGATTTATTGCTGAAACCAGCCATTTCATCATCCCTCTTAATGTCCTTCTAGCTGCTTCAGACAGGAGTCAAGCAGTTGTTACTGCATCTTCCCTCCCAGTCCCTCTCACCCTTTATATGCAGTCTGTCTGTCTGTCAGTCTTTTGATTCTAGATATTTATGATCTATTCATATCTTTTCATCACCACTCTTTTTTTTTTTTTTTTTTGGTTTTTCAAGGTAGGGTCTCACTCTGGCTCAGGCTGACCTGGAATTCACTATGTAGTCTCAGGGTGGCCTCGAACTCTCGGAGATCCTCCTACCTCTGCCTCCCGAGTGCTGGGATTAAAGGCGTGCGCCACCACGCCCGGCTTTCATCACCACTCTTAATGGCTATATTCTAAGTAACTGTTTCCTTGTACAACATTTCTTTATTTTCCTGAGACAGGAGCTCACTGTAGCACAGGATGCCCTTAAATTCATAGAAACCCTCCTGCTTCAGCGTTCCAAATACTGAGGTTAAAGGCATGAGTCACTGTACTCAGCTCTCTTTGTTCAATTTTAGTCATATTCTAAAAGGTCTGTCTCCATTTCTCTCTCTGTAGCCCATTCTCATCAAGCATATGGAATTTTTTTCTTTTTTGGAGGCAAGCTCAACAGACAGGCCTTTTCATTTTTTTCCCAAGAGAGCACGCCACCTTGTGCATATGTGCCACCTTGTTTACTTGTGTCACATTGTGCATCTGGCTTATGTAGAAGCTGGAGAGTTGAACTTGGGCCCTTAGGCTTCATCGGCAAGTACCTTAACTGCTAAGCCATCACTTTCTTCAGTCTTGGAGTGATTTTTGAGATTTTTAATTTTTGTTTATTATTATTTATTTATTTGAGAGTGACAGAGAGAGAGAGAAAGAGGCAGATAGAGAGAATGGGCGCGCCAGGGCCTCCAGCCACTGCAAACGAATTCCAGATGCGTGCGCCCCCTTGTGCATCTAGCTAACGTGGGTCCTGGGGAATCCAGCCACGAACCAGGGTCCTTAGGCTTCACAGGCAAGCGCTTAACCGCTAAGCCATCTCTCCAGCCCAGAGATTTTTTTCAGTACATTTCATCCCTCTTGTCTATAGTTTATTGCACCTGGAATCAAAGCCATGCTTGAAAAAATTATCTATGTGTGTATGTATGTATGGGCATGCCACGGCATGTATGGAGGTCAGATGACAACTGTGAGGTGTCTGTGCTCTTCCACATTAAAAATAAATTATTATTTGCAGGTGTGTAGGGGTTGGTGATGTCAGGGGTTGAGGAGTGCTGCCAGGGCCTCTTGCCATTGTAAATAAACTCCAGGCACTTGTTTCACTTTTTTTTTTTTTTTTAAAGATAGAGTCTCACTCTGGCCCAGGCTGACCTGGAATTAACTATGTAGTCTCAGGGTAGCCTTGAACTCATGGCAATCCTCCTACCTCTGCCTCCTCTAAGTGCTGGGATTACAGGTGTGCACGACTGCATCCAGCTTTTTTTAAAATTTATTTTATTTTATTATTTTTTAATTTTTTAGGTAGAGTTTTACTGTAGCCCAGGCTGACCTGGCACTTACTCTGTAGGCCCAGGCTGGCCTTGAGCTCACAGTGATTCTCCTACCTCTGTTTCCCAAGTGCTGGGATTAAAGGCATGCGCTACCACGCCTGGCTTGTTCCACTTTTTGTTTTGGTCTTATATGGGTATCTTGGGAATTGAACCCTGGCTGGCAAGCTTTGCAAGAAGTGCTTTTGACCACTGTGCCATCTTCTGTCTTCTACCTAGAAATAGGTTCACAAGCCTGGTATTCCCCTGGATACGTGCACCACTTTATATCTAGCTTTACGTGGATGCTGGGGAGAATTGAACTCAGATCAGCAGGCTTTATGAGCAGTGCCCTTAACTACTTAGCTGTCTCCCCAGCCTCAAATCTACACTTCTGTGTGAGTATGGCTGTGTGCCATGTTGGGGCATGTGTGGTGCTTGGATGTATATTGTGTGTGTTCATGTTGGAGTGTGAGTGTACAAATTCCACAGTATACTTGTGGAGATACAAGGACAACTTCAAGAATTGGTCTTTGCCCTCCACCTTGTCTTGGGGCAGGGTCTCTTCCCTGAATTTGCCAAACTAGCTAGCCAGTGAACTTGTGGGCAATTCTTCTGCCTTCACCTCCTTTCTCTTAGGCACAATGGGATCACAGACGCTACTGCTTACAGTGTCTGGTTTAACACAGATGCGGGGGATCCAAGTTGAGCTATTCATGCTTGTGTGGCAAGCACTTTATCCCCTGAGCTATCTCTTCAGCCCCTAAATATGTACTCTTTACCATGGCTTCCAAAGTTCTGTGTTCTAGCCCTTTCCAGTTCCTCCTCAGACACACTGACACACGAGACACACTGGCTTCCATAAACATACCAGGCTCTTGATCACTTCTGTGGCATTTGCACATATTTTCATTCAGGATTCCAGGTTACAGGATGGAGTCCCCCCAAATTTATGAACCCCAAGTTTTGGGTTCTGTTCTACTTTTAATAAAAAATTAGTAAAGGTGGACTCAAGGCTAAATTATGAATTACTAAGTTTGTTTAGGGAAAAATCACAGATTGTGGGGTTTATTAAGGAAGATTTTGGGATTTACGAAAAACTAAGGTCTGGAGAGATAGCTGAGCGGTTAAGCGCTTGCCTGTGAAGCCTAAGGATCCCGGTTCGAGGCTCAATTCCCCAGGACCCATGTAAGCCAGATGCACAAGGTGGCAAATGTGCCTGGAGTTTGTTTGCAGTGGCTGGAGGCCCTGATGCGCCCATTCTCTCTCTCACTCTCTGTCTCTTTCTCTCTCTTTCTGTCACTCTCAAATAAATAAAATAAAAAATAAACCAGAAGAAAAAGAAAAACTAAGGCCTTTAAAGATTAGGCTAAAGCTGCAAGCATGTGGACTTATGAGAAACTGAGGCTTTTCAAGAGAAAATAAGAGTAAAACTGCTGGCACTTGGAAAGTAGAATCTAGGCACTTATGTGGAGAGACTTAGGAGGAACCTGCATGGCTTTTGTCATGTGCTTTTCCATGAAGGGAAGTTATGAGGGAAATGGTGGGCTGGAGAGATTGCTTAGTGGGTAAGGCGCTTGCCTGCAAAGCCAAAGGACCCTGGTTCGTTTCTCCAGGACCCACGTAAGCAAGATGCACAAGGTGGCACATGTATCTGGAGTTGGTTTGCGGAAGCTGGAGGCTCTGATGCGCCCATTCTCTCTCTCTCTCTCAAATAAATAAAAATAAAATATATAAAGAGGCGAGGCTGAAGGAAAAAAATGAGAGCCAGATATCAGAGACTAGGAGATTTAGAGGAGAAATAAGTAATGAAGAAATAAGAAATGAAGATACACTCATGGTTACCCCAAGTTTAAAGAAATTACCCAGGTGGAGTTAGTGAGAGCACCCGTGTAGTAGATCTGGGGTTTAAGGAAAATATGCACATGGTAGATTAGAGACTGGAGGAAAATCGTTCATGTAATCAAAGTGAGAAGTTACTCCAAACTATAAAACAGGCAAAGAAAAAAGTTCTCCCAGACCAAGAAACAGTTTTATGTTCTCCCCACTCCCGGAGGGGAAGCCAGATTCGGGTGTGTACCTGTGGCCCACAGGAAGAGAGGCGGAACTGAGTGGCAGAGCCTGAAAACAGCTAAGCTGAGTGGAGTGGAGCAGGGCTGGAGCCTTTATAGGGAAGGGGAAGACCTGATTGGTTGGTAGGTTTGGTGGGCGGATCCAGAGCCAGCCTACCTGGGCCATCTGTCTAGGTAGCCCACTAGACTGTGGACAACAGGGGGCGCTGTAGATCAGCCTTAATCATATGTGTGCCATTTCTGTCAAGAGTTCTGTTCTTTTGTTAGGGTGAGACGGCATGTGGGGTGGCATGTCTTGATTCTAAGTCTCAATCTCTAAGTAAAACTGCCCTAAAAAAGCTAATCCCAGCACTTGGGAGGCAGAGATAGAAAGATTGCCGTGAGTTTGAGGCCACCCTGAGACTACATAGTGAATTCCAGGTAAGCCTGAGCTAGAGTGAGACCCTACCTCAAAAAACTGAAAGAAAAAAAAAAGCTAGCTCTCTCCTATCCTCCTTCAGCTTCTCTCTGCTTGGGGTGCTTGCCCTTTTTCTCATTTTGGAGAAGGTCTCACTCTAGACCAGGCTGACCTGGAATTCACTCTGTAGCTCAGGCTGGTCTTACACTCATGGCAGTCCTCCTACTTCAGCCTCCCAAATGCTGCTTTTAAAGGTGCACACCACCACACCTGGCCTGCTGCTTGTCCTTTCATCCAGTATTAATTGAAATGTCACCTTCCTGGTATAGAGGGCTCTTTGGACACCAAATATGCTAGATATGACATTCTTTTTTTTATATAATATATTTAACTTATTTATTTATTTATTTGACAGAGAGACTGGGAGAGGGAGGAGGAGAGAGAGAAAATAGGTGTGCAGGACCTCTAGCCGCTGCAAGCAAACTTCAGATTCATGTGCCACCTTGTATATCTGGCTTACATGGGTCCTGGGGATTTGAACCTGGGTTCTTTGGCTTTACAGGCAAGTGCCTTAACTGCTAAGCCATCTCTCCAGTCCATATATGTCATTCTTATCCATGCTGCCTTTATCTCAGTAGCTCTCACATAGCACCATGTATATAATTTTTTTTGATTTTGTGTGTGTGTGTTTATGTGTGTGAGAGATCATGTGCTTGCCATGATACATAGACAGAGACCTTAACTACTAAGCCATCTCCCCAGCCCAGGCTTTTTGTCTTTTATTTTTTTTTGTGTGTGACAGGGTCTCACTGTGTAGCCCAGGCTGGCCTTGAGCTCATGATGGTCCTCTTGGTCAGCCTCTTGATTATAGGCCTGTTCCACCATGGCTGGCAAAGATGAGTTGTTTTTGTTTGAGTCAAAGTAGGGTCTCACTCTAGCCCAAGCTGACCTGCAACTCACTTTATAATAGTCCCAGGCTGGCCTCAAACTCACAGTGACCTTTCTACCTCTGCCTCCTGAGTGCTGGGGTTAAAGTTATGCACCACCATGCTTAGCTAAGATGAATTCTTTTTCAAAAAAATATTTGTGTGTGGGTGGGCATGGGTTTGCACACATAGGTATATTGGCATGCCAGAATCTTGTTGCTACAAACTCTAGACATATGAACTACTTTTTGCATCTGGTTTTACATGGGTGCTAGACAATTAAACCTGGCCCAGCAGGCTTTGTAAGCAAGTACCTTTAACTGCTGAGCCATCTTCCCAGCTCAAGATGAGTTGTTTTGTTTTGTTTTTCTTTTCTAATGTTTTTGTTTTTTATGTTTATTTATTTATTTGAAAGTGACAGGCAGAGAGAGAGAGAGAGAGGGAGGGAGGGAGGGAGGGAGGGAGGGAAGGAGGGAGAATATGGGCATGCCAGGGCCTCCAGCTACTGCAAACGAACTCCAGACGCATGTGCCCCCCTGTGCATCTGGCTAACGTGTGTCCTGGGGAATTGAGCCTCGAACCGGGGTCCTTAGGCTTCACAGGCAAGTGCTTAACCACTAAGCCCTCTCTTCAGCCCTTGTTTTTTTTTTTTTAAATTATTTATTTATTTATTTGAGAGCGACAGACACAGAGAGAAAGACAGATAGAGGGAGAGAGAGAGAATGGGCGTGCCAGGGCTTCCAGCCTCTGCAAACGAACTCCAGACGCGTGCACCCCCTTGTGCATCTGGCTAACGTGGGACCTGGGGAACCGAGCCTCGAACCAGGGTCCTTAGGCTTCACAGGCAAGCACTTAACTGCTAAGCCATCTGTCCAGCCCCCTTGTTTTGTTTTTTGAGGTAGGGTCTCACTCTAGCCCAGGCTGACCTGGAATTCACTATGTAGTCTCAAGGTCATCTCAAACTCATGGCGATCCTCCTACCTCTGCCTCCCAAGTGCTGGTGTGCGCCACCACACCCACAGGCTTAAAAAGATTTTTGGTGTGCATGTGTGTATATGTGGTGTGGTATGCGCATATATAGTGCATGCACATGTGTATGTGTGTGGAGGACAAAGAATGCGTGTCTCATTATTTTCTAATCTGACCAGTGAGTCCCAGTGGTTCTCCAGTCTTGGCCCTCTTCAGGACTGGGTTTCAGGCAGTTTTTTACATGAGTACTGAGGATCCATCTTAGGCTCTTTCAGTGTCATTTGTACAGCAAATGCTGTTGCCCACTGAGCCTTCTCTTTACCTCCCTCATTTTGCTTCCTAGAACTTGTTTTCATAACGATACTTGGGATAAGATAGGATAAACTAGACACTAATCAGGAAGTTCATCGTATTTGTCACATGAAAGGTGTAATCAGGAAATGGCAAGGCTGGTATGAGTGCCCATGGTCGAGGTTAGCTGGCTTTAGTGTCCTTTACCTCGTGGTCTCAGGCTTCAGGGCCAGCAGAGTCTCGCTGCAACCATTCTGCATCAAACAGGAGGAGCTGAGGTGGGCCTCTGGGCTGATGGGCTGCTGAGCCCAAGGGCAGCAGAGCTCCCCTCAAAGCCTGGGCCTGTTTCCTAGAAGTTGTCTGCAGTCACATTTGCCATTGGAAGAGCTTTATCACTGGCCTGAAATACTTCAAGAAAGGACAGAAAAGCCAGAGGGAGAAGACAGGGAAGCATCAAAGTCCTTTCTTTACTTGGGAGACCATTTTCCCTCAGAACTCACACTGGAGAGCCCAAAATTGGCAAGGACTACCTGGGTCAGTGTGTATTTATTTTTCTTTTTGTCTTTGCTTATTTCCCTAATATCTGTCCAGAAGAACTGATTCAATTCATGGCTGAAATAGATAGTAATTCCACTGTTCATCACTGTTGACCCAGAGAGGGACACAAAAGGAGCCATTGCGAATTATGTGAGTTTTCTCCAAAACTGGTTGGTTTGTGTGGCACAAAAGAAGAGATGAAGTTAGTGGCCAGAGCATGTAGAGTGTATTACAAGCCTACCCTGAGGACGAAGATGAGGATTACACAGTGGAACATGCAATAATGAAACACTTGTTTGGACCAGATGGAGGGGTTCTAGATTATTTTGGTCAGAACAAGAAGAACACAGAAATATTTGGTTCATTTGCTGCATACAGGGCACATAAGATACAGAGGCAGCTGGACTAGAGTTACTGGATGCAGAATTCTCTTGCAAGAGAGGCAGAGTCTTTTCTTCCATAGGAGCCATTATTTAATGCAGCCTACAGAATAGCCTTCATACCTTGAGAATATCTATGTAGATGGGAAGTTACCCTTGGGTTTCCCTAAAACTTGGAACTGAACGTTACAACCCACAGCCTGCTGAATGTCTACCATGAGTCTGAAGGACCAGGGTAAGTAGGAAAGCAGGTTTCACAGAAGAAAGTGGGGAAAGTGCCCCAGAGCATCCCTGGGTATCAGGGCCCTCCAGGCAGTGTTGCTGTCTCTCCAGTGTCTTGGACCTTGTTCATACAGATTGTGGAACTAAATTCTAAAGAAAAGAATGTAACTTCTCATAGTACTCCTGCTGTTTTCATCTTAGGTGCTTGGTGGATGATACTCAAGACAGGCTTTGCACCATGTAAAGTTAACTTGTTTACTTGAAAGCAAAAGTTTGGTCTTAAGCTGGGCATGGTGGCGCACATCTTTAATCCCAGCACTCAGGAGGCAGAGGTGGGAGGATCGCAGTGAGTTTGAGGCCACCATGAGACTACATAGTGGATTCCAGGTCAGTCTGAACTAGGGTGAATCCCTACCTCAAAAAAACAAGACAAAACAAAGTTTAGTCTTCCTTGTAAATGGCAGTCACTGTCAGGCCTGCATTTTATTCCCCATTAACATACTGCTTTAACTATGTAAGAAGAAAAACTATTATTTGGGGACCGCTGTTAGTTTGGTTCCTGTATAGGTCTTTTTATATAGATATTTTAATGTCTAGATGATTTGCTAGGTAGTCAATGATATTCCAAGTGGACAGAAGAGGATATTAAGCATGAATCTATTTTTCTTTATGTGTCAGATTGTACTGTACATAAAATAAAGGTGTGATCAGTTTTGTTTACAATTAAAGGTAGCTTCAGAAAATTTCAGATTTTTGAGTACTCTAGATTTTGGATCTTTTAGAGATGCTCAACCTGAATACAAGTACTCTAAAATCTGAAAACTGAAACACTCTAGATAGAGGGTCCTCAGCCTGTCCTGTATCTGATTCACTGTAGTCCTTGGATGTTGGAGTTGAGGTGCACACAGTTGGTGAGTAGGTGGTCTAGAATGGTGCTAATTCCAGTGATTCGAGCTACTGAGCAGTTCTTCCAGTGTGAACTCTAGATAAAGAATCTACTCACATTTTTAGAGAAATTTCCTGTTATTTGCATCATCTTTATAGTCAGGCAATGGTAGTTATGGGGTGCATTTTAATCTTTGAAAATTATCAAACTAAGACATACTTTGTGAAATCCATAGTCACTTAAGAGTCCAACCTTTTGTCCAAAGGCAAAATGAAGCCTGCCTCTTCATCTGCATATTGAATTTGAATTGGAAGGGTCAAGTATGATCTCAGAATGGCAATAAACACTATTGTCTGGTCACCCCCAACATGACTCCAGCCATTGCTGCCACAAGATGGAGAAGGGCCATGAGTCAAAGTAACCAGCAAAGTTGAAAAAATGTTACAGATCTGAGCTTTGAAAGTGCAGATGACAGTTCAGGGAATATTTGAAGGGATGAGGTACACTGTGGTGGTTTGGATATAATTGTCCCCCATGTATTTACACTTCCTACTTAGTCTGCAGCAGGTGGAGCCCTGTGGTAGGAAGTGTGTCACTGTGGGGGGTGGAGGGGTGGACCTTGAGTCCAGCCCTACTCTGTGTTCAGAGCTAGCTTGCTCTTACTGCTCTTTTTCTCTGCCCCTTCCTCCCTTCCCGTCTGTTTCTGCTGTGAATATATGTGATGAGCTGGCATCATGCTTTCTCCACCATGATAAAGCTTCTTCTGGAAACTGTAAGCTTGAACTAAACCCTTTCCTCCCACAAGGTGCTTCTGGTCAGCTGCTTTGTTCCACCAGTAAGAAGCTGACTGCTATACTGTCTGGTAATAAAAGACCCCTCCCTCCCAAACAAAATGCTCATGAGTTTTGGCCTTGTTACTTTTGTGTACCCAACCACACAAGGTTGGTAGACACACAGTAACTTTTAGAGAGGATCATATGAGCCTCATGCACACTCAGCGGTGAAAAAGATTGTTGGTGGAGTTAAGTTCAGACGAGTGTAGTTTAAGAGACTATTTTGAGGCTGGGCATGGTAGCACACACCTTTAATCCCAGCACTCAGGAGGCAGAGGTAGGAGGATTGCTGAGTTTGAGGCCAGCCTGAGACTACATAGTGAATTCCAGGTCAGCCTGGACCTAGAGTAAGACCCTTTTGGAAAGAAAGAGAGAGAGAGAGACTACTTTGAAATGTGTGGCAAGATTGGAAACAGTAATTGTGGAAGACAGTGGAAGAAAGGATTTGCTTATAACTTGTGATGCTGTATGACACAGTTGATAACTAATTGTTCAGAAAGGCCATATGATTGACATATTTGTGACATGGAAAAGGCCTTCTACACAAGATGCACTCCACCAGACCACTAAGAGGCCACAAGGGTACATGTGGCCATGGGTATGGAAGTGGTGAAGGTAGTTTTTTTTTTTTTTTTCAAGGTAGAGTCTCACTCTAGCTCAGGCTGACCTGGAATTCACTATGTAGTCTCAGGGTGGCCTTGAACTCATGGCAATCCTCCTACCTCTGCCTCCCAAGTGCTGGGATTAAAGACGTGTGCCACCATGCCCGGCCATGAAGGTAGTTTTGATAGAAGAAGAGACTGTACTGGTGGAGGTGTTGATAGGAGAGCCAACACCTTACGGTGGATGCTGTGGTGGCACTGTGGATTTGAAGGTAGAACTGCTTACAGCACCACAGTATGGGAACTGAGAAGGTAGATATCGTGGTGACAGTGAAGGAATTTTTGTCTCTGGCGTGATTATACTGCTGGTGAGAACTGTATGACTATGAGAGCGGACAGCAGCAGTCAAATTATGGACCCATGAACCGAGAAGTTTTGGTCAAATTCTTGGTGTTTCTGGAAATGGTAACAGAATTCTTTGTTTTTTGGATAAGTTCTCACTATGTTGCTGTCATACTTAGGTGAGAGTTGCCAGGATAGCTACAAGTTACTTTGAGACAGTTGTCCCAGATACATTAGAAGAACCCTAAAAGTCTGTCACAAAGGAAATAATGACCTATTGGCATGAAGGTTCCTTAGTTTAAACAGGAAATCCTTCCTGTTCAGGACAGCCACAGCCACAGTTTGCAACAAGTGCAGCTATTGGTTGATGCAGTGTAGCGTCAGTTGGATGTACACCAAAGTCTCTTAATCTGTTGTAGCTCTGCAGCCTCTTCTAGCCTCTTTCCATTACATTAGGTTTATTGCCCTGTGAATTGAGGTAGTAGTGGTACCAGGAATAAAAAAGGAAATTTTAACTTTAAAAAAAAAAAAAAAGGGTGGGCTGGAGAGATGGCTTAGCGGTTAAGCACTTGCCTGTGAAGCCTAAGGACCCCGGTTCGAGGCTCGGTTCCCCAGGTCCCACGTTAGCCAGATGCACAAGGGGGCGCACGCGTCTGGAGTTCGTTTGCAGAGGCTGGAAGCCCTGGCGCGCCCATTCTCTCTCTCTCCCTCTATCTGTCTTTCTCTCTGTGTCTGTCGCTCTCAAATAAACAAACAATTAATTAATTAATTAATTAATTAATAAAGGGTGAGGCAATGGGTAAGTGGGTAAGAACACTTGCTGTGTAAGCACTAGGGCCTGAGTTTGATCCCCAGCACTTGTTTAAACCCTGGTTGTGGCCATGCATGCCGGTATCCCCACTGCTGATGGAGACGGGGTTACTGGGGCTTCCTGGTCAGCCAGTCTGGAAAAGAAGTAGCAGCTCTACATTCTGTGAGAGACTCCATCTCAAGAATAGTGTAGAAGAGCATAGCAGAGGACACCCCGCATTCTCTTCTGGCCTATGCATGCATCTGTACACATATACACGCACACCTCATATAAACACAAAATTAAAATAAAGTTTATGTTTAGGGCTGGAGAGATTGCTTAGCAGTGAAGGTGCTTGGCTGCAAAGCCAAAGAACCCAGGTTCGATTCTCCAGGACCCACATAAGCTGGATGCACAAGGTGACACATGGATGTGGAGTTCGTTTGCAGTAGCTGGAGGCCCTGGCACACCTATTCTCTATCTATCAAATAAATAAAATAATAAAAAAATTTAAGTTTAAAAAAGTTTTAAATGTTCCCAGAGGGTTATAAAAATTAAAAAATTTAAGCCGGGCATAGTGGCGCACGCCTTTAATCCCAGCACTCGGGAGGCAGAGGTAGGTGGATTGCTGTGATTTCAAGGCCACCCTGAGACTCCATAGTGAATTCCAGGTCAGCTTCAGCTAGAGCGAGACCCTACCTTGAAAAAAAAAAATTAAAATATTGAAAAAACCAGAATGAAGTTCCCAAACTCAGACCTTTTGGTAAGATAGTCTGAACCTCTCTAAGTGTTTCTTGCAATCTTTGGGAGCCAGTCAGGTAGGTTTCAGTGTCACTGTTTTGCCAGTCATATTATTTGCTTGTTCTCTCTGCCCGTATCCTGTAACTCAGCTGGAGCTCCCTCTGAGCTCCCGCACCACCCCTCCCACTCCTCACTCTTTCTTGTGTCTCTCTGTGAGCTTCCTTCCGTCAAAGCCCTGAGCACCGTATGGCCATTTCCCTTTGAGACTGTGACATCCTGATGCATAGGGCCTTATCTTTTATCCCTCTTGTAATTGTCTTAACCCTCGGATTTTTGGTTTATTATTGGCCCTGACCCTGTCCATTTCCCATACTTAGTACATGGTAGATGTTAGATAAATATCTGCTAGTTAAAGAAAAAAAGGTTGCCTCACTTCCTAAATTTTTTATACTTTCAGACTCGTAAGAAACAGAAGGAAGAGGTGGATGTTGTAGGAAGCAGTGATGGAGAAGGAGCTATTGGGCTCAGCAGTGACCCCAAGAGCCGGGAACAAATGATTAATGATCGAATTGGTTATAAACCCCAACCTAAGCCCAACAACCGCTCATCTCAATTTGGAAGCTTTGAGTTTTAGAGATGGATTCTCTTGTGCGACGGAGCCCTGGAATGGAATAAAATGATGGCAGCAGTACCACCCAAATTTAGAAAATTGAGTGCTTGGAGCCAAGCAGAATATTTTCCTTACTGCAAGGAGAAATAACTTCTGCATGAAATTACTGAAGATTTTTCAACTTTCATGCAAAGCTGGGATCCAAATTCTGATTTGTCTCTCAAAAATTTGACTGTGGAAAGCTTACCTGATTTCTGTTTTTAAAAATAAATATATTTTTGGAAAAATGTGAGACATTCATAACATGATAGCACTGGCTGACCCCCAGGTTTTGATAGGTCGTTGTTACAAAAGGTGACATAATTCTTTACTAATGACTGAACATTGAGCACCTCCCATTAAGCCCTGTGCCTCACTTAACTCATTTATTCAGTGTGTATTTGTTGAGAGCTGACCATGTGCAGTAAACAAAGATGCCTGCCTGAATATAGTGGCTCATGGCTATCATTCCAGCACTTGGGAGACTGAGGCAGGTGGATAGCCATGAGTTTGAGGCCAGCCTGAGTTACAGAGTGAGGCCCTGTCTCACAAACAAAACCTTGCTGGGCGTGGTAGTGCACACCTTTAGTCCCAGCACACAGGAGGCAGAAGTAGGAGGATCACTGAGTTCAAGGCCACCCTGGGATTATAATGAATCCCAGGTCAGCTAGTGCTTGAGAAAGATGCTGCCTCACAACAAAATAAAGCAACACAAAAACCAGGCTGAGGAGTGGGTTCAGTGGGTAAAGGACTTGCTATGCAAATGTGAGACGCTGAGTTTGAATCCCCAGAACCCCAGAGCCAGACTAGGCAGCTCAAATCTGTAATCCTGGCACTCCTGTGGCAAGATAGGAGGTGGAGACAGGATTCCCAGAAGCTCGTGGGCCAGGTCATTTGGCACATACAGTGGTGAAATGAGGCCCAGTTTAAACAAGGTGGAAGGTGAGGACCCACGCCCGTGCCCGCTGATCTCCACACATGTGCTGTTGTATGTTGCCAAGAAGGACAAAGATTTTTGCGTTTGTGGAAAGGAGTCTGGTGACTAAATCTGAACAAGTTGTAGGTGCCAGATCCACTTACAGATGGCCTTGTGCACCGGCAACAGGAGGAATTCATGTTCCTCAGCTTGCCTAAGGGTTTTTCCAACAGGAACCCATCTGAGAGCAGCTGGGTATCATTTTGAAGCATGCCCTATTTTCTCTCTAAAATTCCATGACACAACACCAGCTGTGGTTGCAAGAACTAGAACCAAAAGTTCCAGAGACCCTTTGGTTGGGTCTTAACTTGCGTTTTTTGGATAGTTTGAGTGACAAAATGTGGGGAAAGTGGGGATAGAAGAGGATAGTTTCCTTTCTTGCTCCAAACTTTACTTTACTTTTTTTGTTTGTTTGTTTCTTGAGGAAGGGTTTTGCTCTAGCCCAGGCTGACCTGGCATTCACTATGTAGTCTCAGAGTGGCCTTGAACTCATGTCAATCCTCCTACCTCTGCCTCCCAAGTGCTGGGATTAAAGGCATATGCGACCAAGCCTGGCTTGTTCCAGACATTCCTACAAAACCGTTATTCTTTCAGTTATGTTAACAGGCTCTTAATTCTGTTGTTTTACTCTTAAAAACAGCAGCAAAACTCCCTAAGACTGGGGCTGTAAATAAAATCAAGTTACTGTAGACTGCAAAGGCCAAGGAGCACAGATTTTACCTTCATCCTATCACAACTCCCCTGAACGAGTCTCCATGGTTTTGTGCCTCTAACAGGTGACACTAAGACGGCTGTGTGTGACACTACTGAGTGCTTCATGCAGATATCCTTAGTTCCTGTGAAGGCACATCATTCTCATTTTACAAAAGGTGAACTTGAACTCAGTTGTTACGTGGTAGGGATGAGATCTGAACACAAGCAGTCTGCTTTTTAAAAATTTTATTTTTTTATTTTTCAAGGTAGGGTCTCACTCTAGCCCAAGCTGACCTGGAATTTACTATAGTCTCAGGGTGGCCTCCAATTCATGGTGATCCTTCTGTTTTTGCCTCCCAAGTGCTGGGATTAAAGGCATGTGCCACCATGTGTGGCTTCCAAACAAATTCTTCTAAACCTTCCTACCTTATTTTCTTAGTGTTTCTCAATTGAGTCTGGTCAAGTGGGATGTTGAGAGAGAAGTTGCTGTTTTCAGGCCTCAGAGAATGTTATTAACAGAATGAAACAATCACTCATCAGTAAACAAGGGCTTATTGCAGCTGTAAATCTTTTTTTTGGAGGGGATGGGGGGGAAGAGAGCAGATGAAATCACATGTATCAATTCTGTATCTTAGGATCTGCTCATTTCCAGATTACCCACTCAGGAAGCTAGCTTGCTGTTTATAAAGGTGTTTGCCTTGTAAGCATGAAGACCCAAGTTAATTTCCCAGTACCCATGTAAAATGCTAGATGTGGTGGCCATGGGCCTATAATCCCAGTGTTGAGGACACAGCAAACAGATTCTGGGGGCATGCAGGCCAGCCACTCTAGCCTAATTGGTGATCTCCAGGAAAATGAGAGACCCTATCTCAAAGATGATTGGCATTCCTAAAGATGACAGCAGAAGTTGTCCTCTGGCCTCCACAGGCACACACACATGCATAATACAGAAGCCTTCATTTTCTTAAAGGCTAGAAATAAAAATAGACCATGGCTTGGATGTTTATTTTGTGTGGAATAACATCTACATGATTAATTCAAATAAATGCAATTACTGTTCTTTTTCCCTCTTTGTGGGGCTGAAGATTAAACACACAGGGCTTTAGGTGTACTAGGCAAGCATTCTACTACTAAGCTCTATGCCCAGCCCTTCACTTTTTGATGACACTATGTAGGGCTCACCATAGTCCAGGCTGGCCTAGAACACAGGATCACCCTGCCTCAGCCTGCTGGGATTACAGGTAAGTACCACCCGACCCAACTATTATTGCCTTTCTATAGAACCCTAAGAAAGATACTAGGAGTGGTGCTGAATGGCAGGTAGCCACTGGGAGCCAGCAGGAAGAGCAAATAACAGTGGCGCCGGGTTTGGCAGTGAATTTTCGAGAGGCCCAGCGCAGAGCTTTCTGCTTAATGACATAAACACGGGATTATGATGTGGCAAAAATTAAGCTTTAAAATTAGGAAATCTTGGCATATTGAATAACTTGGAGCTTCACAAAGACCTGTCTCCTGTGTACAAGGTTCCAGAGATCTGGTAGGATCCTGCCATCTTTGAGGCTCTGACATCTTAAAAGCTATTATAAGGACCACTCTCCACAGAACAATGTATTTGGATGTTACTCTGTGTAGAAAGCCACACATAGATCCACAAAAATCAAAATATTTATTTTGTTCTTTTACACATGACACCATTGAAACATTCCTACTATATCCATACTGCTCTTCATGAGCTTACAATCTCGAACAGTCAACACGAATTGTAGACCCAGTGATTAAGGCATTATATCAAATGCAGACTTCGCAATTTTAGGTGCATCTTCAGTAGAAGCGGCTGGAGAGGGCAGGATCAAGATCCAGTGATATGAATGTGTACCCCTTGCCCCATTCCCCAGATCCTTATAAGGAACCCCTTGACTGGAACCCAACCCAGTACCCACAGCCTTTAAGGGAGTTCTGGATAACCCACAGGAGTAGTGAAGACAAATTTTAATCTCCTGAGGATTCCACGTTTGTGGGCAATTTGTGTTTTGAATGTTCTTCCATCACAGGCTGTAGTCAGCACCTAGGGGGAGGTACTAGGTGACCCTTTGCCTGGCCTTATAGACATTTGTGTGGTGCACTTCTTTCTTGAAGTCTCCAGCAGGTTTAGAAATACCAATCTCTAATTGGTAATTGTATCCACAGCACAGCATCAAGAGGGCTAGGGAGGCTGAATACAGTCGACTATGTGGGATAAAAGACTGAAAGATGGAAAATATGAGAGAGCAGGGGCTGAGGAAATGGGGACATAGTCTTCTCATACACAGGAACAGGGAAGGAGGAAAAGTGAATAGATCAAACCAAAACAAACTCAAGGGCTAGGTATTTGAAAGAGAATAGATCATTACATCCAAAAGCTTAAGAAAGGTGACATTTAAGCTTTTCTTTCACTACCCTCATCCTCTGGTAACGTAGTCTAGGGATCTCTAAAATTCAGGTTTTTTTTTTTTTTTGGTTTTTTTTTTTAGGAGATTGTCTCTACCCTGAAGACCTGTGCCAGGATGAAGTTTCTCTTAAGTTTCAAATTCAGAGTATTGGTCTTAACTGGCTTCAATTTTTCTTAATTCACTGATACATCAAGTCCTATTCCTGGAAGATAGTCTGTTTTATTTTTAGGGTGCTGGGGATGGAATACAGAGCCTTGTATATGCTAGGCAAGTAATCCACCAGAGCTACATCCCTGGCCTCTGGGCATAAAGGGATTTTATAGCAGCTCAAAGTGAGGTGATTTTCAGAGAGCACCAGATCACTACTCAGCATTGTTTCTTGCTCATTCCTCATAGTTTTACTATTCCTTGGCTTCTGAGACAACAGTAGAATATTTATACTTAATGTTGGGCTCTGTCAGTACCTGTCATTCATTCCACTTATGCTAAGAAGCTGCACTATGAGGGATGAACTGAGAAAGGCAAAGTGCTAAAAGTTCCCTCTCCAGTAGGCTCACAACCCTTTCTTGGTTTAAAGCCAAAGAAGTACACAATCCTTGTTTTCCAATATTTAACTGGCACCCACAGAGAAAGTACAAACTTCAAAACAACAAAGGCCAACAGGATAGCTGTTTTCTCTCCCATGCCCTGAGGCGCAATAGGATCTAGCACCAAGGAGGTCAGGACTTAACAGACTAGCATAGGAAGAATCACTATAAAGAGGTAGTCTGGGAATAAGACTGCAGTGAACATAATAAAAATCCAATGTAGTTCTTTGTGGAGGAAAGAAGTTTTGGCCACTTGTGTTCTACTTAAGCCCCCAAGAGTAATAAAGATGGTCACAGAGGACAAGGACTTACATAGTGGACACAGATGCAGCGGGCTGAGGAAAATCTGGCCATTAGCAGACCACACCCTAAGTCTTTGCAAACAGAAAACTGGGCTTTTGCCCTTCTGGCCCATGACTGGATGATTTGCAATGCAGATCAAAGGTCTCTCAGCCTTCAAATTGCTTCCAAGAAGCCCCAGATCTTGTCAGGATTAGTGACTTCATACATGCTGACAAGTGTACTTTGGCTGCAGTACTGTGTATGGGCACATGTATAGCTGGAGTTGAAGACATGTCTGTGGAATGATTAAGTATTGACCAGCAGCCCTGAGACATACATCAGCCAGCAATTCAAGTTCTTGTTCTCAACACCAGGTGTTTCTCCTGCCCCCACAGGGTTAACTCCTATGTTTAAAGCCGAGATTCTTTAAGTGGTCCTTTGGACCATCAGAAGCAGCAGCACCTGGGAACTTAGAAATGCCAAGTTGGGGTGGGGCGGGGGTTGTTCAAGGATTGACTTCCATGACTAGTGTTGTAACAAGCTACTGAAGTGATTCTAATGTACATTAAAGTTTGAAAATCATTGGTCTGGAGGCAGACACATGAAATAATCATAGGAAAAAAACAATTCAAACTTTTTTGTTTCATTCAACTGGGACAAACCAAGTTACCAAGTCGAAGTAAAACACCAATGGTTTTATTTAAAAATATCTATTTTTATTTTCTCAAATTGATTGTCCCTTTTTGATTTGATTGGCAAACATCCTAATAAAAATGTTAAGTGGGAACACAAGTTGATGAGTGAGCACCCCAGGAATACACACTTTCCAAGCTCCAGGCCTGATTTAGTCTCAAACCACCCTCTGCACTTCATCCAGACTTTGGTGCAACACATCACACCTAGAGAAAGGCATAGCGTATTTCCCACTTGTTGAATTCAGAGACTGGAACATTTGAAGTCTGAATCCTGGGTTTGATTGGGCAAGAATGTCCCTAATGACCATCAATCCTGGCTCGAGTTAATCCCTATACTGACCAGAACCCATGCCCCCAACCAAATTCATATACTGTCAAAAAAAAAAAAAAATACACAAAACACACACAAACAGAAAAACCCAGAAGATTAAAAAGAAGCAGATAAGTCATTCACTAGGAAGCTAAATTAGACAACAGTACTCCAGGATGATGATGATGGAAAAGATATCTCAAAGACAGCTTCTCAAGAGAAATGGGAATCTCAGCTTATTAGGAAAAGATACCACTTTACCTAAAGGACTTTAAAACTAACCCTCTATTTGGCAGGTGTGTGTGGATCTGTGTGTGTATAGCAAGAAGGGGTAACTGGGGCGGAAATCATGTCTTCCAGTCTTGAGCTGCTTCCTACTGCAATCGATAAGGCCACATGTGGAGTCTGATGTTAATGGCAATGCTCTGTGATATCCACTACCACTGCCTTCTTCCAGCTGAAGAGAAAGTATCCTGTCCCGGCCCCCGCTGCTACGGCGATGCAGAGGTACCCATTGTAAGTCATGAAGATGAGCATGAGAAAGTAGCTGATGACCACCTGGATGACATGTAGCACTGTCTGCAGGAGGTGGGGGAAGCTCAGCATCTGCTGCCTGGGAAGTAAACAAACCGGGACACAAAAATCAGACTTGGAGCACCTGCAGACCAGGAGAAAGGGTGAGCCCTGCCTCAACTAGACTGCCTCATGACTACCCTGGCAACTCATGGCTAAGTGTGTTCTGGTGTGTACTGGTCCCTAAAAGGAAACACAATAGACTGTGAGGTTCATAAGCACTGGCCAGAAATGGTCATGTGTCCGTAGGAAGCATCTTTTTTCAGGAGCAGGGTGAGGAGAAATAATCTTGATTTATCTCCATTTGAGCTCCTGAAAGAGAAGACTAACCCCTCTCACACTGATTTGCTTGGACATTTCCAGAACTTCCACCTTGGAAAAGTTGGCAGTCTAAAAAAATGGAGTTACAATTTGAGAGTTGCATGGTATCATAGAAGTAATTGAATCTGGCACCAGGAGACCTGAATACTCATTTCCTGCATTACCTCAGGTCACACAATGTTTTGGGGCCTCAGTAAGTTTACTGATGTGAGCTTACTGAGGAGAATAATATCGTTTGCTTAAAAGCAGGATGTTGGCCATTAGGATTTCCCATGGTCCAATCTAATTTTAAGACCAACATTTCTATGAAAATCTAAACCTCAAAAACATTTGTTAAGATCTGGGAAAAACCAAGTCATCCAAATACTTCCTCAGACAAAACATAGATATTAGCACAGCCTGACACTGTAAACAACAAAAAGCTAGAGCTGGCTAAATAGAACTTTATTTATTAGAGAGAGAATGGGTATACCAGGACCTCTAGCCACTGCAAATGAACTCCAGATGTATATGCTACCATGTGCATCTGGCTTACATGAGTTCTGGGGAATCAAACCTGGGTCCTTAAGTTTCACAGGCAAGTGCCTTAACTGCTAAGCCATCTCTCCAGTTCAGATATAATCTTTTAGAGAAAGGAATCAATTGTATAATGCCATTCTTTTCGAATGAACATCTATGTTCACAGAATCTACGATCTAGGACTCACAACCTCAAACTTCTAAAGACAGTTTTGACCAAGGTCACAAAGAACCACTAACTCAAGAAGAACAAATAAGCTGACTTACTGCTTAACTAGGACAACTCTATATAATTTTCCTTCATCTATGTTCCAACTTCTTACCCAACAGTTTTGTGTGTCTCCATAAGGATAGTTCCATTTGGTCCTGGGACAGGCATGGAATTGTAGCGAATGCTGACTTGGGACTTACGCAGCAGACCCTCTCGGGCTATCTTGAGACCTTCATAGAACATTGCTAGTAAAAACACTGCTACAAACGCTCCAGCCATCTCTAAGGTAGGAAGGAAAAGATAGTGGAATGATCAAAACCGTGAGTCAGTATGCTATTTAGCCAGAAAGACAGCATTGAAAAGGGCTATTTGCTGGGCATAGTTGACAGGCCAGTAATCTCAGCACTCAGGAGGCTGAGGGGAGAGGATTGGGAGTTTCTGGCCAGATCAGGATACTGGCAGGACACTATGTCAAAACAAGCAAGCAAACAGATAAAGAGCTACTCTCAGGCCTCCCTCCCCCCACCCCACCAAGGTAGGGCCTTGCTCTGGGCCAGACTGACCTAGAATTCACTATGTAGTCTCAGGCTGGCCTTGAACTCATAATAACCTTCCTACCTCAGTCTCCCAAGTGCTGGGATAAAAGCTGTGCCCCATCACTCCCAGCTACTCTGTTTTTTTTTTTTTTAACACATTGTACTCTTTATTTACCCACCCAGAACAGCTGAGATACTGTTAATCAAAACAATTGACTCTGCTAAAGAATATACTTTCTCCAAGTCTCTCTCTCTTGCTCACTCTCTCTCTCATTAAAAAAATAAAAAACAGGCCAGGCCTTTAATCCCAGCACTCGGGAGGTAGAGGTAGGATTACCATGAGTTTGAGGCCACCCTGAGATTACATAGCAAATTCCAGGTCAGCTTGAGCTAGAGCAAGACCCTACCTCAGAAAACTCAAAAATAATAAAATAAATAATAAAAAAAAACAATTTTAAAAAAGGGACTGGAGAGATGTCTTAGTGGTTAGGGCACTTGCCTGCAAAGCCTAAGGACGCATGTTTGACTCTCTAGATCCCACGTAAGCCAGATGCACAAGGTGGTGTAAGCACAAGGTTGTGCATACACACTAGGTGGTGCATGTGTCTGGAGTTTGACTGCAGTGGCACACCAATTCTCTCTCTCTCTCTTTCTCTCTCTCTCTCTCTCTCTCTCATTAAAACAAACAAAAAGAATATACTATTGGGGGCTGCAGAGATGAGCCATCTCCTAGTCCTGAAACAACCTGTTTTTCAAAGTGCTGACGAAATAGCTTGAATAGGCATTTTAATACCAAGTCTTTCACAGATGATATGTTGATAAAATAAATGTATTCACACATTACATGAACAAAATGCCCCCTCCTCTTTTCTCAAAACAAACTGGTTTACTCCAGAAATAGGCTTGGGCCCTAAAGCAGCCTACCTTCTAAAGAGCTTGTTAACAGCGATCTGAATTATAATATGGTAGATACAAAAAGATAGGTGATCAGCTGCCCTAAAATGAAGAGCGACTCCAAATGGGGCATGACAAGAACGAGGAAGATGTAACATAGGCTGATACCACAGAAACATCAGTAGCCTAGATATCTCTAGAAAGCATGCTCCTTGTGCTAGCTCTGACATTCTAAGTGCAGGCTTTAGGACAAGCTTTTTCATGACTTGAAGCTTATTTACCTGTAAACAGGAAGACTGTATGACAGCAATAGTTTTCTTTTCAAATATTTATTTATTTATTTTTAAATTATTTATTTATTTATTTGAGAGCAACAGACACAGAGAGAAAGACAGATAGAGGGAGAGAGAGAGAATGGGCGCGCCAGGGCTTCCAGCCTCTGCAAACGAACTCCAGACGCGTGCGCCCCCTTGTGCATCTGGCTAAGGTGGGACCTGGGGAACCGAGCCTCGAACCGGGGTCCTTAGGCTTCACAGGCAAGCGCTTAACCACTAAGCCATCTCTCCAGCCCTCAAATATTTATTTTTATTTATTTATGAGAGAGAGAGAGAATGGGCACACTAGGGCCTTGGGCCACTGCAAACAAACTCCAAATGCATACGACACCTTGTGCATCTGGCGTATATGGCTCCTGGGGAATTGAAATGAGGTCCTTTGGCTTTGCAGGAAAATGCCTTAACTGCTAAGCCATCTCTCCAGCCCTGACAGCAATAGTTTTTTTTTTTTTTTTTGGTTTTTCGAGGTAGGATCTCACTCTAGCCCAGGCTGACCTGGAATTCACTATAGAGTCTCAGGGTAGCCTTGAACTCACGGTGATCCTCCTACTTCTGCCTCCCAAGTGCTGGGATTAAAGGTGTGCGCCACCACGTCCAGCTCAACAGCAATAGTTTTTAACTTAGGGTTATTTTGTGGTATTTGAGTATGTTTGTAGTCACAGGTTCAGTTATTGAACTTATCAGACAAGGAAACAGCTTGGACAAGCTTTGCAAAAGACCTTTGACTGGCATTTCAATTACTTCTCAGTGCTCTGAAACACACACAGGGGCACTAAGGGAGCTTTAGCAGAGGATCGAGTACTCCACACTCAACCTTCCCATTCAGGAACAGGAGCCACGGTGGTGATGTGGTACAACCACACTAAGTAGTTAGGACAGAAAGAAGTGCTGGATTTCCAAATTCTTTGCCATCATCTCTCATGTGACTGTCACCTTCCAACATCACCCTGATGATGACTCACCTCCAGGTGTATTGATCACCAAACCGGAAAACAACAGTTCCACATTATGAAAGCCGAAGTAGAAGGTCATAGGCTGTCAGAAAACCAAAATAAGACAATGAGAGGACTGCAGATCCTAAATGAGAATTTCTAGCAAAGAGGTTTAGAACACTTAAAGTAGCAGATCTAGGTAAGAAGTTAAGAGGAGAAAATTGAAGTGGAAGGCTTTCCCCTCTTGTTAGCATTACTACCTTGGGCATTAAGGGTCCCTTGCTATGTCGCCACTACTAGCCACCATCTCATATCTTTTTCTTTTTTCTGTAGGAAGCACAAAAACCAGAACATAACTTGGGAAATGGTAAATTCCAAAGAAGGGAGTAAGGAAGAAACACTTCTAGAAAATCTTGTTACATGAATACAGGCTGATCACTTGACTTGTTTGGTGGTTTTCTCTGCTATTTCCTCATTTGTAAGCTGGTCTTTAAAGGTAATGGGATTCAGTGCTAAAATTCCATTGCTTCTGTCACCTAAGAGGGTAGAGAAGGGCCTATGCCACCTCTCCTGTGGCACTCACCATCATCATCATGCCGTTGTTTCCTCCGCCATGGGAGTGTGAGGCTGAGGTGGTGGAATGATGGTGAGAAGGTGGCATGGTACTGTTGTCCATATGGTTCATGTCCATATGGTTCATCCCCATATGGTGGGAGTGATCCACTTTTCCAGGAAGAGATGACAGTCAGCAGAAGAGTCTCTTAAGAAAAGAAATTATGTATTAATAAGGGCATAACATATTTTCTTGGTACTTTATTTATATAGAACTTCACCCAATGAATGAATGCTCTCCTAGCACCTTTCCTCTGAATTATTTTTCATAATCTTGGGTTCAAGGTACCATTTTTGGACGCTACAGAAGAATGGATTTGTTCCAGGGCTGTAGGCACCCAATCCTTCCTTGTTCTATGAACTGTTCCTGTAAGAGACAGGTTTAGGGGCTTAATATGCATCTAGATTTATCCCAGCACCCAGGGAGGCAGAGGCAGGTAGACTGCAGTGAGTTTGAGGCCACCCTGAGACTATATAGTGAATTCCAGGTCAGTCTAGACTACAGAGTGAGACCCTACTTTGAAAAACAATAAATAAATAAATAAATAAATTTAAATAAGTGATAAAGAGTAGAAAAGCAGCTTTAGGTTGCAGGAAATAGACAATTTATAATAATGTACCAGTGAGTGCTATTAACAAAATTTAATTGCTCTAAGCAAGGTTTTCTAATTATAAATGTCAGTAGATAAAAAAACAGTGCTTCAGATAATTCACCTAACTGGGTGGCCTGTGTTTAATCAGGATATTCATATTACATTTAGACTTAGAAGACAGACAGCCTTCTGCTAATCTACATTTGAGTAAAGGTCTATTGCTGCCTTGGGCATGAAGTGCTCAGACCTTAGATAAAATTTCAATCCTGTCAGAGCTTTAGAGTTAGGAACATGAAAAACAAGGTCTAAATTAGATATTCTATATTAAATTAAGTCTAGACACTCCATAGTTAATCTTTATTGCAAAAGTAAATCTGAGACCTGAATCAAAGAGCAGTTGAAGTCAGAGCTGGGGCCTAGAAAGCTGGAGCCTTATGTGCAGAGGAGACATTCACGGACTCTCTTTATGTCTCTCTCTCTCTCTCTCTTTTTTTCGAGTTAGGGTTTCACTCTAGCTCAGGCTGACCTGGAATTCACTATGTAATCTCAGGGTGGCCCTGAAATCTCAGCGATCCTCCTCCCTCTGTCTCCCAAGTATTGGCCTTAACTCCAGTATATAGAAAAGTGGCTTTAGAAAATTTTGAACTAGGAGCAGGACACGTGGTAATCCCAGCATTCAGGAGGCTGAAGGAGGAGGATTAAAAAAAAACAAAAAAACAAACAAACCCAGAAAGAAAGAAAAAGAAAACAAAAGCAGAAAAAGAAATTCCAAGTAGGTATTCATGCTTCTGATTATTAATTCAACCAAGCTCTCATTATGGGTCAAACCCAAGCCAAGTACTAGTAATTCAACAGTGAATAAGACAAACATGGTCTCTGATAAGGAGACATGCAATGAGGTAAACAGAATAATTCCATGGTGTGATTAGTGCTATGAGAGAAACAAACAGGGTAATATGACATTACTAAGAGATGGAGAGAGATACTTTGGGTAGGTAATTTACAAAGAGCTCAGTGTCTAATCAGGAACACAAATATTCAGCCATCTATTTCCCCCTCTTCATTTTCTACCCTTTGAATTCTATGACAGAAAGCTTAAATAGTTTATTTCCAGTGAAGACTACAGCAAGCATCAAATTAGGTGGGCCTGAAGTTCTCTGAATTTCAATAACTTTCATGTCAGACACTACACTATTTTATAAATTCTAGAGGGTAACAATCTAGTACTATTAATAGCATTGTCAGAGGGGAAAAATTGGAGGTACAAAGAGATATTTAAGTATTTTTGTTCATAATTTTTTTTTCCCTTAAGGTAGGATCTCATTCTAGCCCAAGCTGACCTGGAACTCTTTCTAAAGCCCAGGCTGGCCTTGAACTCATAGCAATCCTCCTAGCTCAGCCTACGGGATTATAGGTATGAGCCATCACTCCCAGCTGGACACCTACTTTCTGTTGTTTTGAGGTAGGTCTCACCCTAGCCCAGGCTGACCTGGAACTCACTCTGTAGTCCAAGGCTGGCTTCTTTACTTGTGGCAATCCTACCTGTACCTCCTGAGCGCTAGGGTTAAAGGCATGTGCTACTATGCCTGGATCATAAAGGTTTTGTAGTAAACACTAAATAACAGAATGCACAAAAAAGAGAGTACACATGAAGTGACAATTGGTAGGTAGTTAGCAGTTTGCCTTTAAAAGGAAATCATGATCAGGTGGAGGGATTACTAATATTTGAGTGGTCATAAATTATGATTTTGAACCAAACAAATGAAGTGATATTAGAATGAAAATACGTTTGCCAGCCGGAATGACTGATGAAGAGACCCAAACAGAAGTCACAAACTTTGTTTTCTTTTAACTTGAGGCTGAACATTGATGATAACATAGGAAACTATAAAAGATAACTTCATTCCATATTGTCAACAAGAATTCAGGCCATGAAGACAGTGGGAATCTACTGAGTGCCTTCTGCTATAGAGAGATGGAGGGATACATAGAAATGAACCAGACAGAATCTTTTTCCTCAGGAACTTAAAGGATAAAAGCAAGAAGGGGTAATGAACAGTCATAATTTTCCTTGTGGAATAAAAGATGGTGTGTAGGTAAAGTACTGATAAAAAGGTAATGTTGGGCTGGAGAGATGGCTTAGTGACTAAGCGCTTGCCTGTGAAGCCTAAGGACCCCGGTTCGAGGCTCTATTCCCCAGGACCCACGTTAGCCAGATGCACAAGGGGGCGCACGTCTGGAGTTCATTTGCAGTGGCTGGAGGCCCTGGCATGCCCATTCTTTCTCTCTCTCTGCCTCTTTCTCTCTCTGTCACTCTCAAATAAATAAAAATAAACAACAACAAAAAACCTTAAAAAACATCTTTAAAACGGTAATGTTTCAGTCAGTTTTGTGTTGCTGTCAGACAATACCCAAGAGCAGCTTGTGAGAGGAAAGGGTTTATTTTAGCTTACAGACTTGAGGGGAAGCTCCATGATGGCAGGGGGAAATGATGGCATGAGGAAAGGATGGACGTCACCTCCTGGCCAACATCAGGTGGACAACAGCAGCAGAAGAGTGTGCCAAATGCTGGCAAGAGGAAGCTGGCTATAACACCCATAAGCCTGCCCCCAACAGTACACTGCCCCCAGGAGGATCCAATTCCCACGTTGCCACCAGTTAGGGACCTAGTGTTTAGAACACATAAATTTATGGGGGACAACTGAATCAAACCACCAGAGGGAGGGATACAGCACCGCAAACTACATGAGAGTTGTATCCTTGATTTTTTTTGAACTCTGACAGAATTCTTCTCATTAGCAGTGTATGAAGATCCGAAGGTTTCTTTTAGCTTAAGCCCCATATTACCAATTCCAGCAAAATCTGTCCAGTGACATTACATTGTCAAAACTCTCTGACATCTCAGTGACCCAGGATTCCATATGTTTAAATCTCAAGAAAACCTTTCAAACACTGCTGCTATTCTGCAGTGTCATCTGTGCAGAATCATCCAGATGCACTAGGAAAATGGCAGGAGGAGAATCCATTTGCTTTCCTTGCCTGGAGACAATGGACTTCTATAATAGGAATCTTTTTGTTTTTTCGAGGTAGGGTCTTGCTCTAGCCCTGACCTTGAACTCACGGTGTTTCTCCTACTCTGCCTCCCAAGTGCTGGGATTAAAGGTATGCACCACCATGCCTGGCTTTATGCAAGGCTTACCCAGTGGTGTCTCAATTTGAAGGTATAACTCTCGTGAAAGCTAACATACAAACTTAACAGTGCAGCTGAAACTCAAACTAACCTGGCAAATCCTTATGCTCACTAAGCCTATTCCTGGCTGGGATTGTGTCAGTAAGTGGTAAAGTATTTGTTTAGTATGTATGAGCTCTGAGTTTGATCCCCAGCACTGAAGGACAGAAAAATTAAAAAAAGAAAACCCTTATTAGGAATAATCTTATGGGACTATATCAAACCTAACTGATATATATATGAGACATTTAGAAATTTAGATACTAAAGCTTAGTGAGGTCTGGAGATATAGATCAGTGGTAGAACACTTGCCTAACATATGAAAGGCCCTGGGATCGATCAATCCCCAGCATGGTAAAAATAAAAATAAAGGCCATAATAAATAAAAGCAATTATATATTTTTATTTGTCCACATGGCTTTTCATTGATTGTCACATGTATATGGATAATGCACTTAATCAAACACATTTAACCTATCCTCTCATAGCTTTTAAGTTGGTCCAAGCTCAGTTTATTCTAGAACAAAAATGAGTACTACTTAAGAAAGATTAAGTGAAAGTTCCCAGACACACATGACTGTCTGCCCCCTCACTCTGTAGTTTGAAGAGAATGGTTTGATTTTATGGTAAGCAAGAGAGATGTGGTTGTATCTTTGGCTTATTCAAGTTTCTCAAACTCCACAGCCAACTATACTTGCTTTCTAAGACTTGCTTCTGTAATTTAGCTCCACCCTTAGTATTGCTTTCTAAGAACAGAGTTCATGGTCCACAGAGTGGCTGGTATACCTTGATAGAATAAAGTTCCTGACTGTAAAGCAATGGCAATTAGTGGGACTTATGAAAGAGTAATGATGAATAATAGGCAGAACTTAAAGAAAATCTTTGTAAAATGGAATTGGGTTCACTGGATTCTGAGCTTTTAGGACAGTCTATGGGCATACACTAATTCCAGACAAAAACCTCCACTACTCACTTTTCTTATCTTTATCCTATCACTTCATCAGGTTTACTTACTTATAAGGAAGAATTTTAACAGGAACTAAATAACTCAGAACTAAAAATTAAGTCCTCAGGATTCCTCTTTCAATCTGTCAAGATCTACCTGTAGTATTTTATTACAATATCGAGTATATGAGTAGGTAAAAAGATTAGAAATGGTATATTTTTATTATATCTTTGCCTATTTAGGTAAACTAATTAAAAATATATTTTTATTTATTTCAGAGAGAGAAAGAGGGGGCAGGATGGGGGGAGAGAGAGAGAAAGCAAGAGTGTGAGCGCATGCCAGGGCTTTCAGCCATTGCAAATTAACTCCAGATGCATGCAGCACTTTGTGCACCTGGCTTATGTGGATCCTGAAGAATCGAACCTGGGTCCTTTGGCTTTGTAGGCAAATGTCTTAAGCACTGAGCCATATCTCCAGCCTGGTAAACTATTTTTTAAAAACAGGCAGGACCCATACTAGAGAATCACCTTTCTGTTAGATGAAGAGGTGGAATATAACAGCTGGGTTTGTGGGTAGTTGTTAGGAGCTCCTTCTAGCACAGAAAACTTTTTGTATGTAATGTAAAATGTAAAATGGTCTAGTAGGTGACTTATTTATAATAAACCAAGCACAAATTTAAACATTTTTTTTTTTTTTTTTGGTTTTTCGAGGTAGGGTCTCACTCTAGCCCAGGCTGACCTGGAATTCACTATGGAGTCTCAGGGTGGCCTTGAACTCACGGCAATCCTCCTACCTCTGCCTCCCAAGTGCTGGGATTAAAGGCATGCGCCATTAAACATCTTTTAAAAACATTTTTATAATATTTTTGCTTATTTGCAAGGTGAGAGAGAGAAAATGGGTGCGCCAGGGCCTCCAGCCACTGAAAACAAAGTTCATGTATGGGCCACTTTGTGCATTTGGCTTTACATGGGTACTGAGGAATTGAACCTGGGTTGTCAGGCCTTACAGGCAAGTGCCTTAACTGCTAGGCCATTTCTCCAGCCCTCAAGCACAAATTTATATGCAACTAAATTCATATAAAATCATTAAGGAAAGAAATCTCTTTCTCAGGAAAGCTTTATAATAAGCCTCTAGAGAATCATTTATCTTATCTTGGAATTGGCCATATGCCCAACTGTTTCTGCTGTGTGAATACTGTCAGGTTGGAGAAATAGCACCTTTTCTGTTCTCCACTGAATGCTAGACAGCTTTACACTTCTTTCTGCTTCTTTTTTTCCTTATTCAATAAGCATGCCACAGTAGTGTTCTTCCTTGTACTTAATGCTATAATTCTTTTCCACTCTACTCTTCAGCACAATCAGAAAAAGAGGTATCCTTATTCCTGTCTCATTTCCCCTAACAAAAGCAAATCACAGAGATAACCCTGAGGCTGGGCATGGTGGCACAAGCCTGTAATCCCAGTATTTGGGAAGCATATCATGAGTTCCAGGCCAGCCTGGGCTGCATGAGACCCTGCCCGAAAAAAACCCAATCAAGCCAAACTACCTCTGCAAATCACAGAATCTCTAGCAAAATAAACATGAGTTCATGGAAGTTAGAAATTTCACAAAAAGGCTTTTTGTTTGTTTTGGATTTTTGAGGTAGGGTTTCATTTTATCTCAGGCTGACCTGGAATTCACTATGTACTCTCATGGTGGCCTCAAACTCATGATCCTCCTACCTCTGCCTCCCAAGTGCTGGGATTAAAGGTGTGTGCTGCCATACCCAGCAAAAGGCTATATTTTGATGGTCAATCTGTCTTGGCCTTAACCTTATTTGTAATAGGTATAGTCTAAACTTCATATCCTCTTTTATTTTTCTAGTACCACACAATGATGGACAAGAAACAACAAATCCCTGGGGCCTAGTATGATTAAGCCCTTAAAGACTACGCAGAAGTGATCATGCATTTTCCACGTGGGCCCTGTGCCTAGCTCAGACAGATATAATCTGGAGTCTCAGACAATTCTGGAGACTGCCTGTAGTCTTTCCTGACTTCTATCAGGGAGATAAAGAAGGAGGCTTTTATTTTTATAACGATTAGGTTCATGTTCCTTTTTAGATTTGTCAAAATATAAAAACAAAAACCTAGCTTTCCTGCTTTCCGGAGCCGTTACTTATGATTGGTGGTTCAGAGAGGGGAAATTCAAGGTCAAAGATATTACATCACTATAATCAGGGATTCATGCTTATGGACTATGTACACATGATCAAGCAGCCACCTGTACTGTGCTACACCTGTCCTTTGGAACCCTATACAAGGTCAGCACATTCTCTGAGAAATGGCCTAGCCTTCCTTCAAGTAGCTTTCAGAACTTACATGTATGAAGGCTCTAATTCTTTCACAGCCCATCTCTGAGCATACACTGTAGCTAAACCTTCCTATGGGTGAACTTTAAACGCTCTTGATGACTTTGTGAACTTCACATTTCAGTAGTCTTTGTGGAGGACAACAGGGAAGGAGATGTTGGAACAGAGGGGAGACTGAGATAATGCAATAATAAATAGCTGTAGGTGGCTGTCTATACTTGGCATCCATGTTAATATACTAGAGCTGTTTGGGGAGAAAGTTACTAGGTCCCAGTATGTGGGGAAGGGAAATACACTTTGATGAATGTATGTCTGATCTACCTTCTGGGCTCTAGCCTCATACTTGTATTCTAAACTTACTGGCAGAAATGCCATAATTGTGTGAATCTTATAATATCACCCTTTGGCTATTACAGATGCCTTTCCTTGGTTTGGGTCTTTCTTGAGGTGCAATGGTCATGCATGTAATTAAGTTGTATCAGTTACTCCTACAAAATGGTATTAGACTTAAGGAGATCAGAGTTATCCACTAGAAATGTCAGACACTTCTGACAGTAGAAATTCTACCACACATATGCATTAAAAACAGAAACTAAAATGATCAGTGAAGGAGGAGGAGCTCAGGTCAACAGGAAGAAATGCAAAATACTTAAAATTATATGCATTCAAACACATACTGACCTTCACAAATTATGGCAAATAGGAGGAGTCAGTAAAGTATTTGCTACAATTATAGGCTTACTGGGATAGTCTCAACTCAGGAAAATAATTGCCCAAAACTCTCCACTACTTTCTCTTTTATATTTAGAAAAATTCCTCAATAAAACAATGGTTACTGTCTTATCTTCTTTTTGTTGCTGTTGATAATAAAAATAATCCCAAGTATCATTCATAAATTTCCACTTGCTTTTTCTTCACAGCACTAACTGGGCTAAGACAGATTCTGAAAGACTGGGTCAAGAATTAATTCAGTGATGATTTGTGTATTTTCAATAACCATTACCATCATGTTATTTTCTCTCTCTCCACCATAATACCAAAGTGAACATTATTTCAGATAATCTGCACAGGAGTCCCTGAAACACATGTTTCATGGATGGAAATGAGGCTATGCAGAGTCTACATATTGAAGTAAGAGCAGTTTATGTGGTTGAATTACTCACACAGCCGACTCTGGGGCTGCATCAAAAAGTAACCAACTGCCAGACACATAAAGGGGAAACTACTTCAAACAATTACATGTAAGGAGCTTTCCTTTATGAGTAGCCAATAATCTAGGCAAACAAGAAATGCTGCATGGATTGGCGCGTTTTAAAAAGAATAAAGCAGCAGCTATGAATTAGTGGGAGTAGCTCTTTCACTTGGAAGCTCTTGGCTACAAATAAGTATTTTAGCAAAGGGAGTGTTAAGCTCCCTCTTGCTAAAATAGGTATTCTTAGAGCTACCCAAGAATCTTACTGTAATTATATAGAAAGACTGAAAGCAACCCCATAATTGGAGTCTAACCAGAAAAATACCTTGTTTCTAGCTACTGATCCAAGGTTACCTCCTTCTATCATAAATTTCATTTGTCCCTATCATTCCATTTTATTAAGCTGCTCAGACTGAACAAAGAAGATAGTAAACCTGTTAGAGCAAGACAGATGGCACCAAGGACCACCATTTTCGAGAGGAAGCATGCTAAGGCCAAATGAAATTTTGTTGTTGCTGTTTTTTTTTTTTTTTTTTTTGGTTTTTCGAGGTAGGGTCTCACTGTAGCCCAGGCTGACCTGGAATTCACTAGGTAATCTAATCTCAGGGTGGCCTCGAACTCACGGCGATCCTCCTACCTCTGCCTCTGAGTGCTAGGGTTAAAGGCATGTGTCACCACGCCCGGCTTGTTATTACTGTTTTTGAGGTAGGGTCTCACTCTAGTCCAGGTTGACCTGGAACTTACTCAGTAATCCTAGGTTGGCCTCAAACTCACAGTGATCCTCCTACCTCTGCCTTTCAAGTGCTGGGAATAAAGGCATGTACCACTATGCCTGCTTGCCTGCTTTCTTTTTCTTTCTTTTTTTTTTTTCAAGGTAGGGTCTCGCTCTAGCCCAGGCTGACCTAGAATTCACTATGCTATCTCAGGCTGGCCTCGAACTCATAGCAGTCCTGCTACCTCAGCCTCCCAAATGCTGGGATTGAAGGTATGTGCCACCATACCCAGCACCAAACATAATTTTTAAAATGTCATGGTCCAGTCCCCAGACCGGTTCTGCCTTTGGACAAACACGAATGTACTGTTACAACTACCACATAAACAACAAAGTAGGAAAAAAAGGTAAAGTATGAAAAACACTGGTGGTAATTACTTTATTGGGTGTTACTTTATGCTTTAGAACTTTTCCTTAATTGTAAAAACAATAAATTATATGATGAATAAACTCCCACCCAGAACAAAAACCCAATCAGAGATTTTTCAGCTCAGTATCCATTAGAACAGAATCTTCACTATAAGATTATAAGCTCTGTGAGGACATGGTCTTATTTACCTTTACACTTTCTAACACCCTGAACATAGTAGGAAATTATAATAAATATCTGCAGAAACAAATTATTGTTTATGCATTTCTCCTTTGGCGGCTTGAATATTAAACAAAAAATTAGCATGTTAATAACATTCTAGGCAAACCTCAATTTCCTCTTTACCACCTGAGTGAATGTGAAATGCTATATCGTATGCCTCAAAGCTACTCCATAGCTCTATCTAAAGATGCAGCAAAATGTAGTTGAGTAGAAGAAACAGAAGTTGGGGCTTGTTTTTAAATTACCAGGCCTTACTTCAGACTTTAGTGAGATTGAGGGAAGGGGCCTTACAGGCAGGACTTTAGAATGAGCTCTACCACTGAATTACATCACTAGCCTGCAAGTTGAATACACATTCATTTAGTTCTAGCTATTAATTTCACAAAAACCCAGAGTCTGAAACCACAAAACATTTTGGGGAATATGAATATTGATATTTTCTGGCATAATTTTAAAAACTATTTATTTATTTATTTACAAGCAGAGAGAGACAGAGAGAAGACAGAGAATGGGCATGCCAGGGCTTCTAGCTGCTGCAAACCAACTCTAGATACACGCTCCACATTGTACACCCGGCTTTATGTGGGTACTGGGGAATCAAACCCAGGCCTATAGGCTTTGTGGGCAAGTGCCTTAACTGCTGAGCATTCTCCCTAGACCCCTTTTACAGATTTTTTCTTTTTCTTTAATATTTTTATCAACAATTTCCATAATTATAAACAATAAACCCCAGATAATTTTAAAAAAATATTTGTTTTTTATTGACAAATGTGATGAAACTAAACAAACTCATAGCTATTTAATTCTTTATTTTTAAAAATTTTTTTGTGTTTAATTTTTTATTGATTTGAGAGCGATAGACATAGAGAAAGAGGCAGATAGAGATAGAGAGAGAGAAGGGGCACACTCCAGCCACTGCAAATGAAATCCAGATGTGTGTGTCCCCTTGTGCATCTGGCTAACGTGGGTCCTGAGGAATCAAATCTGGGTCCTTTGGCTTTGCAGACAAACGCCTTAACTGCTAAGTCATCCCTCCAGCCCCAAACCCAGATTCTTTATAGGAGCTGAGTCTCAAAAGTTCTACACCTTGACCAGTGATCCATGAAAGGATAGTAAAGGAAACAACTTGAAAGTACTTTTACTCTTTACATTTTCCAAGTATAGAATTGTACTAAAGCCAGGCGTGGTGGCACATGTCTTTAATCCCAGCACTCAGGAGGCAGAGGTAGGAGGATTGCCATGAGTTCAAGGCTACCCTGAGACTCCATAGTGAATTCCAGGTCAGCCTGGGCTAGAGAGAGACCCTACCTCGAAAAACAAAAAAAAAAACAAAAAAAAAATTGCACTGAATCTGAACAAAAAGCATGGCAAAACAATGACACTTCCTTGTGGTAAATCTAACACAATATCTCTTTTTTAAATTTTTATTTATTTATTTGAAAGCAACAGACAGAGAGAGAAAGAGGCAGAGCGAGAGAGGGAGGGGGAGGGAGAGAGAATGGGCACGCCAGGGCCTCCAGCCACTGCAAACGAACTCCAGATGCATGCACCCCTTGTGCATCTGGCTAACGTATGTCCTGGGGAATCGAGCCTCAAACTGGGATCCTTAGGCTTCACAGGCAAGCACTTAACTGGAGGAGGCCGAGAATTTAAGTAACCTGTTCAGTGCTTTACTGGAAAAGAGGAGGAAATGCCTTTTCTAGAACCTATGTATCTTCATACCTCATAAAGGACAAGATTCACCCAGCTGGTCCTGGTTTTCACCAGCAGCAGCTCTACTACAAACAGTTTTCCTAATTGCAACTTTCCTGCCCTCTGTCCACTCGATGATAGATCAGCGACCTGCTCAAAAAATCCCACACCTATCAACTTCTACAGTGTTGCTTAACTCCCAGGTTCACCATCTCTGAAACAAAGATCTCAACCTACCTTTCTGTCTACACACACTGTTCCAGACAAACAAGTCTGATAGCTACTTACTAGTCTCCTTGGGAGATATATTTCATGCTTTATCTTTTTTCTTTTCCTTCCTCTTTCTTTATCTTATTACTGGCAACTTCCACAATTATAGACAATAAACCATAATTGCCCCCCTGCCTTATTTTTTCCCCTTCACAACTCTACTCTCCATCATATCCCCTCCCCCTCTCAATCAGTTTCTCTTTTAGTTTTTTCTCTTTTAGTTTGATGTCATCATCTTTTCCTTCTATTATAATAGTATTGGGTAGGGAGTGCCAGGCACTGTGGGGTCATGGATATCCAGGCCATTTTTCCTTTCTTCTTTCTAACTCACATTGTTTCTTATGTCTGAAATACTGATCCTTCCAATCTCTTCCATCCAAGTACTATGTAGGCCCAACCCTGCTTAGCTTCTGAGATCAAGAGAGATCAGGCGTGTTCAGGGTGGTATGGCCATAGACACCCTTCTAATCTCATACATAACAAATCCTCCTTGCCTTTCAAGGTCTACTTCTAAAACCTCTAACCATCTGTAACACTGTATCTTTCCCAATAATCCAAATGGGGACTAGGCCTCAACAAATACTCTATAATGTTTTCATGATCTTTTTAGTTTTATGCCTATTTTTTTGTGATCATGATGATAGAATGTCATTGAGAAAAGATAGGAGAAATAGCTGAATGGAGGTATTTCTCCAAAATTCCTTCTCATCAACTACAGACATTTTATGAGCCTTTCTGGAATGTGCGCGCACTCTCTCTCTCTTGATTTTTTTGAGATAGGTCGGCCAGGCTGACCTGGAAATCACAGTGTAGTCTCAGAGTGGCCTTGAACTCAGTAATCCTCTACCTCTGAAGGTGTGTGCCACCACACTAGGCTGAATGCTCCTTTTTGATGTAGATAAGGAGAGGTCTAGTTCCAAACAAGTAGTAATGGAAGAAAGTAAGGGATGAAAGAGAAAGACCTTAGAAAAAATGGATGGCATTAGAGGCCCTTAATAATAATAGAAATTCTGTAGTGATTGCTCAGGCACCCATAAGGACTTGTTAGACAAGTGTATTGCTTCCTTCCAGCAATTTTGGCACTCTTTCCATCCAAGCTAAATACAAGAGATGCTCCACAGAAATTGGAGTCTTGCTATTTGCTGGTGATGGTATTGGTCAAAGAACCAGTACTCCAAGTCCAACTAGTATTTCTGCTCCAGGTGCTTACTACTTCCCAACCTCTAATTTGCTTTTTAGGCTGCAATGTGAGGAACTAATTTCTATTTAGACAGACAATCCTAAACATCTTCACCCCCAACTTCTGATAGCGGCACCCTGATTTTTATGCTTCCTATGTGACATGTTAAGTCTTTCTGTATTACAGGTCCATCTTCACATTCATGTGTATCACTAAAACTAATCTTACTTTTTCTGAATGAATTTAGCATTTGGAAACACGCACGTCTTTTTTCTTTTATGTGTCATTCTCTGGAACTTCTTTTCCCTCCCACTGTCTGTATATGAACAAATTTTACCACTATTTACCTTGATAATGCACTATAAATACAGTAATAGAATTAAGGATAAAACTAAATCAAGGCCCTCACTCATAAATTTACAATCTAACTCAATCTCTGAGAATTAGAATGTCACTTCTTCTGAGGTTTTTCTTGAGTTAAAAAAATATTATTTTATTTATTTATTTAAGAGAGAGGGAGATATAAAGAGATAAAGAGGGAGAGAGAATGGCTACACCAAGGGCTTCTTGCCACTGCAAACAAACTCCAGATGCACGTACCACCTTGTGCATCTGTCTTTATGTGGGTATGGGAAATTGAACCTGGGTCCTTAGGCTTTGCAGGCAGGTATCTTAACTGCTAATCCATCTCTCCAGCCCCCTTTTCTTGAATTTTTTTTTACATGTGAGTATGTGTGTATATATGAAGTTTCTTGAGGGCAAGGAACTCCAGTTTACACAGTATAACCTCTACAGAGGAACACTATAAATATTCATTCAAAAAGTATGCATTAATTTTCATAAAATCCATGTAGGTTTCAATATCTAGGTACAAGAAACTTGATATAAAAATACAAAGTATTTATTGTTGTAGAGCTACTGAAGGGGAGATAATCTTCATTAAATATGTAAGCAAGTCAGTATGTGTAGGTATGTACAATATGTGATTAGTGGTATGAAGTAAAACACAGTACAGAGGATAAGGAACTGTGAAACAACAAAACTGGATATAGTGGATCAGCTGGCGGGGGTGGGGGGAGAAGTCCTTTTTAAGGAGGTGGCGGTTAAGCAGACAATTAGAGCTAGGCAGAAGAATCAAGGGCATCCAAGATCTAAGTAAATATATCCAGGGAGGGAAGAGGAACTTAGTGAGACTGAAGACTCTTCTTTTTTCTTTGCAGTGCTCAGGAAGAAACATCAAAGCGGAAGAGTATCAGTTAAAGCTCTTGCCAGTTATTAGGAAGGAGTTTAAACTATTTCAAGAGTAATTGGGAGCTATTTAAGGTAGTAAATGGAGTTACACAATCAGTTTTATGTCTTAATTATATACTAAAATACTGGCTGCTGTACAGAATAACTAGCTTTGGTTTACTCTTCCTTCATAGAATTTTTTTTTTCTTCTTCTTCCTGAGGTAGGGTCCCACTCTAGCTCAGGCTGACCTGGAATTCAAGGGTGGCCTTGAACTCATGGTGATACTCCTACCTCTGTCTCCCAATCACAGTATCTCTTGCTCAAGTCGTCTACAAGCAAATTTACAGAGCCATGTACCATACCTACATTTGTTTAATTTGCCAGAATCCAAACAGACATCTGTTACAACTTTAGAAGGATGAGAACCATCTAGTTTCTGGGTTATAATTAATTTTGGGGGCAAAAATCAAAGAATGCTTTATAAAGACTAGTAAGAAAAATGCATTCCACTATTGTGCGAGCTTCTAAAGTCACATGTCACTCTTTAGCACTTGTGGATGGAGACAGGCTCAGTGGTCTTGCCAGCAGATCCTAATGACCTGAGTTCAATTCCCCAGAACCCATGTGTAGCCAGATGCACATGGTGCATGTGGCTGGAGTGCACTTATAGCAGTTGGAGGCCATGTTTCACCCATTGTTTGTGTCTATGACTGTGCTTGTCTCTCTCCTTCATCCCCCTCACCTTTTCTGCAGGCCATGGTGACACACACCTTTAATCCCAGCACTCAGGAGGCAGAGGTAGGAGAATCCCTGTGAATTTGAAGCCAGCCTGAGACTACATAGTGAATTCCAGGTCAGCCTGGGCTAGAGTGAGACCCTACCTCGAAAAAGAAACAATAACAACAAAAACCCAAAATAAATAAATAAATAAAACAAACCTTACTTTTCACCCATACCTACCTTGAAACAGTAGAGACTGGTCTAGATTTATGTGATTCCAGTTTTTAATGCCTTGCTCTAAAGACAATAAAACACAATATATTGAATCCACATTATGGATGCTGCTTCCAACACCATTCATGTTGAATTTTTTTCAGTAAAATGCTTTCCTGAACCTCAGTATTACTGACATTTTTGGATGGGTAGTTTATTTGCAAGGGGAGAGAAGAGAGAGAATGAATATAGGGGTGCCCCAGGGCTTCTAGCTGTGCAAATGAAGTCCGGATGCACGTGCCACTTTGTGCATCTGGCTTTATGTGGGTACTGGGAAATCAAACCTGGGTCCTTGGGTTTTGCAGGCAAGTGCCTTAATGGCTAAGCCATCTCTCCAGCCCAGACAATTCTTTATTTTACAAACTTCTATGTATTACAGGATATTTATAAGAATCCCTAACCTCTTGTTACTATAGCAATAGCCAAAATGCCTCTAGACATTTCTAAAAGTCATTATTCCCAAACATTTACTCAACACTTCTAGGTAACTCCAAGGAAGCAATATGGATTGGAGCCTACCTGAATCTTTTATAATGATTACAATTTGAAAGAACATTACAAGTAGCAATTTTAGTTCTAGCCCTGGATTTTTCTTTCCCCTAATACATTAGGTAATTTAATCTTTCTAGTCACAACTCCCTTAGTTGAGAGATGCACAATTTATCTTTAGATTTCATTCATCTACAAAAGTTTACATGTGTTTAAACAGTTGCCCAGAAGCAAATGTACATGTGTCATTCTATTTATTTGTTTGCTTTTTTGGTTTTTCAAAGTAAGGGTCTCTCACTCTAGCCCAGGGTGACCTGGAATTCATCCTGTAATCTCAAAGTGGCCTCGAACTCACAGTGATCTTCCTACCTCAGCTTCCCAGGGGCTTGGATTAAAGGTGTGTGCCACCATGCCTGGCCCTTATATTTGTCATTCTAAATACACTGAATAACAGATAAGCTTTAAACATTCTAGTATTTTAGTGGCCTCAGCATTTATTTATCAAAGATACTTCACACCATCTAGCACTTTCTAGCTTGTTACTCTTAACACAATCATCTACTCTGAGAGACATTTTGCCAAAGTAGAAATAACAAGACCCTCCTTTGTTTTTGGAGTCACACTGCTGACTGTCATAAGGCTCTGACATCTTTATAACAAGTTATTAAAAATTTCTGAGAACACCATAAACATAGGACGATAATGCCTCACAATATTATAAATACCAAATGTAAACATACATCTGAAAGCAACTGGCACCTTAATAAACACACATAATAAATAATACATGGTATTATATTCTTCCTAACTCAGGTGTTGTGGTGGGCTGGGTGAGATGACCCTCATAGCCTCAAGTGCTTTGAATTTCTGGCCCCCAGTTGGTGGCAATGTGGGAGGTGGGGGGAGGTGTGTCACCGGGGATGGGCTTTGCGGTTTATTAGTCCAGCTTGCCAGTGCTAGATAGCTCAGCTCATTCTTGCTCCTTTTTGCCAGTTGCTGTGGCAAAGTAAGATGCCCAGCCTTTGCTCTACCATCCTTTCCCTGCTATGATGAAGCATCCTCTCAAGCCTATAAGGCAAATTAAGCCCTTTCTTTATACCAGCTGCTTTTGGTGGGGTGATTTGTCCAAGCAACATGAAGGCGCTTCTCAAGGTACTTCAAGGATTGCTGGGACCAGAGTACTCAGGGATGTTGCCAAAAATAAAAATAATGAGCCGGGCGTGGTGGTGCATGCCTTTAATCCCAGCACTCGGGAGGCAGAGGTAGGAGGATTGCCATGAGTTCGAGGCTACCCTGAGACTACATAGTGAATTACAGGTCAGCCTGGGCCAGAGTGAGACCCTACCTTGAAAAACCAAAAAAAAAAAAAAAAAGCCGGGCGTGGTGGCGCACGTCTTTAATCCCAGCACTCGGGAGGCAGAGGTAGGAGGATTGCCATGAGTTCAAGGCCACCCTGAGATGACAGAGTTAATTCCAGGTCAGCTTGGACCAGAGTGAGACCCTACCTCGGGGAAAAAAAAAAAAAAAAAAAAAAAAGAAATAACAGAGAAACCAAAAATAAAAAAACAAAAAAAAAAACCCCCAAAGACCCCCCAAAAACCATGGAGTTAGGAGTAGTGTTGCTATAGATAAAAATAATGGAGTTAGCTGGGCATGGTGGCGCATACCTTTAATCCCAGCACTTGTGAGGGAGAGGCTGGAGGATTGTCATGAGTTCAAGACCACCCTGAAATTACATAGTGAATTCCAGGTCAGCCTGAGCTAGAGTGAGACCCTACATTGAAAAACTGAAAAAAAAAAGTAGTTAAAAATGGCACTGTATGCCTGTAATAATCCTGGTACTCAGAGGTTTGAAGCAAGGGGATTGTGAGTTCCAGGCCAGCATGAGCAGCTATACAGTGAGATTCTTTCTGGAAACAGTGAAATGAAATGAATACACTGTAACACAATACTCCATGTCAGGGAATCACCTCTCAGGGAGTAGGGCCTGAAAAATCTAGCCATTTATCATGCTACACATGAATTAATTCCTTCCTTCCTTCCTTCTTCTTTCTCTCCCTCTTCCTCCTTTTCTTTTCCTTTCCTTTCCTTCCCCTTTCCTTCCCTCCCTCCTTCCTTCCTTTCTTTCTTCTTTTTCAAGGTAGGTTTCACACTAGCCCAGGCTGACCTGGAACCTGGAACTCACTTTGTGGTCCCAGGCTGGCCTCGAACTCACATCATCCTACCTCTGCCTCCTGAGTACTGGGATTAAAGGTGTTGCCACCATGCCCGGCTCACATGAATTCTTTTTTAATATGTTTTGTGTTTGTGGGAGTGTTTGTTCTCTCCTTCCTCCTCCTTTTTTTGGGGGAGTTGATATTTTTTGAGGTAGGGCCTTGCTCTAGCCCAGGCTGACCTGGAATTCCCTCAGTCTGGCCTTGCTGGGATGAAAGGCATGTGCCACCATGCCGAGCTCTCCTCCTCCTTTAAAAAATTTTATTTTATTTCTTTATTAGAGAGAGAAAGAGGCAGGCATAGAGAGGTGAGTAAGGGCATGCCAGGACCTGCTGCCATTGCAAATGAACTTCAGAAGTATGTGTCACTTTGTGCTTCTGGCTTTACCTGGGTGCTGCAGAATCGAACTTGGGCAATCAGACTTTGCAAGCATATACCTTTAACTGGTGCTAAGCCATATCTCCAGTCCCACCTCCCTCTTCCTTTTTGTGAGCCAGTCTAACTGGCCCATGAGCTTCTGGATTCTTTTGGCACTGCTTCCCACTGCTGTAGGTGGGTTGGGATTATACACTGCACCACTGCTTCCAGCTCAGGTCAGCAGGCTTGCAAGCAGGTGCCTTAGCCGCTGAACCATCTCTCAGCTCATACAAAGAAATCCTTATGCACTCTCAAACTTGAGAAGCACCATGCTAAATTACAGAGAAGCACAACATACATAAAATCCTCTTGTATTCAGTTCTGTTTCCTGCAGTTTGAGGAATGAGTATAGTATGTTAAGATATTTTGGGGGGAAAGAGAAAGGGTACATTCACATAACTTTGTTGAGGCACGGTCTCACTCTTGCTCAGGCTAACCTGAACTCACTTTGTAGCCCCAGGATGGGATGAAAAAAAAGTTCCCCATGCCATTTTGAAATGGAAATGTGACTAAACTATACACCAACATATTATACTGCATTTTTATCCATCTGATACTTTTTTTTTAAATTTTTTTTTGTTCATTTTTTATTTATTTATTTGAGAGCGACAGACATAGAGAGAAAGACAGATAGAGGGAGAGAGAGAGAGAATGGGCGCGCCAGGGCTTCCAGCCACTGCAAACGAACTCCAGACGCGTGCGCCCCCTTGTGCATCTGGCTAACGTGGGACCTGGGGAACCGAGCCTCGAACCGGGGTCCTTAGGCTTCACAGGCAAGCGCTTAACCGCTAAGCCATCTCTCCAGCCCCATCTGATACTTTTTACATTCTAGTTTTGTAAGAATAGTAACAAGGGCTAGAGATGTAGCTCAGTGATAGAATAGATATCTAGCATGCATAAGGCCCTGGGTTCAAGTCTCAGAAGAGGAGAGAAAAAAAGAATAAAAATACCTTTACATGTATCTGCACGTACGAACATGCATGCATAATATACACCACATTCACAAGCAACAAAATTGGTAGCTGGGAATGGTGGTATACACCTTTAGTCCCAGCACTTGGGAGACAGAGGTAGGTAGCACCCCCTGGTTATTGCTGAAATTATAATGAAGAAAACTCTTTTCATGGTTAGTTTTCTAGAATGTTTGTGAGCCTTTTACAGATAGGCAAAAAGCCCAGTGAGGTTCCTGCTTTTAATCAGTCAACAACTACTTCCCCTGGACATCTGGCATTGAAGAAAACATTTCGTAGGACTTCTCAACTACCTAGGTAACCTGCTCTGCAATTCTGTCTGCAGAACTTACAGGAGTTGTAGTCCAGAGTAGGCCAGGTTATCACCTATCCCAAGAGTTCATCGGAGCTATTCCAGAGACATTAGGGTGGCTTAGAGCATGGTCAAAAGACAAGTTTTATTGTAAAATCAGAAGAATCAACACTTATCAAATTGCATCTTCTAAATGTATAGCTCATTTAGCTATAAGCTGGAGTTCATCTAATATATACTCTGATTTCCTGGATTTTACACATGTAAAATGAGATTTGTAGGAAAAAGGCTTCATATTTAAGATATCCTGGTGCTGTACCTACTGAGTATGCTGTATGTATCAAAATAATATTCCAGACTTTTGCCTGCAACTAAGAATAACAGTAGAAGCTAGAAAGCTATATGTGTGCATTTACTTAACATTCGTAGACATACACACCTCTTCATGATACTACTTGATCATTTATTCTTTCCTGAACCATATTAAGTATGGAAAGGGATGGCTTGAAAGGTGTGTCAAGGTTGTTCAGAGAAAGGACATGACCTGAGAGAGTAGTAGAGGCTGGGTCACTTTTACTAAGTATCTTTTGTCTCAGAGGCCACAGGGAATTCAGAGACAAAAAGGACAGAGGCTCTAGCTTAAAGCTGCAGTAGCAGATAAAATTTCATAAATGTCTCAAGTAGCCAGGGGGAGAATGAAGATGGTAAGATAGGAGGGAGAGAAGGTTAGTGTTGATAGTTAAGAAGGTATGAGGGGACAATAGAATTTTGACCTGTTTTATGGTCCCAAGCATCCTAAAATCATGACTGGCCATGTTACTGTACACACCACAAAGTTATCACATATCCCATAATTATTAAAGCATCTTAAGAGTAAAAACACACAGTTATCAGGCTCTTTATATTTTAATTTTCATTCCCTACATGGACCATAGTAAAAAGCTAATCTTCCCAAATCCCACAGTAAATATGATTTCTGAGCTTAAAATATATTTGCATTGTAAATTAGCTCTTGAGTAACCTCAACTGGAAAGCACTAGAAAAGTACACAGGGCTGTGATACAGGTAACTTTAGTGCAGGTTGCTATCAATGTAGTGCTGGTGAACTTACATATCTGTGGCCTTGACTGAATACTTAATCTCTAAATAATATGATACAGATGTTATTTCCAAGAAGATGATACCTTTCAATTCCTTCACTGTACAATGGCAATTAAAATTCTATAAATCATGCTGGATGTAGTGGTGTACAACTTTAATCCCAGCACTGGGGAGGCTGATTTAGGAGCATCACCTGGAATTCAAGGCTAACCTGAGGCTACAAGGCTACAGAGCAAGTTCTAGTTCAGCCTAAGCTAGAGTGAGACCTTACCTCAAAAAATAATAAATACATTAGAGGCTGGAGAGATGGATCAGTGCTTGCCTACAAAACTTAACAACCTGAGTTCTATTCCCTAGTACCCATGTAAAGCTAGATGCACAAAATGGTGCATGCATGCCTCTGGAGTTCATTTGTAGTGGTTGAAGGCCCTGGCACACCCATTCTCTGTCTGTCTCTCTCTGTTTGTAAATAAATAAATTTTTAAAATTACTTTAAAAATTAAATTTTATCAGGCCCAATTTCTTTATTTTACAGCTAATGAAACTGGGACATGTTAATGATGACACTTACATATTCCAGGAGGCAACAAGGCCATGTAAACACTAGGCAAGCCTCTTTCCTCAGCTCTCTCACTTCCCCAGATGGTTACAAAGCAGGAGGGGGTTCTAAACTTCACATATCCTGTTTTGGTGGCAAATAACATAGAAGCTCTTATTTCTCCTGTCCACTCTCACCTTTCTGTACAAAGAAGATCAAGTATAGCACTACATTCTTTATAAAGGGCTTTAAAAAGCTTTTATTTGTCTAGTCCCAATAGCACAACTCAAATTTGATATGTCAAACAAACCAACTGAAAAGGACTTTCAGTTATGCAATGACAGGAGGGCCTAAGTCCAAAGGGGAGCGGACCTCCCACTTACAGTACTCTTCACTCCCTTTTGTTGCAGGCTAAGCCACATCCTGGAATAACGCAGTCATAAGATGCACTCTTTCTTACTCCTCTTACTGGCCCTTTTGTGAGGGGGATGCATTTCCAGTCTGGTAACTATGGCTACTTTAAGTTTCTGTAAAGATTTCCAAAGAGCGGAGCAAGTACTGTGCTATGCATCAGAGACCGAGTAAGTTGTCCACTTACTAGCCAAGTGATACTAAGCAAGTCACCTAACTCAATAAAAACTGCATTCTTATTATTTGATTTAAAGAACACTAGCTAGTCAGATACATATCTATCTATACCCACACTGTCAAGGCTTTTCTTTAATTTCTTGCTAAAATGAAAGGCAGATTATACTTTCTTATAATCCAAGGTCTTTTATTTATGTATTTGAAAGAGAATGAGACAGAGATAAAAAGGCAGATAAAGCAAGAGAGAATGGGCATGCCAGGGCCTCTAGCCACTGCAAATGAACTCCAGATGCATGTGCCACCTTGTGCATCTGACTTTATGTGGGTACTGGGGAACTAAACCTGCGTCTTTAGGCTTTGCAGGCAAGTGCCTTAACCATTATGCCATCTCTCCAGCCCAAATCCAAAGTTGTTTATGTTTAACTGTTTCTTTAATTCTATAGGATTTCAGTTGTCCAGGCTATAATATTATTGGCTTACCCAAGAGTTATTATGATATGAAGCAGAAATTAGAAAACACTTTAACTGTTCTTTTAATTGGTGGGAAATTCAATCAAATACATTATCAAGATAATAGGAACTTATGTTCCATCAAAACATTAATTAATAAAAGATCACTTAATGAAAGTGCAATACAAGAGTATAATTGAAAATAAGAAAACTTGCCCAAACCCTCAGACAGAGGTTGCATGGCATGGTGGAACTGGGATTCTAGACCTGGCTTTTGGAGCTCACTAGCTGCCAATTCTTTGCATTTGTATTGAATGAAGGCACCATAGTGAACCCCTATTCTAAAGAAGCTAGCATGATGAAAGAGGGAAATATAATTAATTACAATACAGCCTTGGATATATAAAACATAGATTAGGCACAGGTTGTATGGGAACAGATAAAAAGCTATGTTAAGGGTTGGAGAAATGCCTCAGTGGTTAAAGGCTCTTGTTTGCAAAGCCTGCTGGCCCAGGTTCAATTCCCAGGCCATCCACATAAAGCTGGACAGACACTGGTTTTCAGTGGCAAAGATGCATGCACACACACACACGAACATACAAACAAAAAGAAATTGTTTTAAAGCTAATTGAGAATTACTGAAGAGAAATAGAGACTGAGGTTACATAGCTATAGTGATATATACATATAATATATATATAATATAATATATATTATATATATTCCTCTTTCATTTAATAAACTAAATTACTATATTCTAGGTGCTCTGAACTGCTCCAAAATGACAGAAACACTCATCTTAGTTCTATAACAAGTACACTATTTATTTAGGGAAGGATTCAACCTGGTTGAAAAAGGTCCATTATCATGTCAATTCTCTATGTATTTCCTCTAAACCATTTCTCATAGTTACTTTTGAGGGGCAGGCTTCCATCTCATGCTGTATTACATAATATCCACAGCCTACAAAAGCGGGTTGTATACAAAACCCTAGGGCCATTGTGTAAAGGGAAAGAGGCAGGGTGGACCCTTCTCAACCTTTTCCTTCTCTGCAGGGCTTTGCATTCCTAAGGATGGGCCCCTCCTCTGCTTGGGGATGTTACCTAAATCATGAAATGATATTACTCAAAGCAATGGAACTTCAAAAGCATTTTCTTCCCAGCACCTACTATAACATTTCTCATGGCATAAACAGTTCATTGTAATGTACTAAGTATAAGACTTTTGATGAGTTGTCATTCTTAGTCACAAACTACAGGAGACCTGTAAGTTTTTTAAATGGCTTTGTTTTGATAAGAGATATATGTGGGAACACGAACACCAGCAATTGCCTACCCCTTCTCTCCCCTTCCTCCAGTCATCTTGCCTTGCCAACTTTGAAAGCTTGCCTAGGTTGGCTCTGAACTCACTTCAATCTTCCAGCCTCAATCTCTCAAATGCTGGGTTTACAGGTGGAGTGCTGGGATCAGAGGCACGAGACACCACTGCAACATTTCATTTTCTAGTGATAATTATGCCATTTTTTTTCCCTTTTGCAACAATTCTGGTGGGAAAAGTACAAAAAGAATCAACAGTAGAGCCAAACTGGATAAGAGAGAGAGAAACAGATTTAAAAGTATTAAAAAAATTTATTTATTTATTTGCAAGGAGAAGGTGGGGAGGGGGCGGGAGGGAAACAGATATACTGGGGCCTCCTGCCAGTGGAAATGAACTCCAGACACATGTGCCACTTTACGCATCTGGCTTTATATGGTACTGGGGAATTGAACCCAGGCTGTCATGCTTTGCAAGCAAGTACCTTTAGGCAGTGAGCCATTCCTCAAGCCCAGGATTTTCTTTTTTTTTTTCCAGGTAGAGTCTCACTCTGGCTCAGGCTGACCTGGAATTCACTATGTAGTCTCAGGGTGGCCTCGAACTCACGGTGATCCTCCTACCTCTGCCTCCCCAGTGCTGGGATTAAAGGCTCAGGATTTTTTTTCCCCCTAAACAAGCTGGCCTCAAACTTGCTATCTACATAGCCCAGTATGATCTTCCCACCTCCACATTCCCACTGCTAGGATTAGAGGCAATCATTTCCGGGTAAGGTCAGAGACTTTTATTAGTGTAAATTGCTACCTTCAGCAATCATTTTATTTTATTCAGTCTGGAACCTTTATTTTTCTCAATTCAAAATTTAGATTATAATCAAAAAGGAAAACTGGCTTAAGTTTAAGATTAATATCAGTGTCCTAAGCACTGTTTACCATGCCTTGCCTCATTCAACCCCTCACAACCCCACGTTCTAGGAAATATTAGAAGCAATGAATGTGAACTTGGGCCAGAAAAACTTTTACTTTATATACTCCTAAACTATTTGATTTTTTTTAAATTTTTTTAAAAAATTTATTTATTTGAGAGCGACAGACACAGAGAGAAAGACAGATAGAGGGAGAGAGAGAGAATGGGCCCGCCAGGGCTTCCCGCCTCTGCAAACGAACTCCAGATGCGTGGGCCCCCTTGTGCATCTGGCTAACGTGGGACCTGGGGAACCGAGCCTCGAACCGGGGTCCTTAGGCTTCACAGGCAAGTGCTTAACCGCTAAGCCATCTCTCCAGCCCTGATTTTTTTTTTCTTTACATCAGTCATGTCATGTAGAGTTTAAACACTCCACCTCCTACTAATCTAACTGCAAGTTCGTCATCTTGGCTTTCATGTTATACAACAATCATGGCTCTGGATTCCTTTTTAATTTTTTTAAAAAACATTTTCATGTATGGGTGCACTAGGGCCTCTTGCAAGTGCAAACAAACTCTAGACACATGAGCCACTTTGTGTAGATGGGGAATTGAACCTGGGCCTGCAGGCTTTGCAAGCAAGTGCCTTTAACCACTGAGCCATTTCTCCAGCCTTCCTTTTAATTTTAATTCATAGTTTCTCTGTGCCTATTATTGCTTAAAACTCTTAGAAAAAACTATCCCATTGAACTGTCGTAACCAACTTACCTGACAACAAACACACTGTCTAGGCAATTCTCCAGTATGACAGGAGCTCTTCAGTGCTCCCCTCAGAGAAGCTGTGTGCTTATCAAGGGTGTCAGTTGTGTTTGCCCACAGATAATTTATGTCAGTTGTGCTTATTACTGTAAATATACAATTTAGTACAGTATTATGGAAAATGATGAAGTATAAACAGGAAAAATGATACCAGCAGTAACACTGATTGAGTACTTACTACCTGCAAGCCATTGTTCTTAATGCTTTAAATTTTGTTTATTTATTTATTTGAGAGCAACAGACAGAGTGAGAGAAAGAGGCAGAGAGGGAGAGAGAGAGAGAATGGGCGCGCCAGGGCCTCCGGCCACTGCAAACGAACTCCAAACACACGCGCCCCCTTGTGCATCTGGATAACGTGGGTTCTGGGGAATCGAGCCTCGAACAGGGGTCTTTAGGCTTCACAGGCAAGTGCTTAACCGCTAAGCCATCTCTCCAGTCCCTGTTCTTAGTGCTTTATATGAATGGGCTCATATAGCTTACACAAAGAACCCGGGGAAATAAGTGCTATTGTAATTATTCTACAAAGGAAGAAACTCAGCAACTTGCTCAAGGCCTATACAAGTAATAAGAAGTGAAGATGTTGACCCTAGAGCTCAAGAGCATGACTACTATTCCACATAGCCTCTCTGGTGGTTGTTTCTATGAGAATCAAGTTGAGTGCTTTAGACCAACTAGATAAAGATGAACACACACATAACCGTCACTGTTAGGTGTCTGGGAGTCAACTCTGAAGGCTGGCAGAAAATTTCATAAACACATGGGAAGATTATGTACTCAGGCTGTTTTGTAAGGGACTTTTAAATATTCTTTGTATGTTGAAGAAATCAAGCATATAAGATTTAGCTCAGGGATTGGTCAACTTTCTTTAGTCAGCTACACATTAAACATTTTAGGCACCTGGTTTATACTCCAACTAAGACATAGATAACATCTAAATAAATGAACATGACTGTATTCTCAGGAAACTTTATAAAAACAGGTATCAGGCTGAGATCAGATTTGCCAATAGTTTTTGATCCCTGAGAACCATACTCCCAAGAAAAGGCAGATGTCTTAGGTTTAAAAACAAACAAACAAACAAGCTGGAGAGATGGCTTAGTGGTTAAGGCGCTTGCCTACAAAGCCTGTATCTTATATATGACTGTCGTCTCAGTTGCAAGATCACTAACAATTTGAAAGGTGTTGTTAAAATTGCTGCTTCTCTTTTTCAGGGGATCAATTTATTTAAAAAAATTTTTTTTTGCTTATCATTATTTATTTATTTGAGAGCAACAGAGAGAGAGAGAAAGAGGCAGATAGAGTGACAGAGACAGACAGAGAAAGAGAGGGGGGGGGAGAGAGGGGGGGAATGAATGGGCGCGCCAGGGCCTCCAGCCGCTGCAAACGAACTCCAGATGCATGCGCCCCCTTGTGCATCTGGCTAACGTGGGTCCTGGGGAATGGAGCCTTGAACCGGGGTCCTTAGACTTCACAGGCAAGCGCTTAACCGCTAAGTCATCTCTCCAGCCCGATCAATTCATTTTATAAAATATAAGATAGCTATATAATAGGAACAAAAATTCTGCATTAAAACTTGAGATTAAATCAACAAAAAAACCCTTGAGGCGATCACACCACACACCTTAAAGAATTCTGATCAAATCCTAAAAACAAACAAGTTGAGATCAAGTCAGGCATGGTGACACATATCTTTAATCCCAGTACACGGGAGGCTGACTTATGAGGCATGAGCTGGATGCCAGCCTGGGCTAGTGTGAGACACTACCTCAAAAAAACAAAAACAGGGCTGAAGGGATGGCTTAGTGGTTAAGGAGCTTGCCTGCGAAGCCAAAAGACCCAGGTTTGATTCCCCAGGACCCACGTAAGCCAGATGCACAAGGTGGCACATGCATCTGGAGTTTGTTTGCAGTGGCTAGAAGCTCTGGCACGCCCATTCTCTCTCTGTCTGTCTCCTCTCTCTCTCTGTCTGCTTGCAAATAAATAAAATAAAAATTTAAAAGCAAAAACAAAAAACCAAACAAGACCAGCCAATTTGAAATTAGGGTTGTACACAGAACTTACCTTTGTATTCCCAGCATGCAGCAAATGCTGCGTCTACATCTAATGCACCCCTTTTACGAAGTGTTTAGGGTGCCTGACCTAAACTTTAGTTAGGAGGGCTGGGACAGGAATTCAGATTTCCTGATTCCAAGTCCAATATTACCTAGCTGGAGGTATACTAATTCAGGAAGACAGGGACACCCAACTGTACAGTTCTGAGCATGACACACTGAGGAAGACTCATTACCACCTTTCTCTTCCTCATATTCCCAATAAACTCAGAAGCCGTATGAACATCTGAACTGTCCAATCAGGATTCCTGAATATCTAAAAATGACCATTTAAAATACTCTGGAGAAAAACCAGCTCCACCCAAGATGCAAGAAAACAGCTCAAATGTTCACTTGGAATCAAAAGAAAAAGAAAGCACTAACCACACGCTACAGTGCTGGAGTGAGGGGTACTGGGGTCCGGGCTGAAACTGGCTAATGTACTAATCCAGGTTACTAACGCCCCCCCCCCCCACCCAGGGGCAGCCAAATTCACATTCTAAACAGAGCTAGCCCACTGCAGCAAGCTCCAGTTCTGGTGTTTGGATTCCAGTTGTAGCTGTTTTAACACTGTCAGTATACACTGCTTTAACTATCTTAATCTGGAATATAAACACAACAGCAGACCAACAGCCAGCTCTATCTGCACTTCAAGAGGAATCATTTCCTTGCAAAAATAACATATATTTCCAGCTATCCTTGTCCCTTCCCCTCCCCTAGAGTTTTAGACAATAGTATAGTCACCTTCAATTAACAAAAGAGACCAAGCAACCCAGACAGTTCACAGCCAGTACAGCATTTTTATCTTTCTGGAAAGTACCTATAAAAGACAAGAGCCATCACTGGGCTCTCTGGGTCACCCGGGGGTGTGTGGGGGGGAACCTCGAGAATAAATTAAGGAGTAAGGGAACAAAGATAAATTCCATTGTTCAATCTAATAAAAAAATTAATGAGAACCCACTGTGGGCAAGAAGGCTTACAATTTGGTAGTTGAGAAACTATAATATAAAGCCCAACGGGAGAAGTGCAAAGAGGTACAAAGTTCTCTGGGAGGGAGTTACCAGTCGCTTCATTATAATCCGAACAGATTAAAACAGTCAGGTAAGGACACCTGTAGGACTAATCTGACTGAAAGGGGAAGCCTTGAGTGAGAGAACTCCAGCAGACCTGTGGAAGGGGACTGGGACACTCCACAGCATGGCTATGCCAGGCCTGGCCAGCGACTTATAAAAAACGATAGCAGGTTAACCAGAGAAAGTCATGAGATTCAAATAGGGTGGAAGCTGGAGGTAGAGAAGCGGGCAAAAACTAATGTCAATTTAGGACTGGGGCAGAAAAACCCAGGCCAAGCAAGGCTAGACTGGGGATTTTCTGCTTCCAACGTCTTCTTTCTCCCATCATCACTCTCCAGCTCTCGGGCGTTGAGGACTCGAGAAAAGTGTCCTTTCTTAAACCACATGTCACAGCCTAGCAATAACCTCTCTATAAGGGCACCTATTGCTTAAGGGCCACTACGTAAGGTCCTCCTTCGCCCATCAGCTCGTTAACACCTGACTCAAAGGACCAGGAATCCAGCTCCGCTCTGAATGACCTCAGACTAGTTAGCTAAGTGCTTAGTTCTTAGGTTTCCTGGTCTGCAAATTCAGGGATTCTGAGGCGACCGGGATTGGTCTGGACGATCTCTGCGGTTCAAAACCTCCACAAACCGCACTTGGACGCAGTGGACAAGGAGGCACACGGCACAGATGGGGACACTGAGGCACTCAGCACCCCGCCTAAGGTCAACTCCAGCTCGTCACTGCAGGGCCGGGCCAAGGCTGCTCAGGTCTCCAGGGTTCTAGTGTCGGGCTCTTTTTCTCCTTCCGCCCAGCGGAGGGTCCGGGTCCCGGAGGGGAGAGGGCGGTGCACGTGCCAGGGTGGGGAGAGGGGGCGGGGAAGCCTTACCTTCCCCGATCGAGTCCCGCCACCGCGCGCCTTCCTCTAGGAACCCGAACCCCTGACCCTCTCAGGACTTCTCAGAAACCCCGGCCACTTCAGCCCGGCTCGACGTGTCCCACGACTGCAGCGGAGGCCGCGGATTCCCGCCCCCGCCCCGCCCCCGACGCTCGCCGACCAATCCACGCCCAGATCCTAAGAGCTCCACCCCTCCTCAGAGGGCTGGCCACGCCTTACGTCACGGGCGCTCACCTTCTCATTTGCCTTTGCTCCACCTTCTCCAGGGTCCAGTCTCCTCTGGATCCTACAACCGTGGACGAGTTTGCCCTGCCGGAAAGCAGCTTGCCAGCGCGGCATTTTACGGCGTCGGCGGTGACAGGCCCTGGGGAAACTTCTGACTCCCTCGCCAGCAGCTGGGCGAAAGCGAACGCGATGTTCGGCGCCGGCGATGAGGACGACACGGATTTTCTTTCGCCCAGTGGCGGGTGAGTGATTGACAAGTCTGGGTTCGAGGGCCTGACAGAGAGACCGGCAGGAGGGTGGGAACGTTCGCTCTCTCGAACACAGGCCTCTTCCTAACTTCCGGGTCCTAGACCCTTGCCACCTGCCCGGGCTTACGTTCTCGCTGTGGGCACGGGGAGCTGAGCTCGCGCCTGCGCTCAGTGTGTGGACGTGGGTTCAGAACCTGGCATCTCTGACACACAGCATGGCCGTGGTTTATGAATCACAGCTGCCCCGGGGAGGTGGGGGGTGACTGCTGACCAGCGAGACTGCCTGCCTGCCCGCCCCAGGGGTTTTATAGGAGTCGGCTCCTATAAATGCATGAGCTGTGAACATAAGAGACTTTCTCCTCTCCGTGAACAAAGCAGTGACACTTTTGAACCAGCACCTGGCGGGTCAGCACCAGCATCCTTCAAAGTCTACCTCGGATGTTACCTTTGGGTGATTTCCCTTCTCCCACAGCCACAGACAGGATAAACTGCTTCCTCTCCCTGATTCCCACAAGGAGGCACAGGGAACCTGCCACAATATAAGCCCTGGCGGGACTACTGCCTCTGTTCATGACTGTCTAGCCCTCAGCACAGTGCCTTCACATACTGAGTTAAACGTTTAGGGAGTGTCGGCTGAATGAATAACTGTGAAGTTGCACCTTGTAAGCCCTAAGCTGAAAAACCGATGTAAGAGGCTGCAGTTGCTGCCTCCGGCCCTCAAGCATGCATACCATCCTGAGATAAAGGTTTTCAAAGGGAGGCAAGGCTTTAAAATTTTATGTTCAATTATTAGGTGCTGAGGAAATGGCTCAGAGGATAAAAGCATTTGCTGCACAAACATGCAGGCCTGAGAGAGGGCCTCTTTCACTCTGAGTTCAATTCCCCTGCATCCATGTGACCACACACCCCTGTAAACCTCAGTCCTGAGGGGAGCAGAGATGGGAGAATTCTGGGGCTGACTGGTCAGTCAGTGTGACTTAAAATCAGCAGCCCATGTTCAACGAGGGACAAAAGAAACACAAGGTGAGAGGTAGAGGACACCTGATGTGTTCTCCTCTGGTATCTGAACATGTGTCTGTGGCTTACACACATCTGTACATACACACACATACACCACACACACACACTACACTGTATGCATGTCCTACACACAAGAAAATAAAATGATTTTTTTGCACTAATGGTCTACCATCTCTCCCATGTTGTTTCAGTGGACACTTTGACCCCAAACTTGTTAGCTGTCAAACTTAGATCTTTGCAGAGCCATATTATTATTATTATTATTAATTTGAGAGAGAGAGAGAGCGAGAGCGAGAGAGCGCGCGAGTGAGCAGCAGAGAAGATGGGGAAGAATGGGCACGCACCAGGGCCTTCAGCTACTGCGAATGAGCTCCAGACGTGTGCGCCCCCTTGTGTGCATGTGCAATATTGCGAACTTGTATCACCGCATCTGGCTCCATGGGACCTGGAGATTCAAACATGGGTTCTTAGGCTTCACAGGCAAGTGCCTTAACTGCTAAGTCATCACTTCAGCCCTGAAGAGCCTAGTTTTGAACATTTGCTTTACACATTTTGTACATACTGAAGAATGTACTGAAGAATGACAGATACAATCATGTGACATCATTCTACTCAAGGCTAAAAGGTTATGCTGCTGTTCCTGCCTCCAGGTGGCTTCCAGATCTGCTTGAGAGTTTAATACCTGACTGACTGGAAAATGACGGGCTCTCTTTTGTTCTTAACTAGGATCATTTGACATCCGCCGAGTAGCTCTTGTTCCAACCCTACTCCCACTTTAGACTGCATCCATCTATTTAGTTCAATTTTGAGTTTTTGCCCTATTATTTTTAAATTTTTATTTATTTATTTGCAAGCAGAGAGAGAGAGTGAGAGACAAAGAGAATGGGCATACCAGGGCCTATAGCCACTGCAATCAAACTCCACATGTATGAGCCACCTTGTGAAGCTAGCTTTACATGGGTACTGGGGAATTGAACCTGAGTTGTTGGGCTTTTAGGCAAGCACCTTAACCGCTGAGCCATCTCTCCAGTCCTTGCCCCATTATTTTTGAATTCAGTTGTGCATTGTTTCCTTTCTTCCCTATTTCAGCCAAAACATGGACTGGATTTTCACACAGTTGCTTTGCTGCTGTTGACTAGGTTGTCAGCTTTTTGAATTAATTTTTTTCATTTAAAACTCATTTTGTGTTCACATTCTTCACTACTTAAAGTATTTAAGGAAAATCTATAAAGGAATGTTAAGGCTCCCAACTTTCATTCATCAAGCAGTCTAGTTCTGACAGGAAATTACAAGGTAAACAGTGACAGTTCAGATTCCTGGCCCAAGATAAGTTCTTTCTGGCTCAACTCATCTGCTTTCCTGGCAGGCTTATAAGGACCTTGGATACTTTAGGCATGTGACTGTACTAGACACAGACAACAGCGTATTTGATGATAAAAGACTTAGCAAAGAAAGTGAGACAGATTCTTTTTTGTTCCCAGCAATAGCTAGGAAAACGGAATCAAACTTAAGATTATGACTAGGCAAAGATTCATCAGCATTCTGTGATTAAGCTGTTCCTCCTTCAGTTTTTCTAAGGAAACACTGCTTTTCAGTTCCTCTTTTATAACTGCAGCTTATACAAATACTTGCCCAAGTTTGGATTCTTTTATTTAACTTTGTGACTTTCTTGATCCTATTTAAGATATTTGAGGCTGATAGAAGTAGGAGTATTAGTGCCTAGTATAGCTTTTAGATGGCTGATAACATGCTTTTTAGCTTTCTGAGCCTCATAAAGTCAATGGTTAACCTAAAAGCAGCAATCAAAAAAAGAAAAACAGGGCTGGAGGGATGACTTAGCAAGTAAGGCATTTGCCTGCAAAGCCAAAGGACCCAGGTTCGATTCCCTAGGACCCACGTTAGCCAGATGTACAAGAGGGCACACATGTCTGGAGTTCATCTGCAGTGGCTGGAGGCCCTGGTACATTCATTCTCTCTCTCCCCCTCTTTCTCTGTCAAATAAATAAATAAATAAGAATTAAAAAAAAAAAAATCACTGAGGTGCTGCCATTGAGCACTTCCATGTGTCAAATAAAAAAATTTAAAAAAGATAAAAGCATGCTTTCTTCCCTCCCCCCCCCTTTAAGCTCTTTCCCCACTGTTGTGACTTTGAAATGACGAAAAAAAGTGAATGTTTATGAAGTGCATCATGCGTGGCTTCAGCTAATACAGACAAAATAAGGCATAGTTTCCTTCCCTAAGCAACTTAATTTTAGTAGAATAAAATCAATCCAGTAATAATAATTATAAAGCTAGCAGTCCTTGAGTTCCTGGGCTTAAGCAATCCTCCTGCCTCAGTCTCTGAGTAGCTAGGACTACAGCATGAGCTAATATGCCCAGCCTTTTACAAAGCATTTTTAAGCCAGATGTGGAAGCTTACATCTATAATTCTAGCACTCTCAGGGCAGAGACAGAAGGATTTCCTGAGAGTCCTAGGTCAGCTTGGGCTATATTATAAGTAAGTATCAAGCCAGCCAGGAGGAGTACATAGTAAGATTCTGCTGCAAACAGACCAAAAGTATTTTAGGGCTGGAGAGATGGCTCAGTGCTTAAGGTACTTGCTGGCAAAGCCATAGGATCTGGGTTTGATTTCCTAGTACCCACATAAAGCCAGATGCAGAAAGTGACACATGTAGCTAGAGTTTGTTTGCAGTGGCTAGAGGCCCTTGTGAGCCCATTCTCTCTCTCTTTCATAAGTAAATAAATTAAAAAGCATTTTAAAGCATTTTTTCTGGGTGTTGTGGCACATGCCATTAGCCTCAGGCTGAAGTAGTAGCATTGTCTTGAGTGAAGCCTGACTGGGGCTATAGAGCGAGACCCTGCCTTGAAACAAACAAGCAGTTTTTAAGGCGCCAGTTAGCTATAAACTTAGAGATTATGTAAGAAGTATGTATAGGCAAATTTGGTTAGCAATGACAAATCCCCAGCATAGAAGGAGGACAACTCCAGAACTGATTGTCAGAGGCATTGTAGGTTCTATAAGAGATCCTGAAAATTCAACTTATGTTTTTGTTTGTGCATTTTATGTGCACATGTATGTGGAGGCTGTATGATAGTCCCTGCTGTTGTTTCTCTGGGATGCCATCTTTTTTCTTTTTTCTTTTGTTTTTTCAAGGTAGGGTCTCACTCTAGTCCAGGCTGACCTGGAATTCACTATGTAGTCTCAGGGTGGCCTTGAACTCATGGTGATCCACCTACTTCTGCCTCCCTAGTGCTGGGATTAAAGGCATATACCACCATGCCCAGCCTTTTCCTTTTTTTTTTTTTTTCATGCAACTTATTAACTTTTTCAGGTTTCATTAATCTTAGAACCAGTTACAGTAAAATTTTAATTAAGTCTTATGAAAACGCTTCAAATTATATTGTAGCCATTTTGAGGGACCATAATGACCTCAGTTGTCCTTAAGGATGGTAAATGGCATCACTATTGCCAGCTGGCCATCTGTCTTTTAAAAATATTTTATTTTTATTTATTTATTTATTTGACAGAGAAAGAGAGAGAGAATGAGTGGGTGCGCCAAGGCCTCTAGCCACTGCAAATGAACTCCAGATGCGTGCTTCCCCTTGTGCATCTGTCTGACGTGGGTCCTGGGGAATCAAACCTGATCCTTTGTCTTTGCAGGCAAACACCTTAACTGCTAAGCCATCCCTCCAGCCCACCATCTGTCTTTTTTGAAACAGGTTCATTTATTGTCCTGAAGCTCACCACTTAGGTTAAACTGGCTGGCCAACAAGCCCTAGGAATCCACTTATCTCTGCCTCCCTAGTGCTGGGATTACAAGCACACACTACCATACCTGGCATTCTTATACAGATTCTGGGAATTAAATTCAGGTCCTCATGCTTGCAAGGCAAGCATTTTACCAACTGAGCTAGCAAGCATTTGAAAAGCTTACTTTTTTTCTTTTTCTTTTTTTTTTGTTTTTTTGAGGTAGGGTCTTACTCTAGCTCAGGCTGGCTGACCTGGAATTCATTATGTAGTTTCAGAGTGGCCTCCAACTCATGGTGATCCTCATACCTCTGCCTCTCAAGTGCTGGGATTAAAGGCGTGTGCCACCACGCCTGGTTTTGGTTTTGTTTTTGATATGAAGCCAGTGCCTCTAATCCTAGTGTTTAGGAGGATGAGAAAGGAGGCTGGTGAATTTCAGGCCAACCTGGGCTCCTAGTTCAAGGCAAGCCTGAGCTACCATAGTGTAACTACACAGTGAAGAAAAGTAGTAGGAAATTGAGATAAGGCTTGGCAATTAAATGCATTTACTAACTCTTTTTTCTTTTGAGGTCAGATTTTGCTGTAGCTCATTCAGATCTGGAATTCAGTTTGCAGGACTAACATTTTTGTTTGTTTATTTTTCTATTTTGTGTTTGGTTTTTATCTCTTAACGTTTATTTTAAAAATGTAACTAAAAGCCAGGCATGGTGGCTCACAGCTTTAATCCCAGCACCTGGGAGGGAGAGAGAGGAGGAGTTTGAGGCCACCCTGAGGCTCCATAGTGAATTCCAGACCAGCCTGAGCTAGAGTGAGACCCTACCTTGAAAAACCAAAAAAAAAAAAAAGTAATTAATACCGTATTAACTTTTCCCATGAATTATTATTAACATAGACACTTATGACCAGTGTTAGCAAGCTCATTCTAACACTAGACTGGCTTTTGTTTGTTTTGTTTTGATTTTTGGTTTTTTGAGGTAGGGTCTCAGTCTAGCCCAGGCTGACCTGGAATTCACTATGTAGTCTCCTGGTGACGTTGAACTCATGGTGATCCTCCTACCTCTGCCTCCCAAGTGCTGGGATTAAAGGCATGCACCACCACGCCCTGCCTAGAGTACCTTTTAAAACATTTGTGAAAACACAGTTTATGGGTGACCCTTTTATCCTTCTTTTGAAATATAACATACCTGAAAAGTGAAATAGCAAATCCATCATACATAGTGTCCTGCAGCTAAAAAGGACTCTCTCTCCTCTTCCCTTTTCCTTCTTTCCTTTCCAGTTCTGAGGATCAAACCTTGTGTGTGTTACTCAGTGGCACTGAGCTGCTGAGCAGAAAGCTGGCATTCTTCTTATGAAATCCCAGCTGACATTGCTTTGCTTGCTAATGCTTTGTGCTTATATTTGAATAATAAGTTTTGTAAATTTTTCTCTTCTATTGTAAGTATTGTCTAACTCTCAGAATCTTACTCCTTTAGGTAGTTTTCCCAAGTCATTGTGGCTAAAAGGAAAAATCTTGTTTTATCTAAATTCTTTTATCGTCTGTTGGTTTCTTAATTTTATTATTTATATATATTTATCTGCAGGCAGAGAAAGAGGGAGGATGGGCATGCCAGGGCATAGTGCCACTGCAAACAAACTCCAAATGCATGGGTCACTTTGTGCATCTGGCTTTTATGGGTGTACTGGGGAATCGAACACTGGTCACTAAGCTTTGCAGGCAAGCACCATAACCGCTGAGACCTCTCTTGAGCCCTAATTTCTTATTTAAGTCATTGTTGTTCTGTAAATATTACATGTGTGATCTTAGTCCTTAAAGTAAGCATTTTTGGCCCCATGTGTAGGAAACATTAGATTCTTTGAGAAGACACACAAGGTAATAGTATCAAACCATAGTGAATATATTTTGCAAAGTACTAGTGTATATTCATGTACCTATATAAATTTTATTAAAATACTGAAAAGTGCTAGGCACTTTTTTTTAAAGTGGTGGTGCACACCTTTAATCCCAGCACTCAGGAGGCAGGGGTAGGAGGATTGCCATGAATTTGAGGTCACCCTGAGACTACATAGTGAATTCCAGGTCAGCCTGAGCTAGAGTGAGACCCTACCAAAAAAAAAAAGAATAGCTTTGGAGAAGAGGAGCACATACCTAGATTGGACTATAGTTAATTATTGTCTCAGTCTACTTTGTGTTGCTATAACAAAAATAACAGACCAGTAATTAATAAGGAAAAGGAATTTAGGGTTGGGGATGTAATTCAGTTGGTAGATTGCTTGCTTAGCATGCACCAAGTCCTGGATTTGATCCCTAGTACCACTTAAACCAAGTATGGTAGCATATGCCTTAAGTTCTGGGAAATCCTCCAACATCAAGATCTATCTATCTATAATCTATCTTTCTTTTTTCAAGGTAGGGTCTTGCTTTCTAGTCCAGACTGTCCTGGAATTCACTATGTAATCTCAGGGTGGCCTCAAACATATAGCTGTCCACACCTCTGCCTTCCAAATGCTAGGATTAAAAGCATGCACCACCACAACCAGGTGCCAGCATCGATTTTTTAGTTGTAAATCCACAAGCCCTTTTATGACTCCGTAATAATTGATTCATGAGGATGGAGCCCTTATAACCCACGTTCCTCTCATCTACCAACACTTGCATTTGGGATAAAGGTTCCAACATACGCTTTGGAGGGAACACATTCAAATCATAGCATTTATTAAAAGTATGTATTATCAGACCCTGGATGAAATATATACAGTCTAGTGGTGATTATGATAAATAACCGCCTATCATATACACAATAAGTGATTAAATAACTTTTATTAATCTCTGGAATGCAGTGCATCTAACAGTTGCTCCATTGTGTGGCTCATAAAATGTTACTTAATAAATTCATCTTCTTGTTGGGTTAAAAACTCCTTAAAGACAGAATCCAGTTTTGCTCATGTACATATTCCTAGCACTTAATGTAGAGTGTGTAACACACACACACACATATATATATATATTTTTTAATTTATTTATTTATTTGAGCGTGTCAGACACAGAGAGAAAGACAGATAGAGGGAGAGAGAGAGAATGGGCATGCCAGGGTTTCCAGCCTCTGCAAACGAACTCCAGACGCATGCGCCCCCTTGTGCATCTGGCTAACGTGGGACCTGGGGAACCGAGCCTCCAACCCGGGTCCTTAGGCTTCACAGGCAAGTGCTTAACCGCTAAGCCATCTCTCCAGCCCTGTAACACATACTTTAAAAAATATTTTATTCATTTTTATTTATTTATTTGAGAGCAACAGACACAGAAAGAAAGAGGCATATATATATATATAGAGAGAGAATGGGCATGCCAGGGCTTCCAGCCACTGCAAACAAACTCCAGATGCGTATGCCCCCTTGTGTATCTGGCTAGTGTGGATCCTGGGGAATAGAGTCTTGAACCAGGGTCCTTAGGCTTCATAGGTGAGCACTTAACCGCTAAGCCATCTCTCCAGCCCCATATTTTTTGAGCCCTGGGAAAATCATCTAACTTAGATTAGGGTCCATTTCTGAGAGAGCAGGAACAGGAAAGATGGGCACGTACATGGTTCAGGCAGAGGAAATAGCATGTCCAAGGCTGGAGACTGGAAAGATCTTCCCTTGTGCTGGGCATGTGGCTCAGTGACAGAGTGTTTGCCTAACATGAATGAGGCCCTGGGTTTGATCCCAACATGTGCCCTCCCACACACAAAAAGATTTGCCTAATATGAGAAACTGAAGATTGTGTAGGTAGCTGTAACACACTATGGTTGAAGACTAGAGACGAAGCTGACAAACAGGGAGAGAGGTAAGCTATTGAAGAGCCTTGTAAGGCTATTTTGTTTGAATTTTTATTTTGCTCATATGGAGGCGTCATTGAGAAAGATCAATGTGGTAGAATGTATAAGTAGACAGGAGTAGCTGGGCCTGATGGTTCAGGCCTATAATCACAGCTACTCAGGAAGCTGACTGAGGTAGAAGGATCTCAGGCTTAAGATCTGCCTGATGGGCTGGAGAGATGGTTTAGCGGTTAAGCACTTGCCTATGAAGCCTAAGGACCTTGGTTCGAGGCTCGATTCCCCAGGACCCACATTAGCAGCCAGATACTCACACATCTGGAGTTCGTTTGCAGTGGCTGGAGGTCCTGGTGTGCCCATTCTCTGTCTGCCTGCCTATTTCTCTCTCTCTCTCTCAAATAAATAAATAAAAATAAAATATTTTTTTAAAAGATCTGCCTGACAACTTAGCAAGACCCTGCCTCAAAGGGAAGCATAAAATTAGGGGTGGGCCGGGTGTGATGGCGCATACCTTTAATCCCAGCACTAGGGAGACAGAGATAAGAGGATTGCCATGAGTTCAAGGTCACCTTGAGACTACATAGTGAATTCCAGGTTAGTCTGAATTAGAGTGAACCCCTACCTTGAAAAAAAAGGGGGGCTGGAGAGATGGTTTAGCAGTTAAGGTGCTTGCCTGCAAAGCCTAAGGACCCATGTTTGATTCCCCAGATCCCATGTAAACCAGATGCACAAGGTCACACATGCACATAAGGTGGCACTTGTTTCTGAAGTTTGATTTCAGTGGTTGGAGGCCCCAGTCTGCCAATTCTCTCTCTCACTTTTGCTGTCATTAAAAAAAAAAAAAAATTAAGCCTGGAAAATAAAGAAAAAAATAGGGCTCAGTGGTAGAGTGCTTGCCTAGCATATGCAAGACCATAATACTGAATAAAAAAGAAAGAAGGAAATAAACATGCAAGACTGGTGAAGCAAGGACATGAGTCAGGAGCTTTTGCAGTAATTGGAACTAGACAGAGAGAATGGTGGCCTGAACTAGGGAAATGTTGACAGGGAGCAGTGAATGGGTTTGAAAAATATTTAGAAAGTAAGATCAGCTGGGTGTGGTGCATGCCTTTAATCCTAGAACTTGAGAGGCAGAGGTGGGAGGATCTCTGGGCATTTAAGGCCATTCTGAGACTATATAGTGAATTCCAGGTCAGCCTGGTCTACCTTGAAAAACCAAAAAAAAAAAAAAAGTAAAATCCAATGGATTTTATGATTTCTGATCAGTCTTGATTTCAGACAGCCTTATTGCTACTTCCAGTATTGAATGGTGGGATACCCAACTGGTATATGGCTTCCTCTGAAGTGAAGGCAGTATATAACTATTGCCCTTCTTATCAAACACAGTTGGGATAACTCACTAGAGTCTGGTGAGATGGTACCTGTTGACATTACCCCATAGAAGGAAGGTTATGGCGAAGGTTGTCAAATTCCCACCTGAGATTTCAGGTGCCCCCTCATGCCTGTATGCAATGATGCACAAAGTCTCAGGGACTCAGGACCTCAGAGGGAGACATAGAGGATAAAGGATCAAGGGTTAGAAAGCACTTTGAAGTGGCCTCCTCTTCCATGCTGGGATGAGACTTCTTGGTAGTTCAGCTGCTTTGGGGTCTCCACATTCCTGTACAGAGCCCCTCACCTTGGTTTACAAAAACTGATTTTTGGTGTAATTGTCTGCCATCTGTTTTCTATCTTGAGTAAATAGATGGCTATTTATTTCTCCCCAGGGAAAAAGTTTCAATAGCACTCAAGGAGATACTTGTTTAAGGTTGGAGGTGAGCAGCTTTTATAATTATTCCAAGTGGGGCATTTGTCAAATGAAGTTTTATTTTTATTTTCCACTCACAGTGCCAGATTGGCCTCTCTTTTTGGAATGGATCAGACAACTACAGGCCATGGAAATGAATTCTTCCAGTACACAGCCCCAAAACAGCCTAAGAAAAGCCAGGGAACAGCAGCAACAGGTAAGTTAGGTGTAAGAATTGTTTCTTAAGAGACAAGCAGCCTTTCAAAAGTGGCATGCTGTGATAGTTAAAATTGATTGTCAAATTGGTAGGATCTAGAATCACCTAGGAGACAATCCTCTGGGTCTGTCTATGAGGTAGTTTTAAGACTGAATTAACTGAGGTGGGAAGACTCACTCTGAATGTGGGTGGCGGGTGGTACTGTCCCATAGGCTGATGTCTCAGACTGAATAAAAAGGAGAAAGAAAGGGCTGGAGAGGTGGCTTAGTGGTTAAGGCACTTGCCTCCAAAGCCAAAAGACCTTGGCTTGATTTCCCAGGACTCACATAAGCCAGATGCACAAGGTGGTGCATACGTATGGAGTTCATTTGCAGTGGCTGGAGACCCTGGCACGCCCGTTCTTTCTTTCTCTCTGCCTCTTTTTCACTCTCTCAAATAAATAAAAAGCAAATTAAAAAAAAGGAGAAAACAAGTAGAATAGCAGTGTCATAGCATTAGGTTGATGGGATGAACTTTCAAACCAGACACGGTTTATAGGAGGAAAGGCTTATTTGATGCTTAAAGATCCAGGGGAAGTTCCATAATGGCAAAAGAAGATGGCTCCCTTTCACAGGTCCACACAGAGAGAAATACCACCACCAGCACCATAAGGAACTGCACGCCAGGAACCCCAGACAGAGCTTAAGCACTCTGCATACCTTAGGCTGGAATTCCAGGTCTGGCCCCACACCTTAGGGCTGGAACCTAGCATCTGCTCACAGTGGTACCTCTTCCAGCCAGGCAGCTAGAAATCCAAGAAGCTTTAATAAAACTGAATCTATTAGTGGACATGCATTCAAACTACCACAAGCAGCATCCGTCTCTTTCTGCTTCCTGACTGCAGCCACGATGTGACCATCTGCTTCAAACTCCTGCTGCTGTGCTTTCCCCTGCCACAGTGGACTGGACCCACCAACTGAACCGAAGTGAACCCTGTACTCCTCAAGTCATCAAGTATTGTGTCATAGCAATGGGTCAAGTAATTAATACACATGCTAAGTCACCTGTCCTCTACCAGTCAGCCTAAATTCCTCACCAGTGGTGTCTGTATCTAAGCTCTGGGATCCTGAGTTCCAGCAGCTAAATATTTCCCATTCTTGGGAAGTTTGTAAGCAAGTTCTGCTGCTGCTATGGGTACTACTGCCAAAACTGCCCAAGGTACTTGAAGTGGGCATTAGCCAATGTTTTGGTGAGAAGGAAGAGCCACCTTTTACTTCTTTCACCTAGTTGCTGTGTGCTGACAGTTCTTCCTAACTAGACAGTGGCAGGCATTATAATAAGTCCTGTGCCATTCATCTTGATAGACACAGCAGTCATCTGTTACATTAACATCTGCTGATGAAAGGAGAATGAGAGACTAATATTTCTAAAATGCATGTGTCATCTTGTGCTTATGTGGGCCTTGAGGAATCAAACCTGGGTCCTTTGGTTTTGCAGGTAGGCGCCTTCCTGCTAAACCATCTCTACCGAGTATACCTTTTTATTTTTAACTTTATTATTTTTTTATTTTGAGAGAGAGAAAGGTAGATAGAATGGGCACACCAGGGCCTTAAGCTGCTGCCAGCGAACTCCAGATTCATGTGCCACTATGTGCATTTGGCTTATGTCGTCTTAGGGACTTGAACCTGGGTCCTTTGACTTCGCAGGCAAGCGCCTTACCCTCTAAGCCATCTCTCCAGCCCCTGAATACACTTTTTAAAAAATAATATTTATTTGAGAGAGAGAAAGAGAGACTATGGGTGCACCAGGGATTCTTGCCATTGCATACAAACTCCAGATGCATGTGCCAAATTGTGCATCTGGCTTCTATGTGGTTTATTATAGAATCGAACCTAGGTCTGCAGGCATTGCAAGCAATTACCTTTAAACACGGATCCATCTCTCATCCCAAGCTTTGTTTTCTTAATAAATTTTTATTTATTTTCAAGCAGAGAAAACAATATGAGTGGACACGCCAGGGCCTCTTGCCACTGCAAAATACTCCAGTTGCATGTGCTACTTTGTGCATCTGGCTTTATGTGAGTACTAGGGATTTGAACCTGGGCCATCATGCTTTGTAAGCAAGCACCTTTAACTTCTGAGCCATTTCTCCAGCCCTGAAGTCCACCTTTAAAAAATATATATATATTTATATGTGCTCTTTGATTGTTCTGGAGTGCACCAATTAGGTAAGACTGGCTAGCCAGTGAGCTCCAAGGAAAAGCCTGTCTCCGTGTGCTAGATTTCAAGTGCACATCACCATGCTCAAAATGTTCAGGTGGATTCTTGGGATCAAACTCAGGTACTCATGCTTGCAAGGCAACTACTCCACGGATAGCTAATCTCACCAAGCCTCTGTAATTTTTCTTTTGACAGCATAAACTCAGGTGTGATTAAAAGTGCCAGCGTGGTGTGGTGGCACTTATCTTTAATCCTACACTCAGGAAGCTGAGGTAGGAGGATCACTGTGAGTTTGAGGCCAGCCTAGGTTATTGAGTGAGTTTCACGTTAGTCTGGGCTACAGTGGGACACTGCCTTAAAAAAAAAAAAAAAGAAAGAAAGAAAAAAAAAAAAACCACAAAAAATGCTAGAAACAAAAAAACATTGCTAGAAGGAAATTATATAGAATATTGGACACTACCCAAATATATAAAAAACATACTCCTGGGACTAGGCAGATAGTTCAGCAGTTAAAGGTACTTGCTTGCACAGCCTTCTTGCCCAAGTTCAATTCCTCAGTACCCACATAAAACTAAACACAAAAAGTGGCACATATATCTGGTGTTCATTTGCAGCAGCAAGACACCATGGTGTGCCCAAACACACATACACATGTGAAAAAAAAAGTGTTCTTATTAGGAACTAAGAACAAGGCCAGACATATATTATATCATAGTCCATACAACCTCAAATACTGTTTTGTCTTGTTGAGGCAAACCCAACAGACTGACTTTTTTTTAAAAAAAAAAATCTTATTCATTTATTTGAGAGAGAGAGAATGGGTGTGCCAGGGCCTCCAGCCATTGGAAACGAACTCCAGATGCATGCGGTCCCTTGTGCATCTGGCTTATGTGGGTCCTGGAGAGTCAAACCAGGATCCTTTGGCTTTGTAGGCAAACCCCTTTAACTGCTAAGCCATCTCTCCAGTCCCCCCCCCGCCTTTTATGCGAGAGAGAGAGAGAGAGAAAGAGAGAGAGAGAGAGAGAGAGAGAGAGAGAGAGGAAAGAGAATTGGTGCACCAGGGATTCCAGCCACTGCAATCAAACTCCAGATCCATGTGCCACCTTGTGTGCATGTCCAACCTTATGGGCTTGCATCACTTTGTGTGTCTGGCTTATATGGGACCTGGGTCCTTCAGCTTTTCAGGCAAGTGCCTTAACTGCTAAGTCATCTTTCCAGCCCATCAAATACTTCCTATTCCCTTGCAGAAAATATTTGCAGATCTATTTCAAATCTTATTTGTAACTTTTAGCAACTTTGCTGTGAATTACTTACCTTGTTTTCCAATCATAATCTGACCATATTTCTAGCAAACTGTGATTTTATATCCCCCCCCCAACATTTCTGTATCAGCAATGAGCTTCTGACTCACTTTAAACAATTTGAGTGAATAGGTGTAGAAAAAAAAAAGAACCATCTTTAGTTCTTACCTAATGAAATAACTTGATTTTTTTTTTAAGTCAGAAAACAACAGCTATACACTTTTAAGGGAGAACCATAAAGCATTTAAACCTTTAAAAAGATACTTTATAGGCACTTACAAATAAATCAAGTAGCAATACAGGACACCCTATTTTTTCAAGGAAAATTTATGTAAGAAATCCTTTTGGGAAAATGGCTATAGCATGTTTCTGCAGTCTCTTCCAATTTCAATATCAAAGCCCAATTAGATATAATTTAAAGAACCCTAATTCTGTGGATAATATTTATAATAAAACCAGGTAAAAGGTTACCCCATGAACCTTCTACTATAAGCAGTAACGGATGAATACTCATAGCCACAAGGCTTGCATGATGCCAACGTTTGTTTTAAAACCTAGTGTTATTCTGTAGCACTTGGAAAAGTTAGTAATGGGCGTGCTTTAAATATTATCCTCAATTTCCTGTGTCAGAAGTAAGAGAAAGGGAAATAACTTCACTTGTTTTTGAATCCTAGCTGTCAGTATTCAAAGGAGAAAAAGTGGCTGGAATATGGCCATAGTTGGAAGGCAATGCTTCTTGCCCACCCTGAGACTTCTGTGTGTGGTGTAGGGCCTGGGACTTGGAGTCATGTTCTGGTCTCCTCTCACTGTGTAAGAGGTTGGGCACTTAGATTGTTTTCTCACCACTGCACAGGGTCATAGCCTGTTCTGTGGATCAGATGAGGATTATCGTAATGAAAGTATTATAATACTGCTGTAAAGTATAAAGAACTTTGAGGCTAGTTTAGAGGCTTAAAGTAAAGCAAGAAATTAATAAAACATTTGTTTTCTTCATTTTCAGGAAACCAGACAACAACAAAACCAACACCAGCTACCACAGGCACTTCCACAGTGCTGGTTGCAACAGCAGTCCATGCTTACCGCTAGTAAGTAACTGAGAGGGGAAGCTCTCTGGAATTTGGTGGCAGGGAAAGAAAGAGTACAGTTCAGCTTCTGTCTTCTCCAAAAGCCTGTGTTCATTTTGCAGACTGGTTACTCAGCCCTTCTACAGACAAGGCATCAGTAACATTTTAACCTTTCAGTAGAGGTTTCGCCTGTGAAAGTAGCACAGCCATTATCTTGTCTACTGTCTTTAAGTGTTTATACCTGCAGCAGCTACCTTTTTAAATTCTCAAGGAAAGCTACTCCCGATAGATCATGAATAATAGATATGTAAAGGAGAAAGAGGCTGTGTAAGAGTTTAAGATTAACAAGTGCTCACTTCTTTCCTTTTCTACAAAGTGACTAGTCATGCCAGAAAACAAAGGCTGGTTCTACATAGTTTAGAAGATATTAATATCTGTTGTTTTCTTGCTTCAATAGTGTAAATGGTCAATATGCAAAGCAGGGCAAATTTGGTGCTGCTCTCCTGGGGAACCACGCAGCCAGAGAGGTGAGATGTCCCAGATCTGATACATGTATAGGTGTCCCAAATATTACCAGGGATCTGGTGTTTTAAACCTGGGCTTAGTCAGGTGTGGTAGTACATGCCTTTAATCCCAGCATTCAGGACGCTGAGGTAGGAGTTCAAGGTTAGTCTGAGCTACAGTGAGACCATGCCTCAAAAAACAATGTAAAAGAAAAAAAAAACCAAAAAACCCTGGGCTTACTCAGTGTCACATATATCAGAGGATTAGAACAATTGTCAATGTTTACTGTGAATGTTGTCTCACCTTGCTTGCCATTACGCATTAAAACAAATCTAGCCACTTAAGATGTTTAGTTTAGGCATTTCCTTTGTGATATAGTCCTAGGGTAAGAATTGGAGAGCTTTGGAGTAAACTGCTTATCATGAACACCCTTTTGTTGGGTAGTTAATGGACATTTATTGTACTGCTTAGTGTATTATGTCTTAATGCTTGTATTAATAACCAGTGTTTATCCTTTGAAAGTCTGAAGATAAGATTGGACAGTTGATCACAGCATACTAGTTCAGTTCAAAAAGTTCATATGACTAAAATCCTTGAGACTGACTCCTTGAGTGGGTTGTATCCAGTTTCAAATGCTCCAGAATATTTTGAATGTCGCTGAGATAAACATAAGAAATTTCTAGCTTTGCAGAGGTCCAAAGAACAGGGAGCCCCTACTCCTTGGAGATTACTAACACAGAGATTAGTTTTCTTTTTTTCTTTTTTTTTTTTGGTTTTTCCAGGTAGAGTCTCACTCTAGCCCGGGCTGAGCTGGAATTCACCGTGGAGTCTCAGGGTGGCCTTGAACTCACGGCAATCCTCCTGCCTCTGCCTCCTGAGTGCTGGGATTAAAGGTGTGTGCCACCACGCCCGGCAGCTTAGTTTTCTATGGTAATTAATACAATGGACAATACTCTTAAAACTGAAAATTTAGCTATGGAAAATTTGAAACACACGTTTAAAAACTGGAACTTAAATAGTAGATACACATATTCATTAACAAGCTTTAACAGTTATTAATCTTTTATCTCTGACCCCATGCTCTCTTTTTTTCCACTCACATAATTTTGAGTAAACGTCAAGCACACAATTTTTTGTTGTTGTTTTTTGTTTTGAGGTAGGGTTTGTTGTAGTCCAGGCTGATGTGGAATTCACTATGTAGTCTCAGGGTGGCCTCAAACTCATGGTGATCCTCCTGCCTCTGCCTCCAAGTGCTGGGATTAAAGGCGTGCACCACTATGCCTAGCTCCCAGCACACAATTTTTATTTTTATTTTTTATTTAATTTTAAAAAATTTTTCATTTATTTATTTGAAAGCGATGGACAGAGAGAGAGAAAGAGGCAGATAGAAAGAGAGAGAGAGAAAATGGGCATGCCAGGGCCTCTGGCCACTGCAAACAAACTCCAGACGCATGCACCACCTTGTACATCTGGCTCATGTGGGTACTGGTGGGTAGAACCTGGGTCCTTAGGCTTCACAGGCAAGTCCTTAACCACTAAGCAATCTCTCCAGCTCCCCATCCCCATTTTCTATGATAGATAGAACTTGCAGAACTAAGGACATAGAGACCTTCCAGGTTTTTAGTCAGAAACCTGGGATCATCATACTCAACAATCCAAGCAGCTGAGAAGTATACTGACTCTTCATAAATATCCAATTCACCCCTGACAGCCTAGTCTGGAATTGAGCTGAGATGAGCCTCTCACTTTTTTTTTTTTTTAATCCTCACTCTAGTCCAGGCTGATCTGGAGTTCACTATGTAGTCTCAGAGTGGCCTCAAACTCACAGTTACCTCCTACCTCTGCCACCAGAGTGCTGGGATTAAAGGCTTGCGCCACCACGCCTGGCTTCTGCCTCTCACTTTGTCTAAGTAGAAAGGTGATAGGGTATATTCTTAGTTTGTGCTAGGTTCGATCCGCCAGCACTGCAAAAAGAGAAATGAAAAAAAAATCTGATATTTAGTGTAGTCACCTTCATAATTATAGTTAGATGTGGCTTGCTGGCTGTGGCTTCTACTGCTTCTACTGTGGCCTTACTGCTTCACTTTGCACCTTTGTGTTCTGGAGACAGCTGCTTTCCTTACCTCTGTGGGCTTCAGACTTTACTTCAGTAGCTTTCTTACCTCCCTCAGCCTTCACAGTTAGACTCTGAATTAGGCTTTGACTAACGGGAATGTTGTGGCTAGCTTGATCCTCCTTCCAGACCACTAAAACCTTCTCCACAGTAGTAACAAGGCCAGTTCAATTCATCACTGTGTGAGTAGTCACTGGAAGAGCACTTTTAATTTTCTTCAGGACGTTTCCAAGCCAGGCATGGTTTATACATGCCAGTAATCATGATTATTCCAGAGTCTGAGGTAGGAGGATGACTTGAACCTATGAGTTGGAGACCAGACCAATCAACACAGCAAAAAAGAACCAATCAAGAAAGAGAAGAAGCCAAGTATGGTGGTGCATGACTTTAATCCCAGCACTTGGGAGGCAGAGGTAGGAGGATTGCCAAGAGTTCAGGGTCAGCCTAGAATTACAGAGTGAGTTCCCGATCAGCCTGGGCTAGAGTGAAACCCTACCTCAAAAAAAAAACAAAGCAAAAAGGAAAAAAAAAAAAAAAAAAGAGGGAAAGAAGAGGAGAGGAGACTCTTGTGGTTTTAATGTGCATTAAGTTCTTTTTTTTTCTTTTCTTCTTTTTTTAGGCTCTGGGGATTGAACACATGCTCTAGCCTGAGAAATATATATATTCTCTACCCCTTATCTAGAATTCTGTACTAAGAAAATTACCCTTGAAAAATAAAGGCAATACGTTTTCAAGCAAATCAAAGCTGAAAGAATCCATTACCAGCAGATTCATACACAGGGGGCATTAAAAGAAATTCACTAGGTTGAAGGAAATGTATGTCCATAGCTTCCAGAAGGTGTGGAGAAAGTTCATCAAAGTGATAGTGATATTGCTTCTAACTAGACACAATTTGAATGTCCATAAGCAGGAAAATGGACACACAGATTGTGATATATTCATGTAATAAAATACATGGCAATAGAAAAGAACCAAGTCCTGGTGAATGAAGTAATCTTACATGTACTGTAAGTGAAAAATCAAGACACTATGATCCCACTGACATGAATTTAGTGAATTAATCAGTGATAGAAGTCACTCAAGGATAGGTAGGAATTACTTATAGGGAGGGACATGCAGAAGCTTTGTAGGGGATGGGAAACACTGGTTTTCTCACTCTGGTGGCCACACAAATATGTGAAATATAGAGTTTTACATTTAAGATTCGTCTACTTTATAGTTTTCCCTCAAATTGCAAAAGGTTTGTTTGCTTTTTTGTGTGTGACAGGGTTTCACTCTGTAGGCCACACTGGTCTGGAACTCACTACATAGACTAGGATGGCCTCATATTCTTTGGCAGTCCTCCTGTCTCAGCCTCTCACATGCTAGGATTGTAGGCAGGCGCACCACTGTGTCTGGTTCTTTTAAGTAACAAGTCACCTCTTAGTCACCCCTCTTATGGATTAAAATAAAGATGTTATTAATTATAGTTAGATAATATGGCCAGAATGAGAAAAGACAAAATGTGTAGTGAAATGTTAGAATTCAAAATCTAAACTTAAGAGATGAACAGAGGTTTGAGGTTTGTAGCTGTTTGAAGCACAACCTATGTCTTAGAGGTGACTCTATTACCTTTTAATGTCTGTTTTCTTTTCCTTCTCATTTGGTTTGACTACAGTATAGGATTCTTCTTTATATCAGCCAGCAACAACCAGTTACTGTTGCTAAGATTCATCTGAACTTTGAGCTGATGGTAAGATTTCCTCATATTGAAGTCATTAGCCCCTTTGGGTTAGGTTTGTGGGATAGATGGGCCCAAATACACCCAGTAGAAGTGAGATCCCCTGACTGTTCAGTCCTGGGTGTCAGTAAACAAAACGTTTTAGAAAGGTCTTTTAGCTGCCTTTGGGAATGTGGGATAAGTATGGAGGTGTAAGGGAAGAAAAGATTCCTGAAGCTCTTTTTGAGTCCACCTGAGTGGACTTTCTGAGCTGAGGCTGTCAGATTTACTCTCTGTGTTGATTATGCTTGAATTACCCAACATGTTTTCTTTTCTCAGGTTCGTCCCAATAACTATAGCACCTTTTATGATGACCAGAGGCAGAACTGGTCCATCATGTTTGAGTCAGAGAAGGCTGCTGTGGAGTTCCACAAACAGGTGATATCTTATTCATTCCCCTGCAAAGGCATAGCACTTACTTGAGGTCTCCTTGCATTTTAGGAAATAATATGGCAAATCTATAACTGCTATATTTTGTTAGTAACAAGGATAAAAATACCTGCTAAATTTGTCACTTTAAATTATTGTGTTTCAGAACAGTGTAGAAATACTTGCTAAAATTGCCTAATGAGATATTTAAAGCAGAAAATGGCTATAAGCTTACTTGATTAAAGCATCTTCTTTTTTTTTTCGAGGTAGGGTTTCACTTTGTACTCTCAGGGTGATATTGAACTCATGCAATCCTCCTACCTCTGCCTCCTGAGTGCTGGGATTAAAGGTGTGCGCCACCACGCCCAGCCTTAAAGCATCTTTTGCTGCATAACTTTTTTAAGGAATAAATGAGACTTTTAAAAATAGTGTAGCAGGGGGCTAGGAAGATGGGTCAGCAGGTAAATGTGCTTGCTTGTAAAGCCTGCTAGCTCAGGTTCAATTCTCCAGCTACCCACATAAAGCCAGGCAGGCATTCATTTGCAGTGGCACGAAACCCTGGTATGCCTATATACACAGAAAAATAAGTAAATAAATAATTTTTTTTAGAAAATATTTTATTGGGCTGGACAGATTTCTTAGTGGTTAAGGCACTTGCCTGCAAAGGCTGATGGCCCAGGTTCAGTTTCCCAGTACCCACATAAAGCCAGATACACAAGGTGACACACACATCTGGAGTTCATTTGCAGTGGCTAGAAGCCCTGGTACCCCTATTTGCTCTCTATCTGCCTTTTTCTCTCATTCATAAATAAAATAATTTTTAAAAATTTATTTTTATTTTTTAGAGAGAGACAGAGAGAGGAGAGATAGAGAATTGGTGCACCAGGGCCTCAGCTACTGCAGTTGAACTCCAGATGCTTGTGCCACCTAATGGGCATGTGAGACCTTGCACTTGCCTCACCTTTGTGCATCTGGCTAATGTGGGATCTTGAGAGTAGAACATGGGTCCTTGGGCTTTGCAGGCAAGTGCCTTAACCAGTAAGCCATCTCTCCAGACAAGATGAAATATTTTTTAAAATATTAGGAAATTGGGCTTGAGGGATGGCTGAGTGGTTAAGGCACTTGCCTGCAAAAACCAAAGGACCTAGCTTCGATTCCCCAGAACCCTCGTAAGCCAGATGCATAGGGTTGTGGTGCATGCATCTGGAGTTTGTTTGCAGTGGCTGGAGGCCCTGGTGCACCCATTCTCTCCCTCCCTCCCTCTCTCTCTCTCTCTCTCTCTCTCTCTCTCTCTCTCTCTCTCTCTCTGTCTGAAAGAAATAAAAACAATTAGGAAATAATATGGCGAATCTATAACTGCCATATAAATTTAAAAAATTATTTATTTATTTGTGTGAGAGAGTGATAGGGAGAGATTGGGCATGCCAGGGCCTTTGGTCCCCGCAAACGAACTCCAGACACAGGCACTACCTTGTGCATAACTTAACTGCTAAGCCATCTCTCCAGCCTTAAAGTACTTATTATTTGTTAAATATTTATTAAAACAATTTATTTATGTGAGAGAGGGAGAAAGAGGCAGAGAGAGAGAGTGTGTGTGTGTATGTGTGGGCCCTCTAGGACTTCTTGCCACTGCAGAAACATTCCAGATACATGCACCACTTTGTGCATCTGGCTTTATGTGGATACTGGGGAATCAATCCTGGGCCATCAGGCTTTGCAAACAAATGCCTTTAACCACTGAGAAATCTCTCCAGCACTAATTTTTTAAAAAGTAAGTAAAATATAGTGTTGCAAAAGAATTGTTTTAAGTATCACATATTTAATACAGAAAATGTAGAAACACATTAAAAATTAATTATAGCCTTACCATCTAAAGTAACCCCTATTAACATACTATATTACTTTTCTCTATGCATAATAAATGTATGCATGTTCCTTTGAAAGTTCCAATATTTTGCTTATTTTATTAGCCTTTAAAAAATTATTTATTTATTTATTTATTTGAGAGTGACAGAGAGAGAAAGAGGCAGATGGAGAGAGAGAGAGAGAATGGGCGCACCAGGGCCTCCAGCCACTGCAAACGAATTCCAGATGCATGCGCCCCCTTGTGCATCTGGCTAACGTGGGTCCTGGGGATTCGAGCCTTGAACCGGGGTTCTTAGGCTCCACAGGCAAGCACTTAACTGCTAAGCCATCTCTCCAGCCCTATTTTGCTTATTTTAACTTTCCACCTATGAAAAACCATTTGGAAACATTTTTGAAGGCTGTGTAATATGGACATTGTCTATAATGTACTTGTCCCTTGAGAATTGAAACCTTGACTGTAGTAGAAGGTGGTTAGGGCATGAGGACAGAGCCTCTGCATATTTATTTTTACTTCTCACATGCAGGGCTAAGTTCTCTTTGTGTTACCCTATTTAATTTTCATAATCATTCTATAAGATATGCAAAGCTCTTTTCTTCATTTGTTAGTGGGAAGTGATGGGTTATTTGGCTAAGGTCAGAATTAAAAACTGGCAGGGCCTGGATCTGTATTCAGACACCAGAGCTATAGTCTTTGGCACCTTGATTCCTATTACACACTTTGGAATGCTTCACTTCTAACCCTTTAATCTGTGTGTTGGTGGGTAGAGGTATTTGAGATTGAGTATCAACAATGAGCACTTGCTCATTCCATGCTACTGTTTTTATCTTGCAGGTTTGCATTGCCAAGTGTAACAGCACTTCTTCCTTGGATGCAGTGCTCGCTCAGGACCTCGTTGTGGCAGAGGGCCCTGCAGTTGAAGTTGGAGATTCTTTGGAAGTAGCCTATACTGGCTGGCTCCTTCAGAACAATGCACTGGGCCAGGTAAGATGATGTTATCTGCAAACTCTTTTGTAATTTAAATGGTCTTTTTTTGTGGCTGGGATGAAATACCTGACCAAAAGCAGCTTATGGAAGGAAAGGAGTTTAATTCAGTTTACAGTTTTGAGAAGAAGTCCAAAATGGTGTGCACAGCATGTCAGGAGCAGGAAACCAATGTCATAATGTTACATCAGCAGGGAGGAATAGAGAGCTAGCTCCATCCTTTTAATACAGTCCAGGAACCCAGCCCTATGGGGTGGTACCACCTACAATTAGGGTAGGTGCTTCCATCTCAACCAGTCCAATCTAGAAAATCCTTCACAGACACACATGACTGGATATTTAGTTCCATGGTGAGTCTAAATCTCACCAAGTTGACAACTAGAGATTAACAGCATAAAGGCTGTTCACATGGAGGGCATTGTTACCACGACTTGTTGCTCTTGGTAAGTAGAAATCATTTGGAAAGCTTGCACCTGTCACTACAACTGCTTTTAGAGCATGTTCATGGAGAACTGTGTGAAACCTGCTCAGTGCCATTCTCTTGCTTCTACTTAAGGCAAGTGGAAACCAGTTTCCCTAGTATCATTCATGTGTGTGTTTTGTCCTGCCATGCCAGTTTTAAACTTGAATATATTCTTTTTTTTTTTTTTTTAGCTAGTGAGTTCTTTTTTTTTTTGAATACACTCTTATGGGATTAGGCCTTAACTTTATTATTATTTCTTTTAATTTTTTTCTTTTTGCTTATTCTTTACTTATTTATTTGAGGGTGACAGATGGAGAAATAGGGAGAGAGAAAGAGAGAGAGAGAGAGGGAGTGCATGTGTGTACACGCATGCCAGGGCCTCCAGCCACTACAAAGGAGCTCCAGATGCATGCGCAACCTTGTGCATCTGGCTTACATGGGTAATGGAGAATCGAGCCTCCAACCAGAGTCCTTAGGCTGTACTGGCAAGTGCTTAACCACTAAGCCATCTCTCCATCCCTTTAAAACATTTTTTTTTCTTTTTTTTAAATTTAATTTTTATTAACATTTTCCATGATTATTAAAAAAATCCCATGATAATACCCTCCCTCCCCCCCCCCCCCACACTTTCCCCTAAAAAAATTTTTTTTTAAGTGTGTGTGTGTATTTGGGCAAACCAGGGGTCTCTTGCTGGTGCAAACGAACATTCACTCGGCTTTACATGAATGGTTGGGGAATTGAACCTGGGCCAACAACCTTTGCAACCCAGCACCTCTAGCTGCTGAGCCATCTTCCTAGTCCCATTATAACAACTTTTAACCATCTTTACAGATTTTCCATTTTATCTGACATTACAGTCCCTGTTCAAGAAGTACTAAGCCAGTAAATTGAATGTTATAAGGATTATAATTGTTTTTGAAATTAGTTGATCTCATTTACTTTATCACATTGCAGGTTTTTGACTCTACTGTTAATAAAGATAAGCCATTTCGCCTGAAATTAGGATCAGGAAAAGTTGTCAAGGTAAAGGCCTGTTTTGGGACCTAGATTAAATTTTGTAGCATTTCTAATCTGTATCTTCTGAGAGTCTGGAAATGATTGGTTGAAAGTAGGAGGGCAAGGTGTTCTGTGTGCTACATGCATTTGGGATAGATTTATGCATATTAAAGGTGAGTACATTTGTTTTCTTAGTCCCATCCTTTATTTTTCAGCCTGTGACTCTGAGGAAATTATTGTATCTTAGCAAAGGAAAGGTAAAAGTATTTCTTTTTTTGTTTTTTTGAGGTAGGGCCTCACTCTATCCCTGGAATTCACTATGGAGTGTCAGGGTGGCCTCGAACTCACGGCATTCCATCTACCTCTGCCTCCCTAGTGCTGGGGTTAAAGGCGTGCACCACCACGCTCGGTGGTAAAAGTATTTCTTTCAGAAATGTGTTGTAGTGGGTTGATTAAAGGCGTGTACCACCATGCTCGGTGGTAAAAGTATTTCTTTCAGAAATGTGTTGTAGTGGGTTGATTAAAGGCATGTACCACCACGCTCGGTGGTAAAAGTATTTCTTTCAGAAATGTGTTGTAGTGGGTTGATTGTCTGATTTGCTTTGCAACTGGGCCTAGAATATGAAGATGTGGGTTCAAAGTTGTGAATTTTGCCTTTACTTACTCTGCAGGTTATATAAAATGACTACTTTGCACATGTTTGTCATCTTTGGTGTCAGGACCTATTAATATACTGTGCTGCATTCATTTACCCATGTTGCAGAAAAATTTCTTCAATGTTTTGCTTGTTGCTTTCCCTAGAATTCTTTGGAGACATTTTCCTATCCGTAGCTAAGTCATGATCCTAACTGAACAACTTTCCAGTTGTATGTTCTGGAGGCTAGGTACTTAGCCTCCAGAAGCCTCTGCTTTCTCATTTATGAAATGGGGATGACTGGGGACTGTGAACATGGCCCAGAAGTTAAAGGCACTTGCTTGCAAAGCCTGCCAGTCTGGGTTCAGTTCCCCAGTACTCAAGTAAAAGCCAGATGCACCAAGTGGTACATGAGTTTGGAGTGAACTTGCAGTAGAATGGGGGTAATCAATCATAAGATTATTTTGAGGGTGAAACAAGCATGTAAAACATTTAACTGCAGCATTCTGAAAATGTGATAACTTGTACTTTTCTCTTATTTCTATTCCTCCTATTTTCTCTCATCATCCAAGTGTATCTCATCTAATCTTAGCTTTTATTTATTTGTTTGTTTCTTTTTCAATTTTTCTTTACATATATATGTTAAATTTATTTATTTGAGAGAAGGAAAGAAGCTGAGAGAGAGAGAGAGAATGGGCACACCAGGGCTTCCAGCCACTGCAAAAGAACTCTAGATGCTTGCGCCACCTTGTGCATCTGGCTTACATGGGTCCTGGGGAATCGAACCGAGGTTCTTTGGCTTTGTAGGCAAGTGCCTTAACCGCTAAACCATGTCTCCAGCCCTTTTTACTTATTTGAGAGAGAAATAGTCAGGGAAAGAGAGACAGAAAATGGGTGTGCCAGGGCCTCCAGCCACTGCAAATAAACTCCAGATGCGTGCACCACCTTGTGCAGCTGGCTTACATGGGTCCTGGGGAGGTGAACCTGTATCCTTTGGCTTTGCAGGCAAGTGCCTTAACTACTAAGCCATTTCTCCAGCTCCCTATTTATTTATTTTTGAGGTAGGATCTCACTCTAGCTCATTTACTATGTAGTCCCAGGAAGCCTTTGAGCTCATGATGATCCTCCTACCTCTGCCTCCTGTGTGCTGGGATTAAAGGTGTGCACCGCCATGCCCTGTCAGCTTTTATTTAGAAGTGGTATTCCAGATGTTCTTACAGCCAGTGCGTGATAGTTTCATGACCACAGAAGCATCAGTCATCTAAGCCTACAAAGGGGAACTGCAACCCTTGTCTTATACTTCGCTTTGCCTTCTGGAGTAATTTTGTTTAATTAGCTTTTCAATGTCTCTGATTCCCAAAGGGCTGGGAGAATGGACTGCTGGGCATGAAAAAAGGAGGAAAGCGGCTACTTATCATCCCTCCAACCTATGCTGCTGGCTCCGAAGGGGTGATAGGCTGGACACAGTCAGCAGACTCGATGCTGGTGTTTGAGGTGGAGGTCAGGCGGGTGAGTGAAACTGGGTTGTGCTTGCAAATCAGATTTTGAAAATATGGATTCCTTTTGAAATAGAGAAATGGTGTACCTGGAAAGAGCAACAAGCCTTAGAATATAACAAGCTGAACATGGTGGTGCACACCTTTAATCCCAGCACTCAGGAGGCAGAGGTAGGAGAATCACCCTGAGTTCAAGGCCACCTTGAGAATACATTGTAAATTTCAGGACAGCTTGGGCTAGAGTGAAACCCTACCTCAAAAAAACAAACAAACAAACATTTTTGTCACAAGTATGTATAACTCCTATAATAAAATAGCAACAAATTATGGTTAATTGATTTATCCTACTCCTTCCTCCCAAATGATCCTATAAACATTAACTGGGATTATTAGGTGGTGTAGTCAGCTTCATGTTGTTGCGCTGAACATCCCACCAGACACAGTTTATGGGAGGAAGGGATTTAGTCCAGGCTTACAGATCCAGAGGAAGTTCCCAATGGTGGAAGAAGCGAATGCCCTTTCAGAGACCCCAGCAGAGACAAAAACAAGCAGCTGATCCAGGCTGACCTGGAATTCACTATGTCATCTCAGGATGGCCTTGAACTCCTGTCTATCCTCCTGCCTGTGCTTCCCAAGAGCTGGGATTAAAAGTGTGTACCACCACATCCAGTTATGGGCACATCTTTTATCCAACAATTTAACTTCAAGGAATTTATACTTTGGAAATATTTAAGATTATGTGCAAAAATCTAGACAAAAGCTGTTCACTAATGCATTGTGATAGAAATAAGATGACTGTCTGAAAATGAGCATTTGGTGAAATATGTCTTTTAATCTCATATTTGTTTCTTCTGTTCCAAAATTCCTTTGAGCAGTGTTTCTTGGAGAGTATAGCAGTCAAGGGCCTGACCATTGAAATTGAGACATGCTAGTTAGTAGTTAAAAATAATGTAAATTGGGCAGGAGAGATGGCTTAGTGGTTAAGGTGCTTTCCTGTGAAGCCTAAGGACCTAGGTTTGATTCTGCAGTACCTGCATAGGCCAGATGCACAAGGTAGCCCATGTGTCTGGGGTTCTTTGCAGTGGCTAGAGGCCCTGGTGTGCCTATTCTTTTTCTCTCTGCCTCTTTCTCTCTCTCAAATAAATAAATAAAAGTTATTATTATTATTATTATTATTAGGTTTTTCGAGGTAGGGTCTCACTCTGGTCCAAGCTGGCCTGAAATTAACTATGTAGTCTCAGGGTGGCCTTGAACTCTTGGCGATCCTCCTATCTCTGCCTCCCAAGTGCTGGGATTAAAGGCAGGCGTGCGCCACCACGCCCAGCTTTAAGTTATTATTTAGTCATATTATGTTAATAGATCAGCAAGTGAGCAAAGCAGGTTACAAAACTATGGCCCTATTTTTGTAAAAAAATATACCTGCATACACCTATACTTACAGTTAATATAATGGTAGTTGAATTGCTTTTCTCTTTTTGTCTACATTTTTTGATAATGAACAGGTGATGGCTCGTATTATAAGAAATTAGTGAAATAAGGGCTGGAGGGATGGCTTAACAGTAAAGGCTTTTGCCCTCAAAGCCTAAGGACCCATGTTTGACTTGCCAGGTGCACAAGGTGATTTAAGGTCACACATGTGCACAAGATGGCACATGCTTCTAGAGTTCGGTTACAACAGCTGGAAGCCCTGACAGGCCAATTCTATCTCTCGCTCTCTCACTCTGATTAGCAAAAAAAAAAAAAGAGAAGTGAAGTGAGAGATTTGTGGAGAGGGAGAGATGTTTGTATTGTAGTCTCCCTGTGCTGATTTTTTCCCTAGGTGAAGGTGGCCAGAGATTCCGGCTCCGATGGACACAGTGTTAGTTCTCGGGATTCTGCGGCCCCTTCTCCCATACCTGGTCCTGACAGCCTCTCTTCTGAGCCTGTTGTGTTGCCACCCACAACAGTACCTTTCAAATCAGGGTAAGATACCAGGGCTGTATCATACGCTCATAGTGTTTATAGAAATAGTTCTTGGAGAGGTTCAAAAACAGGGATATAGTAATTTGAAATAATTGGAGAAAATGGGATCAGGAGAATGGGAAAAGTACTTGCGTGAGATTATTCTGATTAAGGACTAATTTTCTTAGTCTATAAAATTGCTAACTCAAATGAAAAGATCTGGAAAACTGAGCAAAGGGTATAAGTACAAAATATGTAGTCATGGAAAAATGTAATGTATTTGGATGGAAAAGTTGGTCAGCTTCTTTGGCATTCAAAGATTGTGCAAACCAACAAAGAGTTAAAATTTTGTGTTACAGCTATTCAGTTGGTGAACATTTTCAAAAGCAGTTTGTTAGCTAGGTGTGGTTGCGCACACCTTTAATCCCAGCACTTGAGAGGCAGAGGTAGCAGGATCACCGTGAGTTTGAGGCTATCCTGAGACTACATAGTGAATTCCAGGTCAGCCTTGGCCAGAGTGAAACCCTACCTCAAAAAACAAAAACAACAACAACAAAAAGCAGTTTGTTTACCTGGTACAGTCTAGGTTTATGATTATAGGTTTTGTTTTTATCTCAGGATGTCTTATTTGCTTTTAGGGAGCCAGCTCTTCATACCAAGTCTAACTCCCTCAGTGAACAGCTTACAGTCAATACAGTAAGTTGAGTCTGTCTCCCTCACCCCCAACATGCTAGATTTCATGTCTAACACATTGTTGAGTACCACTGATGTAGGCAAAAAATCAGTGGTTAGTTGATTCCTTTTCTCTTATTTGTGAGTCAATATAAGTTGGCCTGGGCTTTTATTATCAACAGACCTAAATGAAAATCTTGTTTCTTATAAGAATGTGGCCTTGAGAAAATGATCTAACTTCTCAGACCTCAGTTTCTTCATTGTTATAATGGAAATAATTTGCATAGCCCCCATAAAAACTTCTTGTGAAGATTAAAGATATTTGTAAAGCTTTGAGCTCAGAACCTTTGTAAAGTATGTCTTATAAGTAAGTGGTAGCCATGATTATTAATAGGAGAATGGCATTAGGTTATGGAGGAGGTCTCTGAAAGTGTACTTCCATTGTAGAAAAACCATTTTATTCACAAGGAAATGTACTTAATCCTAGGCTAATCTACTAGGTTTTCTTTCTCTGCTACTTATTCTCTGTGACCTTGAACAACTTAACTTTCTCTAAACCACAAATTTATTTCCTCATCTGCAAATGGAGATACTTTTTTTTTTTTTTTTTTTTTTGCCTTTTGAGACATGGTCTTATGTAGCCCAGGCTAGCTTTGAACTTACTATGTAGCTAACGATGATCTTGAACTCCTCCTGATACTTCTGCCTATACCTCCCAAATGCTGGGATTACAGGGGTGTACCACCATGTCACAAGAGATACTGATTTGTGAAGACAATAATGCTTAGGGAAGTTGTGCCTTACATATTATAACAGCTATGTGAGCATTAGTTCCTCCCATAATCACAGCTAATGCTTGCCTGTGTTTGTTTCATTCTGTCAGAGGAATCTGGAGCTTAGTCACCAGATTTGCTTCCGTTTCCTATCTCTATAATGAGTGGACCAGCATCCTGTCATAGCAAAACTTTGATTTGAATGCGTAGTGTAGTTTGCTGCTGCCCTGCCAGGTCAAGAAGGCTTTTGAGTGTGCTGCAGGTAGCCCTTCAGGTTCTAAAGCCCTGTGGCCTTCACCTCCCACGCTGTGCTTGGAGTGAAGTTGAGGCTTCATTTCTTGCCAAGGCTAATTTTCCTTTTACATTCAGCCCAAGACAGGAGTTAGTAAGCAGACAAATGGTCTTCTGGGTATAAAGCATATCTTCCCAAACCCCAGAAGGCTAAAAGCAAAGAATCAGAAGAAAAGCCAAAGTAGTTAGAATCTCATCCTTTGAACAGCCACAGAAATTACCCACGCGGGTTCACTGTGCATTCTAGTCAGTGCTACTCTTGTCACCCATGTCCAAATGTTAATAACCTCTGGCAGAAGAGTGGTCTCCAACCTTTTTTCCCCTATTTTTGTACTTTTTTCCTAATTGAGACAAAATGCACGACATAAAATTTACCATTTTTTATTTTTACATTTAAGTTTTATTTTTTGTTTTGAATAGGTAACTATGTGTGGTACAAATATCAGAACAATATAACAAGATATATATTACAAGGACTCACTCCTATTCCTGTTCCCATCTACCTTATTCAATCTCACACTCCTTAGGTAACTGCTTTCACTACTTTCTTACATACCTTCCAATGTTTCTTTTTCCAGTTGCAAGCAAGTTGAATTTATATTTTATACCTCTCATAGGCAAAAACCAGCACCTTGCTTTTTAATCTGTAGATTGCATATTCCATTGTGTGGTTATGGACAATATAACTAGTCTTCTGTCTTGTCTTGATGTCCCCAGTTTTTTTTTATTATTACCTCCATAAATTACGAGAAAATGAGTACACAATTCCAAGAACATCTTTTGGCAAATTACAGACGTTAAGTACTAATAATCCTTACAGAAAATTTAATGCTTCATATTTATAACTGAAAAATAATAAAATGGAAGTTATAATAATTTATCTATACACTTTAGAGATCATCTTATGTAACTTCAGGGGTATTTACTGTCTATGGAAGCACAGGGTCTTGTGTACAGTCAGAGCTAAATTAACCTGAATTTAGAAGAGTCCCTTTTTCCAGAAATTTCTTTTGACTAAATCTTGAGTTGTGAGAAGGTCTTATCATGTAGCACCCTTAACATCTCTACCTTACCTTGTCATCTATAAAATGAGAATTATGATGCCTGGCAGGAAGATTTGGTTAAAAAGAGATAATACATATTCCAGATATGTCAGGATTTATTTTTGCTATTATAATCAGTAATGTGCTTTAGAGAAAATGGATTCAAATAGATGTGGTAGAGGAGCTTGTTAAAGGGTTTGACATAAAAGCCAAAGAAATAGAGCTGCCTAAAGGTAATAAGCCTTAATCATAATGATTTTTGTGACTTTATTTTCTTTTCTAGAGTCCTGATACAGTCAAGGCCAAGTTGATCTCTCGGATGGCTAAAATGGGCCAGCCGATGCTGCCCATGCTTCCTCCACAGCTGGATTCCAGCGATGCAGAAAGTGAGGTACGTAGACAGGGTTGACATCTTCTACTCCTTTGGTGAAAATAAGTGATTTTTCTGCCTCGCCTCCAGAATCATTGTTTAGAGGACTCATACAGAGTGATACCAATGGTATCGGCTTATGTTTTTCTATTGTGATTAGTACTTCCCTTCAAAAATGGAAATAAGTCTATGCATCTGACATAACTATTATACCATTTAAAGATGCTCAGTTAGCCTTCATGTGCCTGTGTCTATGTTGCCTGTAAAGATCAATCTTACCTGCCTCAGCTGCCTCTCTGGAAGTAATACATCTGTTTCATGTCAAAAACAAAGCCGGGTGTGGTGGCGTACACTTTTAATCCCAGCACACAGGAGGTAGAAGTAGCTGGATCACCTTGAGTTTAAGGCCAGCCTGAGGCTACATAGTGAATTCTAGGTCAGCCTGGACTAGAGCGAGACCCTACCTTGAACCTCTCCCCCCCAATAAAAAAGGAAAGAAAGAGTGAAAATAAATCAGTCTTTAGGCATCAGGATGCATAACCAACCCATACCAGGCACTCAAGTCTTGTTTGTTTTTTTTTCTCCTTTTTCTTTTTTTTCTTTGAGACTAGTTTTCACTATGTTGTGTAGGCTGGTAGCTCCTGATTCTTTCACCTCAGCCTCCCTGTTCATTATCTGGAACCTCAGATATGCACCACTGCACCTGGCTGCAAGCCAGGGCTTTTTTTTTTTTTTTAATTTTTTTTTAAAATTTGTTTTAATGAGGTAGTGTCACTCTAATTCAGGCTGACCTGAAACTCATTCTGTAGTGCTGGCTGTCCTTAAACTCATGGTGATCCTTCTACCTCAACTTCCCTAGTGCTGGGCTTAAAGGCATGAGCCACCAAACTGAGTTTATGTTTGTTGATTAAATGTTTAGGTTTCCTTAGGAAATGTTGGTCTTCTACTGATATTGTCTGTTATTTAAAGATCCAGCTGTTATTTATTTGGGCTTTCTATGTATTTTTATTTGTTGTTGTTGTTGTTTTTTACTGGTTTTTCGAGGTAGTCAGTCTCACTCTAGCTCAGGCTGACCTGGCATTAGTCTCAGGGTGGCCTCAAACTTGTGGCAGTCCTCCTACCTCTGCCTCTTAAGTGCTGGGAATAAAGGCATGTGCCACCACTCCCCGCTAGTTTTTTTTTTTTTGTGATTTATTTATTTTATATATTTATTTGAGAGAGAGAGAGAGAGAGAGAATGGGTACACCAGGGCCTCCAGCCACTGCAAATGAACTCTAGACTCATGCACCACCTTGTGCATCTTGTGTCCTGGGGAATCAAACCAGGGTTCTTCTGCTTTGCAGGTATGCACCTTAACCATTAAAGCCATGTCTCAAGACTGCTGGTTTTTTTTTTTTTTATTATTTTAAATTTAAATCAAAGCTACTAGTTCCTCTTGTTTTTAGGGTGTGGGTGGATATGCTTTTTTCCCATGGTAGGGTCTCACTCTAGCCCAGGCTGACCTGAAACCCAATTTGTGGCCTCAGACTGGCCTTGAACTCACAGCAGTTCTTCTACTTCAGCCTCCCAAGTGCTAGGATTAAAGGTGTGTGCTACCATCCCCAGCTTCCCTTGCTTTATGCTCTTGATGTTGTGTTTCCCACTTCAGGTATTAAAAATATGACATATGTTTTCTGGAAAATTTTATTGCTTCATATAATGCTGTCTGTGTACGCACGCACGCACACACGCACGCACGCACGCACGCACTCCAAAAGCTATCTTCAAGAGTTATTCATAAGCAACACTGTCTACCTTTTTCCGGACAGGGTCTCTTACTGGCCTGGAACTCTTCATGTAGGCTAGACTGGCTGACCAGTGAGTTCCAGGGATCTGCCTGCCTAGCCCTGGAATTATAGGTGTATGCTACCACACCCAGATTCCTTTTCCCATGCATTCTGAGGGTGGAGCTCTGGTCCTCAGGCTTGCAAGGCAAGCTGTTTACCAACTGAGCTATCTCCTCAGTCCCATTGCTTCATATTTAGTTTTGTGTGTGTGTGTGTGTGTGTGTGTGTGTGTGTGTGTGTGTGTGTGTATGTGTGTTTTTCAAGGTAGGATCTCACTCTAGCTCAGGCTGACCTGGAATTCACTATAGTCTCAGGGTGGCCTTGAACTCATGGTGATCCTCCTACCTCTGCCTCCCTAGTGTGCTGAGATTAAAGGCATGTGCTACCACGCCCAGCTAGTTCTAAATTTTTTATTCACAGAGAATATAAAGTAACTTAATTTTCACTTTAGCCTTTTTCTAGTGGTTAGTTAGCTCCTTATTGAATAAAACAAACCTTTCTCAAATATGTTGATGCATATATATGAGAGATTTTCTTTTAGGATTTTTGTCAGTTTGTTGTAAAATTTTTTAAAAAAGAGATGTTCTTGATGAAAAGCCATTCTGAAATAGGCTTTTTAGTTCCTCCTAGAAAAGTTCTAAAATGTAATATTACAAAAAAAGATAGGATTTCTTAGGCCTGTTATTTTGTTATCCTTTTCCTGGTTTCTACAAATACAATTTTGTGTTTGAGTATGTGTGTGTGTGTGTTCATGTATGTGCAGTTGCATATGTGTGTGCAGGCAAGCTCGTTCACTGCTAAGCCATCTCTTCCACCTAGTATCTACATTTTTTTTTTTTTTTTTTGCTTTTGCAGGTAGGGTCTTGCTGTAGCCCAGGTTGACCTGGAATTCATTGTGTAGTCTCAGGGTGGCCTTGAACTCACAGTGATCCTCCTATCTATGCCTCCTGAGTGCTGGGATTAAAGGCGTGCACCACCATGCCCAGCCTATCTACCTTTTCTTTTCTTTTCTTTTCTTTTCTTTTCTTTTCTTCTCTTCTCTTCTCTTCTCTTCTCTTCTCTTTTCTTTTGTTTTCTTTTTCCTTCCTTCCTTCCTTCCTTCCTTCCTTCCTTCCTTCCTTCCTTCCTTCCTTCCTTCCTTTCTTTCTTTCTTTCTTTCTTTCTTTCTTTCTCCCCCTCTCTTTCTCTCTCTCTTTCTTTCTTTCTTTCTTTTTTTTTTTTTTGAGGTAGGGTTTCACTCTAGCTCAGGCTGACCTGGAATTCAAACTCGCTGTGTAGTCTCAGGGTGGCCTTGAACTCGTGGTGATCCTCCTACCTCTGCCTCCCAAGTGCTGGGATTAAAGGCGTGCGCCACCATGCTTGGCCTATCTACCATTTTAAGACAAGGTCTGTCATTAGCTGGCCAGTGAGCCTCAGGGATCTACCTGTCTACACCTCCTCCCCAGCACTATGATTATAAGCACACATCATAATGTATGGCCTTTTGTCCTTGGTTCTGAGAATGAAACTCAGGTTCATGCTTGCATGGCAGGCACTTTAAAAAAAAATTTTGTTTTTATTTTTATTTATGTATTTATTTAGTGACAGAGAGAGAAAGAGGCAGATAGAGAGAGAGAGGGAGAATGGTGTGCCAGGGCCTCTAACCACTGCAGACGAACTCCAGACGTGTGCATCCCCTTGTGCATCTGACTAATGTGGGTCCTGGGGAGTCGAGCCTTGTACGGCAGTCCTTAAGTTTCACAGGCAAGCGCTTAACCGCTAAGCCATCTCTCCAGCCCATGGCAGGCACTTTTTACAACTGAGTTATCTATCTTCCTACCCTACAAATGAAATGAATAATATATATCATTAAAGATTTATAGAGCTGTTTAATTATATAATAAATTAAAAATTTAAAGAACCATATATTTAACACATATATGATGCTTTTAAACTGATTTACAATGTTATAGCCATTTATGTATATAAATACCATAAATGAAGCAAAGTATTATTACTTTTAAAAGTAACCTAGTGTCGTTCTGTATAGATTTATCATAATTCCTATTGCTCTCTAGCTAGGCACTTAAGTTGATTTAGAAGGCTGTAATGCCCTAAAAGCTGGTTGCTTTTCCAGAACAGAAAATATTGAAGGATAAGGAAAGATTCTAAAATAAAGGGTGAATTAAAAGATTTTTGGACAGGTATGGTGGTGCACGTCTTCAATCTCAGCACTTGAGAGTCAGTGGTAGGAATATCACTATGAGTTAGAGGCTATCCTGAGACTACATAGTGAATTCCAGGTCAGCCTGGGCTAAAGCAAGACCTTACCTCCAGGGCAAAAAAAGATTTTAGCTTTGAACTATATATAGTATAGCAGATTGCAACCACTGTATATTGTGCCTCAAGATTTTTAGTTCCTTGTATGAAGCAGAAGGATGTAGTGTAATCTCTTTAGTTACAGCTTTGATTTTATAGAAAGAAAGAAACTGTATTATCCAAAACCAGCATGCTAATGAGGTGCTGTGAGTCCTACTCCACCCAGTTCTCACTGGGAACCTTAAGACCTATGGAGACTTGCAGATGAGAAGGAAATAGATTATCCCTTGGTTTTGTAAGAACCCCTGTTGTGGGAACAGATTGACTCTCTTAGGTGCTATTTTGAAAAGTTGTGCACTCTGGGGGTTGATTGTTTCACTGTAATCAAGTGCTTTCTCCTGGCAACTCACTCACTCAATTCTTGGCTTTCTGCTTAATCTTCCTTCCTCTTTTTTGCCTTGAAACCCTCAGTGAGACTCAGACTTTAGTCAAGGGCCCACACAGGTCCAAATCTATTGCCTCCTCCAGGATATAACTGCTCTGCGAGGAGCTGGGCAACCCCTTGTGACACAATCCATTCAGCCTTCTCTTCAGCCAGCCCATCCAGTGTTACCACAGATGACCTCACAGGGTAAGAAAATGGTTGTTATCATTTCTTAAGTTGTTACCTTGTATAGTTTTAGTGGTGGGCCTGAAGTAAAACTTGTCAGTTTGTCCATGGGTATTGTCAGACTCAGAGATCTATTTGACATGTACATTGTGATTTTTGCCATGTTGCAGTAACAGTTTTGGGAATCTACTCCTCTATTGAGACATTTCCCTGTGTGTTATTCTACACTTCCTGTCAGCTGATTGGGCCATACTTGTGAGTCAGAGGCACAAGGGCACGCTGTTTCCTTCTCCTGTCCCATTGCTAGCATGCCAGTGGAGCTGGTTTTAGGAGACTAGGAGAGGGAACTGGTCAAGTTTGAGCATGAGGGTATGACGGGTACTAGTCTTGACTTGTACCAAAAGGCAAAGGTAGATAACTGCAAATGTCTTCTTTCTTAGCACCTCAGCCATCTGTTTCTGGGCTCCAAGCACCCTCTGCTGCCTTACTGCAAGTTGCACCCCTTGATTCCCACTCAGCTGTATCTGGAAATGCCCAGTCCTTTCAGGTAATAATATTTTAAAACCTTTTTATCTGCTGTAATTTATACTTCTTGTCAGATTCTTCCTGTACACATCCAGAGAGATGATTCCTTCCTCATTAGATAGAAGCAGTTCCTTAAGTTTGTAGTTCCCCGCTTCCTAAGTTAGCACTCTTATCCCTAAGCACACAAAGTGTTTCCTGTTTTCAAGCCGCTGTGAAGCAACTTGTGCACGAATAAGCAAACTTCGTCCAAGACCTGGTCTGGCATATAGCAAAGGTCCAGTCAGTGCCCATAGTCAGTATATATTTCCCTTCCTTTTCACACATGTGTAGTTGAGGGATATATATTCATGTTTTCCAAGTTCTTTTCTGTCAGAGAGGTAATAGGATAACATTGTGCACCATATTCTGCAGAATGTCTAGACTGAGGAGGGAAGCTGTATGGAAAATACAGCAGGACTATCTATGAGTTGTCCTATGAAAGAGCCTTTTCTGCTATCACAGAAGGCAGTGAGAGCAGCCTGTCTGTCTGTGCTATTTGCCAGGGTAGTGGATCATTTCTTCTGGCTCGAGGACACTTAATGGATGGGACACACACACATCCAGTAATAACTGGGCTTTTTTATGTCCTTGGTGTTTCTTTTTTATTGTTGTTTTACATGTATGTATTGTGTGTATGTGGGTATATGCATGTTTACATGTGTGTAGGTGCACATGTATGGGTGTGGGAACATGTACATTTGTTTAGAGACCAGAGGTTACTATTGGTTATCTTCCTCAATCACTTTCCACCTTAGTTTTTTTTTTTTTGTTGTTGTTGTTTTTGAGGTAAGGTCTTGCTGTAGTCCAGGCTGACCTGGAATTCACTCTGTAGTCTCAGGGTGGCCTTGAACTCACAGTGATCCTCCTACCTCTGCCTCCTAAGTGCTGGGACTAAAGGTGTGCACCACCATGCCCAGCTTTCTCCACCTCAATTTTTGAGACAGGGTCTCTTGCTGAGCCTAGAGCTTACTGATTGAGCTAGATCAACTAGGCTGCAATCCTCAAGGGTTCTTCTATCTCAATCTCTCCAGTGCTGGGATTAAAGGCATGTGCTACCACTCCCAGCATTTTGATATGGGTGCTGGGGATTCAAACTCAGGTATTTGATGCATGCATAGCAAGCAGGCACTTTACTGACTGAGCCATCTCTCCCAGCTCCTTCCTTGGTGATTGTTATAGAGGGCAGGAGCCATGGCAAACAGGCTCTACTCTACTAGGAAGTATCAAAACTGAAAAAATTTCTCCCTGTGGAGAATTACTATCACTCATAGAATTTTTTGTATTGCTATAAACAAACTCCAGATGCATGCATCACCATGTACATCTGGCTTTACATGGGTACTGGGAAATCAAACCTGGGTCCCTAAGCTTCACAGGCAAGTGCCTTAACTACTAAGCCATCTCTCTAGCCCCTGATTATTTTTTTCTTAAATAATGTCTAGAGTGTTCTACTTACCTCTGAAAATAACTTGGTTATCCTTATTCCAAGGAAGAAAAATCATCCTTATTTAACTGGTAGCTGGTATTTATTGCACACTTACTATCTGCCATGCACCAAACTTGCCAGTTGTTAAGGAACTTTACCTGTATTGATTTATTTAACATATAACAAATCTCTATGGAATGATACTGTCTTCCTTTCACAGTTGAGGTGACTGAGATTCAGAAGAAAATGAGTGCTCCTGATTACACAGATAATCATCAGAATCTAGCAGGGACACCACACATGAAGTCGCATGCCTGTAATCCCAGCACTCAGGAGGTAAAGGCAGGAGTTCAAGGTCTATATAGTGAGTTCAAGGCCACACTTGACTGCATAAGACCCTATCCCAAAAAAGCAAAATCAAAACTAAAACAAGTGAACCAAAAAGAATCTAGCAAGAGAGAAATATCTTTTGGAAAATAACAGAGTTAGTTTGGAATCTCAGTGACTATGTCTTCTTTTTACCTCAAAAGAAACTAAGTGGGAAAATGGCACAGCCGATGAGAGCATTTGCTGGATAGGCATGAGGGTCTGAGACCATCTGAGTTTGATCCTCAGCACCCACTTAAAAAACAATTGGAGCCAGGCATGGTGGCACACGCCTTTAATCCCAGTGCTTGGGAGGCAGAGGTAGGAGGATTGCCAGGAGTTCAAGGCCACCCTGAGACTACATAGTGAATTCCAGGTCAGCATGGGCTAGAGTGAGACCCTTCCTTAAAAAAAGGGGGGTAGTTGCTATGCACACCTGTAGCCCCAGTCCTGTGGGGGTGGGGGCGATCAGAGAATCTCACTAGTCAGCAAGTCTGACTGAAAATAGCAGCTCAAGGTTCTTAGAGAGACTCTGTCTCAAGGAAATAAGCAGAAACACAGATAGAGGAGGATGCCTAACGTTCTCTAACCTCTGCATGAGAGTACATGGGACATGCACATCTGTATACATTACACATACATGCACCATTCACACACATGCCAAAAAAAGGAAGGAAGAGAGAAAAGGAGAATGAGAGAAATTAGGAGTTTGCTTCATTTTACATTGTCTTAAAAATGGTAGGAATGAATTCCCACTTTGTTAAATTGTGTCACCAGAGGATCAGGAAGTGATCCAAGATTCCCATTCCTCCACTTTGGGGTAGGATTTCAGCTGCTAAGAACCACTGTAGGAATTTTACCCACTGTCTATCCCTGATCTCATCCATTTCCAGCTTTAGTACTTTTGAGTCTCTTTCCCTACTCAGCTATTTTATTCCACCATAGGAACCTAAGCAAAAAGGGAAGACTGACTGTTTCATAAAGCAGCAGTAACTTGGCGTTTTCTCAGCCCTATGCAGGTATGCAAGCCTATGCATATCCTCAGGCATCCTCAGTTACTTCACAACTGCAGCCTGTTCGGCCCTTGTACCCAGCACCACTGTCCCAGGCTCCCCACTTCCAAGGTATGGCATAACTCTCCTCCCTGCCATTTCGCCTCTCTTCCCTCTCCGAGCTCTCCTCCCTCCCTTCCTGTTTTCATTTTTACTCCTACAGCTCTACCTTTCTTTTTCTTTGCAATTGACTGAGATGTAACTTATAAATCATGTAATTCACTTAAATGTAAAATTCAAAGATTTCATTTATTTATTTATTAGAGAGGGAGGGAGGGAGAGAGAGAGAGGGAGAGAGAGAGTGTGCTCCAGGGCCTCTAGCCATTGCAAACAAACTCCAGATGCATTTGCCACCATGTGCATCTGGATATTGTGGGTTCTGGGGAATCGAACCTAGGTCCTTAGGCATCACAGCCAAGTGCCTTACCCATTAAGCCATCTCTCCAGTCCCTCAAAGATTTTTATAAAGAAAATTTCTGAGTTGTGCATATATCAAAACAGTCCAATTTTAGAACATTCCCATAATCCCCAAGGTACCTTTGTGCCCACTCTAGGAATTGCTTCTTATGTTTTCTTTTACCAGCCCCTTTAATTATTCTGTCAGAGTGAGCAGACTTTGTAGCAAATGGTGGTAGAGCAAACACTGAAGGAAATTGGGAGAAAGTTTGAGGACTGGTCTGGGTATTCAGCAACTGAAAGGAAAGATATGTTGTTAAAAAATTTTAAGTTATGAAAATAATTCACTTTTTTAAAAATGTTGGGCTAGAGAGATGGCTGAGCAGTTAAAGGTGCTTGCTTGCAAAGCCTGATATGATAGCCTGGGTTTGACTCCCCAGTATCCACATAAAGCAGTGCACAAAGTGGTGCATGAATCTAGAGGTCATTGGCAGTGATAGGAGGCCCTGGAGCACCCATTCTCTCTCTCTCAAAAATAAATAAATAAATAATAAAAATTTTAAACTGTGAAACACTTCAAAATGAAACAAAGTGAAAAGTATTGCCACCATCATTAAACTCTTCTGAACCACAAGAAACCATCCTTAACAGTTTACTTGGGTAACTTTTCACATATTTGGTATGTATGTGCAAGTGTAGATATATTGTAAACAAAGCAAATGAAATGTGAACAACTGTGTTGATGTCTTACTTTGGTCTGCAGCTTGTACTTTGCTTGATAATTACCTTGTTTTAAAACAGTGGCAAGAAGAAGCAAGTAGACCCTACAGTGTAACTTGTACTTCTAGATTGGTAAGGGCTTCCTAAATACAGCCCTTGTCTGGGAGCCCCATCCCTGCTTTATCTAGGAAATGCTCTTGCAACCCTAAACTGTTATCCACAGTCCACAGCTTCCAGGGGCACAACTATGTGTGAATGTTATCAAAGGATTAATACTATTTTATTTGCTTTTTTTTTTTTTTAAGAGACAGAGTCTCAATAGCCCAGGTTTGTCTTGAATGCGATCTGTCTGCCCCAGCAGCTGTCTGTCCTCCAGTGCAGGGATTATAGATTTGAGACTTATGGCTTGTAATAATACTTTTTTTTTTTTTTTTTTTTGAGGTAGGGTCTCACTCTAGCTCAGGCTGACCTTGAATTCACTATGTAGTCTCAGGGTGGCCTCGAACTCATGGTGATCCTCCTACCTCTGCCTCCCAAGTGCTGGGACTAAAGGCGTGCGCCACCACGCCCGGCTATAATACTTTTTAAAGTGCTACTTGTGTACCTTCTACATGCTCCAATACTTGCATCTGAAATATTCTCTCTCTTTTTTTTCCTTTCTTTGTGGCAGGGTCTCCTTCAGGAACTCATTTTGTAGCCCAGTTGTTGCAGTCAGGTTCACATGGCTGGCAGAAATCACCCAACCAAGAGCAGCTTTTGGGGAAAAAATGGTTTATTTTGGCTTATAGACTCGAGGGGAAGCTCGATGATGGCAGGGGAAAACGATGCTGTGAGCAGGGAGGACAATAGCAACAGGAGAGTGTCCCAAACACTGGCAAGGGGAAACTGGCTATGAAACCCGTAAGCCTACACCCAATACACTGCCTCCAGGAAGTGTTAGCTCCCAAATCTCTATCAGCTGGGAACCTAGCTTTCAGAACAGGTTTATAGGGGACACCTGAATCAAACCACCACACCAATCTCCCTTTGAACTCACTAGGTAGGATCCCTCTGTCTCAGCCTTCTGAGTAGGGATTATGGTGTGAGCCACCATACCTGCCTTTTTCTTTTTTGGAATAGGGTTTCACTCTAGCCCAGGCTAGAGTCAAACTCACAATGATCCTCCTATCTCTGCCTCCTGAGTGCTAGAATTAAAAGTGTGTACCATCATGCCTGGCTGTTTTTTTTTTTTTTTTCTTTTTAAGCTTTTTAAATTATTTATTTATTTATTTATTTGAGAGGGGGAGAGACAGACAGACAGACAGAATAGGTGTGCCAGGCCTCCAGACACTGCAGACGAACTCCAGATGCTTGTGCATCTGGCTTACATGGGTCCTAGAGAATCAAACGGGGCTTCTTTGGCTTTGCAGGCATATGCCTTAACTGCTAAGCCATCTTTCCAGCCCCATCTTTTTTTTTTCTTTTGAGACAGCGACTCATGTAGCCTAGTCTGGCCTCAAACTTGATATGTAGCAGAGGCTGGCCCTGAACTCCTTGATTCTCCCATTTCCACCTTTAAAGGGCATGTGATGCTAAGCCCAGCTTGCATTTAAAATACTATTGGAATGATTTGTTTACATGTCAGTCTATAAGTCAAAGCTGACCAAAGGCTAAAACCATATTTTTTTAAATTTTATTTTTAATTAATTATTTATTTATTTGAGAGTGACAGACACAGAGAGAAAGACAGATAGAGGGAGAGAGAATGGGCGCACCAGGGCTTCCAGCCTCTGCAAACAAACTCCAGACGCGTGCGCCCCCTTGTGCATCTGGCTAACGTGGGACCTGGGGAACCGAGCCTCGAACTGGGGTCCTTAGGCTTCACAGGCAAGCGCTTAACCAGCCCTAAAACCATATTTTATATGTTTATATGCAGTTGGATGAATGGGAAAGGAATGTCAACTGCCAAGGGTATAGAAGAGCCAAATGGGCAAACTTGGGTCAGTGAGCCCTTGACCATACTGTAGCTCTCAGTGCTTAGTTCTTTGTTAATTTTGGGCCCTTTTGTCACTATTGTGTCTTCTACATCTTCTCCCAACAGTATGAAATCCCCTACTGTATTTCCTAAGTAGAAGTGTTTATTTCTTTTTTTCCTCTGCTAAAACTGCCATTGGCTTTTCCTTTCCTCAGTTTCATAAGTTCCATGTTGGTTCATGTGTGTTTAGGTTCAGGTGACATGGTGTCCTTTCTCATGACTGAAGCTCGGCAGCATAACACCGAGATTCGAATGGCAGTCAGCAAAGTGACTGATAAAATGGACCATCTCATGACTAAGGTGACTGCCCTGGGTCAGAGCTCTATTGAAAATGGTGTGTCGGTGAGTGTGGAGGCATGTGGGGTGGGGGGCAAGTGAACATAAACAAGGAGCAGCCAGAACTGTAGGTAAACTCTTCTTTGTTTCCCATATTCACCATAGTTCCATAGTTAATAGTTATTTCCCTAGGAGGATAGTTATCTTTCTTTGGGGCTCAGATTAGCAGGGAAAAAACCCCAACTAACTTACAATTAAAAATCGCCTTATAAACTCATTAGCGCTCTCAAAAATAAAACCAAAACTATGTTGGCAAATTATTTGAAACTTACTCACAAGGTCTTGCTGGGATCCCTTTTGTAGGTGGAAGAGCTGCAGAAACATAGTGCTAGCAATTCCATGCTGATTCCCAGCATGCCAGTCACAATGGAAACAAGCATGATTATGAGCAACATCCAGAGAATCATCCAGGTAAGAGTGATGGAGGGTGCATGTACCCATGCTCCCCCACAAATAGAGACTGTGTGATGAATGCTACACTTGGGTTAGAAAAATTTAGAAAATCTCTCTTGGCTTATACTGTTGTATTAGTACCTTTTCTTCTTGTTGTGACCAAATACTTGGCAAGAAGCAGCTTAAGGGAGGAAAGGTAATTTTCTGTACCGCTTGAAGGGATACAGTCCATCAGTATCAGTACAGTGGGGAAGACGTGATAGCACAGAGTGAGATGGTGTCAGGAACACAGGAAGTGGGGTCTGGCTAGGAAACCTCAAGGCCCACCTCCAGTGATCCACCTCTTCCAGCTAGACCCCAATTCATGGTTTATTGTAGGGATCAAAGGTTCAGACACATGAACTTATGGGTAACATTTTACATTCAGACTACAACAGCTATTCTATTCTGTATATACTATGCACTCAAGCCATTGGGCTTAGTGATTTGTGTCAATCCAGTATGATTTGATGTTATTTTAACAATTTTATGTGTGTGGTTGTAAATTTTAGTGTATTGTTTAAAAATATAGTAATAGTGTCGCCTACCAAGTTGATTCCCTTTTATTTCATACTTAAAAAATATATTTATTTACTTATTTATTTGTTTATTTGAGAGAGACAAAGACGCAGAGAGAAAGAGGGAGAGAATGAGCACGCCAGGGCCTCTAGCCACTGCAAACGAACTCCAGATGCATGTGCCCTCCTGTACATCTGGCTTATGTGGGTCCTAGAGAATCAAACTGGGATCCTTTGGCTTTGTAGGCAAATGCCTTAACTGCTAAGCTATCTCTCCAGCCCCTTATTTTGCATTTTTAAGTCAGTTACCTTGCATATCATAAATTTGGATTTAGGAAAATGAAAGATTGAAGCAAGAGGTCCTTGAGAAGAGCAGTCGGATAGAAGAACAGAATGACAAGATTAGTGAACTAATTGAACGCAATCAAAGGTAATGACAGGTACAGGACCTGGCTAGGATACACAAAGGGTTTAATGTGTTACTGCCCATTATAATACACATATTTATTTAGGGCAGTGTATATGTTTTTTCTGATATTTCTTTCTTTCCTTCACTTCTTTTGCTGTACTAGGGATTGAATCTGAGGGCCTTGCATATACTAAACACACTCTACCTCTGAGCTGCAACCTCACCCAATGTTTGTCTGTTTTTTTCTGCATGTCATATTGATGAACTACTGTGTTACTACAGTAGAAAAGCCTCAAGTAGCTCAGATAGAGGATCTGTGTTTGATCCCCTGCTTTGCTCTTTACTTATTGTGTAGCTTTGGACATTTGTTTATTTCTATGGGCCTTGTTTTCTCATCTCTAAAAATGGTATTCGTACTTAGAAAACTCAGTCAACCCTTTACTGTTCTGTATGAGCTAATTCTATTTCATCAACCAGAATTCAATCAGAACCTCACTGATTGCTGTATAAAATGAAAGCATTATGTAATTTGTATAGACACTTCTGAACTTGTGGGGAGGTCAGAAGAACATGTCACAACACAGCACTTCACTTAAAAACATTATTCTTCCATATTTTTATGTCCACCATTCTCTTGTCTCTCATAGGGCACAACCCTCTTACTCCTTTTGCTTTCCTCCCTCATCCCCAATACACCATCTCCTCTTATTCATTACACACAGCAGTTCACCTGTGACCAAGATTGCTGCCTCCATAATTACTGCAGATCTCAAGAAAGTAAAATGTTTTCAGATTGTTTGTGTTGATGAAAGTACAGAGCAATGTTATGAGGGTTGAATATGTGTTGGATTGTGCCTGTCATAAGTTTAGTGCTTCATAAATGTCTCTTGATAAATCAAGAGATCCTTTATTTCTATGTCAGGTATGTTGAACAGAGTAACCTGATGATGGAGAAGAGGAACAACTCCCTTCAAACAGCCACAGAAAGCACACAGGCAAGAGTATTGCATGCTGAACAAGAGAAGGTAAAGAAACTGGGCAGAAGAAGGCCCAGTTCAGGATGTGTTCAATTAAGGAGTGGTCTTACCTGTGTATTTCTCAATTGGCTTTTTAAAAAAATATATTTATTTATTTATTTGACAGACAAGGGGGGAGAGAGACAGAGGGAAAGAGGGAGGGAGGGAGAGAGAATGGGCACGTCAGGGCCTCCAGCCACTGCAAATGAACTCCATACGTGTGCGCCCTCTTATGCCTCTGGCTAACATGGGACCTGGGGAACTGAACCTGGATCCTTTAACTTTGCAGGCAAACGCCTTAACCGCTAAGCCATCCCTCCAGCCCATCTATGGGCTTTTCAACAGAATACTTGCCGTCATTGAGAAGAGAACTCAAAATCTTCCAACAGATTATCATATATTAATCATCCCATTTCTGTTATATATTTTGCAACATGGTGACTCCAAAAGCAATTTTTGAGCTGAAGGTGATGTGTGCTTGTAATCCCAGCACTTGAGAGGCTGCAGTAAGAGGTTCCATACTTCAAGGCCAGCCCAGGCTACATTATGAGACCCTGTCTCAACAACAGCCATTCACCTATCTTTGTAATTTGTTTTAAGTTAAGAATTACAGCATATAATGGAAACTAAGTTCATTCTATTAATAAGATCAACAGAAAAATTTATTCTGCAGCAGGTAACAAATGTGTATGTTGAGCTGGGCATGGTGGTGCACGCCTTTATTCCCTGCACTTGGGAGGCAGAGTTTGGAGGATCGCCATGATTTGAGGCCACCCTGAGACTACTACTAGAGAGGCTGAGGCAGGAGGATTGCTGTGATTTCTATGCTACTCTGAGGTACATAGGCAAGTATCAGGCCAGCCAAGGTTAAATGTTGAGACCATATTTCAAAAAACAAAATGAACAAAAGAAAAAAAAAACTAAACTAAAAAATTATAATTCAAAATAGAAAATAATGTTGGCACATGTCTGTAACCTCAGTACATGGGAGGTAGAAGCCAGGAGGATTAGGAGTGCAAGATCATTCGTGGTTACATAGCAAGTTTGAGGTTAACTTGGGCTACATGAGACCCTGTCTTACAACTCCCCCAAATAATAGTGCTCTAACTTTTGCCCTTTCAGAATTAGTTTTGACTTGTTCTGGAATAGCAATGAAAAGATGCTAGTGGGTCTTGGGTCAGGCTTAGGTAAGTCTGGAGCCTACTTTTCCTCTTTCTCCACTGATATGTTTATCCATAAGATTCCTTCGTATTTGGGCCACATTCTTCATCTGGTACATCTTTGCCCTTTACCTGTTTATTTTTTTTTTCCTCTCAGGAGTTGTAAAGTAGTTTAAGCTCAGTGCGGTGGCGTGCACCTTTTAATTCCAGCACTCAGGAGGCAGAGGTAGGAGGACTGCCATGAGTTCAAGGCCACCCTGAGACTACATAGTGAATTCCAGGTCAGCTTGGATCAGAGTGAAACCCTACCTCAAAAAACTATGTGTGTGTGTATATGTGTGCGTGTGTGTATTTTTGTATTAGATTTTATTTTTACCTTGGAAACCTGAAAAGGTAAATAAAATGAACCTTTTAACTTGTGGCATTTACTTGCATTCTCATATTCCAGTGATAAGGATTCCTTATTTAGTTTTAATCCTTAGCCATACTATCTAGTAAGTAATATTTTTGACCCATTGTCCTTAGAACAGACCTTGCACTGTGTGTCATGCCTCATTATGACACTCGTCCTTTCTCATTGCTACACCAAGCCGCTTACTGTTTGTTGTGATTACCTGCTGATGCCTAGGTCAAGATCAGCAGCTGCCTGGGGAAATGGCTCAGTGGCTATAAAGCACTTGCTCTACAAGTGTGAGTGCCAGAGTTTGGATCCCCAGAACCCACATAAAGCCAGGTGCTATAGCATGAATATCGAATCTCAGAACTTCAATGACAAGGAAGAAGACAGAGGCAGGAGAATTCCCCCAGAAGTTTGCAGGCCAGCAAACTAGAAAACTTGCTAGCCTGACAAACAGAGTGATGAATACTGCCTCAAATAGTGTGGAAGGTGAGAACTGATACCCGAAGCTGTCCTCTGGCCTCCATACACATGCTGTGGCATGCATGCACCGACACACATATAACACACCAAAAAAATTTGAACAGCCTGGGGCATTTATATCCAGGGGTACTGGTCTACTTCACTACTCCTGAGGCATTTATATCCAGAGGTACTGGTCTACTTCACTACTCCCCACAAAGTGCTTTTTACTTATTATGTCTTCTTTCTCTGCTTTTATTTTTATTTTTTTTCCTCTCCATTTCCTTTATTCTTCTTTTTTTCCTTTTTTCCCTTAGTTCTGCTAGAGCATCCAAATACATTGTTTATCTTTGTTGCTGCTATTCAGGGATAAAATGATTATTGTAACATTCTGTAGATAGTGGTCCCCCAAACACCTTAGAATCCTTGGAAAGTTTGATTAAAACTATATATTTTTAACTTCCACCTCCTAAGCTTCTTAGTATTAGTACATTATTTATAACTTAGTACATTGAGCCAAAGTAAACATTATAAAAATCTCTCTTTGATTCTAATACCTATCCAGGTCATAGGATTCACTTCTTTTGTCAGTCTCTGGATGGACTGACACTTGTATGTGGACACTTGTTTTTAATAAGTTCAGCATGTGACTCTCCTGTTGAATATCATTATTGTATGGGCATGTTTTGTTCCAAGGATACATTTTCACAAAACAGGCAGCAGTCCAATTGGCCCATGAATCAGTCATAGCTTGCTATCCCAGATTTAGTTTGCTAATCCTCCCACGTTTTCATTTTGCTAAAATCAGATGTCTGGCAAAGTGCCCTCCCCAACAGATGCTGTCTTTGTAATAACAAAAACAGTAGCAGTAGAGATAACCATGGAATCATAGCTATCACCTGTCACACACTCTAGATCTCTCCTATGCTTTACACAGACGTGCTTGCAGTCATCTCCTTGATTGAGTATCGGTGTTCTTGATGACTAAGGCATCAGGTTCCATACACTGTACTTGGTCACCATTATTTTATGAGCTTTTTTATAATTGGTCTGTGAGCATGTGGTGTGTGAGTGCCAGCACATGCATACCTCAGCGTATGTGTGGAATGACTTAGGGTGTCAGTCTTCACCTTCTACCTTGCTTAAGGCATTCTCTCTCTTTTTTTTTCATGGTAGGGTATCACTGTAGCCCAGGCTGACCTGGAACTCACTCTGTAGTCCCAGGCTGACCTCCTATTCCCAGCAATCCTCCTACCTCTGCATCCTGAGAGCTATGAGTGAAGGTATGTGCTACTACAACCAGGTGAGGTAGTGTCTCTCATTGTTCACTGCTGCATTCACAGGCTGCCTGGTCCATGAACTTCCTGGAAATTCTCTAGTATCTACCTCCTTTCTCATAGCAGGCGTGTTGGAACTATAGATGCTTTTTCGTAGGTGCTGGGCATCCCCAACTCACATACTTATACATGTACAGCAAGTGCTTTATCTACTGTGCTATCTCCCCAGCCCCTTAGACAATAAATCATGGTAATTCCCTCCCCTCCCCCACTTTTCCCTTTACAAGTCCACTCTCCATCATATCCCCTTCCCCTCTCAATTAGTCTGTTATTTTGATGTCATCATCTTTTCCTCCTGTTATGATGATCTTATGTAGGTAGTGCCAGGCACTGTGAGGTCATGGATATCAAGGTCAGTTTCTATCTGGATGATTGCCTTGTAAGCAGTCCTACCCTTCCTTTGGCCCTTACATTCTTCCCACCCCCTCTTCCGCAGTGGACTGTGAGCCTTGGAAGGTGGAATAGAGATATTTCAGTGCTGAGTACTCCTCTGTCACTTCTTCTCAGCAATGTGGTACCTTTTGGGTCATCCCAGGGGTCACTGCCATCTGAAAAGAGAAGCTTCTATAACCAAAAGTGAGAGTAGTATTCATATATGGGTATGAATATTAAGAAAAGTGTTTACAGGACAGTTTGGTGAGCATAATGCATTTAGCCAGGCAAGACTGGTGTTGAAACTCCTAGGGCTCATGACTTCCTCTGCCATAGGAGATTTAAAAAAAAAACTTTTATTTATTTAATTGAGAGAGAGAGAGAGAGAGAGAGAGGGAGAGAGGGAGGGAGGGAGGGAGGGAGGGAGGGAGGGAGGGAGGGAGGGAGGGAGGGGCAGATAGAAAATAGGTGCACCAGGTTTTCTAACCACTGCAAACAAACTTCAGATGCATGTGTGCCACCATGTGCATCTGGTTTATGTGGGTACTGGGGAATCAAACCTGGGTCCTTAGGCTTCATAGGCAACTGCCTTAATCACTAAGCCATCTCTCCAGCCCCAGTGAGACTTTTTAAGCCTTAACTGTCCTCTGGTAAATTTTTTTTGCTTGCTTGCTTGTTTATTTGATCGTGGTCTTGCTATGTAGTCCAGGCTGGCCTCAGACTCTCCATCTTTTGGCCTCTGTGTTCCTAGTGCTGGGATTATAGTGTTACTATCCTGATTGCTCTACTTACTCAGTAGTCTGTCTCCCTGTCGATCTCTTTTAAAGGGAGACCAGCAAGTTCCTTTTATCCCTGAGGGCAAGTTTCTGCCTTCAAATAGTGCCCAGAAGAAATGGTTAAATGCCTAGTGGATATTTGATTTATCAAATGACATACTAACAGGATGGATATTTTCTCATGGAGTAATGATTAAAATGGGAAGGGCTATTAGAGGTCATTGAGATAAATCTACTTATTTTATAAAAGAACAGTCCAAGTTCTAGAGAGAGTAAAAGACTTACCCTGGTTCTCACTTGTAGTCATCTGTTCTTTTTTTTCATATAAAATTTCTGCTCTTTTTCAAGTGTTATTTTCCTGCTTTTAACTTGATACTTTTCTCTGTTTATGTTATTTTTTTTCTCTCTCTGTACTCTTGGTTCTTCGTGTCATTGCTTTCTTCTCTGTTTCAACAGCAGATTTGTTCCAGGGTGGAAATCAGAGAGCCCTTCCATGTACTGTGTAGGTTTCTGTTTTCCTTTCTTACTTGCATTATCTATCCTAATACTTTAAAAATATCATATCTATAAATATACACATAAGGCAGGAAAGATGGTTTAGTGGTTAAGGCGCTTGTTTGTGAAGCCTAAGGATCCAAGTTCAGTTTCCCAGTACCCACATAAGACAGATGCACAAGGTGACACATGTGTCTGAAGTTCATTTGTAGTGGCTGGAAGCCCTGATGTGTCCATTCCCCCCCCCCCATATATATCTCCATATATATCCACTTCTTTCTCTCTCAAATAAATTAAATATTTTAAAATTTAAAAAATCACACATAGATGTACATACAAGTTGTATCTGTTCATTCTAAAAAAGTAATAAATATAGGGCTGGTGAAATGGTTTAGTGGTTAAGGCGCTTGCTTGTAAAGCCTAAGGATCCCAGCTCAATTCCCTAGGACCCACATAAGCCAGATGCACAAGAGGGCGCATGAGTCTGGTGTTTGTTTGCAGTGGCTGAAGGTCCTGGTGCACCCATTCTCTCTTTCTATCTGCCTCTCTCTCTCAAATAAATAAATAAATAAAATATTTTTAAAGCAATAAATATAAACACCCATAATCCTTCCATTCAAAAATAATCATTGTTGTTGGGTGTGGTGTGCATGCCTTTTATCCCAGCACTAGGGAGGCAGAGGTAGGAGGATTGCTGTGAGTTTGAGGCCACTTGGAGACTGTGTAGTGAATTCTAGATCAGCCTGGACTAAAGTGAGACCCTACCTCGAAAAACCAAAAAAGAAAAAAAAAGAATATTGTTAACATATTACTCTTCTCCTTGAGCATGTACATGTGTGCTTGGGTGAGAATATTTTTATACCTTGACTAGGCCTTTATAGCAAAGGATCTCAGATCAAAACAACTTAAAAAAATTTGTTTTTGGTTTTTGAGGTAGGGTTTCATGCTAGCCTATGCTGACCTGGAATTAGTCTGAGGGTGGCCTCAAACTCATGATGATCTTCCTACCCCTGCCTCCCAAATGCCCAGTTCATAATAACCTTTTTTTTTTTTTTTTTTTTTTTTTTTTGTAGAGAGAGCACAAGAGAGAAAGAGAGAGAGAGAGAGAGAGAGAGAGAGAGAGAGAGACAGAAATTGCAGGGCCTCAGCCACTGCAGTCAAACTCCAGATACTTGTGCCACCTACTAGGCATGTGAGACCTTACATTTGCCTCACCTTTGTGTGTATGGCTTACATGGGATCTGGGAAGATTGAACTTGGGTCCTTAGACTTTTCAGGTATCTCTCCAGCCCCCAAATAACTTTTTATAAAAATATTTTTATTTATTTGCAAGCAGAGGCAGGGAGAGAGAATGGGCATGCCAGGATCTCTTACCACTGCAAACTTCAGACACATGCATTATTTTTTTTTTTTTAATTTATTTATTTGAGAGCGACAGACACAGAGAGAAAGACAGATAGAGGGAGAGAGAGAGAATGGGCACGCCAGGGCTTCCAGCCTCTGCAAACGAACTCCAGACGCGTGCGCCCCCTTGTGCATCTGGCTAACGTGGGACCTGGGGAACCGAGCCTCGAACCGGGGTCCTTAGGCTTCACAGGCAAGCGCTTAACCGCTAAGCCATCTCTCCAGCCCTATTTTGTGCATCTTTTATGTGGGTACTGGGAAATTGAACTGGGGATGGCAAGCTTTAGAAGCAAGCACCTTTAATGGCTAGGCCATCTCTGTAGCCTCTCGCCTTTCAAAAACTATTTTTTTAAAAAATTTATTTATTTATTTATTTATTTGAGAGCAACAGACACAGAGAGAAAGACAGATAGAGGGAGAAAGAGAGAGAATGGGCACGCCAGGGCTTCCAGCCTCTGCAAACGAACTCCAGACGCGTGCGCCCCCTTGTGCATCTGGCTAACGTGGGACCTGGGGAACCGAGCCTTGAACCGGGGTCCTTAGGCTTCACAGGCAAGTGCTTAACCGCTAAGCCATCTCTCCAGCCCTCAAAAACTATTTTTATTCATTTGCAAGCACAACAAAAGAACCTTTGACGCTGGGCATGGTAATGTTGTTCATGCCTGCAGTTCTAGCACCTAGGAGGCTAGGGAAGGAGAACCCTGAGTTTGGTCTGTTATATAGTAAGAGCCTGGCTGGCACACACAATTTTTTGGGGGGGTGGTGTTCTACTGTTTGTCCTTTTGGAATGTATCCTTCCTAGGACTCTTAGCTGCCAGCAGGCATTGTGAGAGTGGCACTTGCTATGATTATTAGTGAACCCTCTGAGCCACAAGTAGATGCACACATCTCTGAGTCCTATATTAGCTCAGTTTTCATCAGCCTGGAGCAGGACAGGAAGTAAAACCTGTATTCTACCTGGGGAACATGACACCTACTCTGATCTGGAAGTTCTAGATAAAAATGCAAGTAGGGCATGGTGGCGCACGCCTTGAATCTCAGCACTCGGGAGGCAGAGGTAGGAGGATCGCCTTGAGTTTGAGACCACCCTGAGACTATAAAGTGAATTCCAGGTCAGCCTGGGCTAGAGTGAGACCCTATCTCTAAAAACCAAAATAAATAAGTAAATAAACAAATAAAAGTAAATTAATTAAATTTTAAAAATTGAAAGATACATTTCATGGAGTTTACTCTAAAGAGCACATGTACTCTCAGAAATTCATTCGTAGCCTATTTAGTTTTAGTTCTTAAACAGCTTATTTCATTCTGTTCACCTTTATAAGAATCAGATTGTGAGACTTTAAATAGAAGGTAATATTGATAAAGGCTTAGGGATGAGGCAAGGAATATATATTTTTTTGTGGAGTACAGATTGAACCTAGGGCCTAGCACATAATAGTAGACCTATATCCCCAACCCAAGAATAAGTACCTTTTTAAAAAAGGTTTAATCGGGCTGGAGAGATGCTTCAGTGGTTAATTGCTTGACTGTGAAGCCTAAGGACCCCGGTTCAAAGCTTGATTCCTGAGGACCCACGTAAGCCTGATGCACAAGGTAACACATGCATCTGGAGTTCATTTGTACTGGATGGAGGCCCTGGCACGCCCATCTCTCTCTCTCTCTGCCCCTTTCTCTCTTTGTCTGTCTGTTGCTCTCAGATAAATAAGCCAAAATAAACAACAAAAACTTTAAAGTTTTTAATCATTTTTAAGCAGAGAATACAGACAAATAGAGAAAGAGAAAGAATGGGCTCCATTCACTGCAAACGAACTCCAGATGCATGTGCCACCTTGTGCATTTGGCTTACGTGGGTACTAGGGAATTGAACCTGGGTCCATAGACTTTGTAGACAAGCTCCTTAAGTGCTAAGCCATCTCTCCGACCCATAAATATTTTTTAAAGAGTTAGGCACAGTGAACACCATAGGAAGTTGCAAATAATAGTAAGAAAGTAAGAATAATAATAATAGTAAGAAAATAATAGTAAGAAAACTGTAAAAATGTGTATAAGGTATAATCATAGTAGCATTTTTTTTTCTTTTGTTTTTTCGGTAGGATCTTACTCTAGCTCAGGCTGGCTCACAGTGATCCTCTTACCTCTGTCTCCCCAGTGCTGGGATTAAAGGCATGAGCTACCATGTTGGACTTAGTTTGGCATTCTTTTACAACTTGAAATAATGTCGCCTTAATTGTCTTTTGTAGCAAACTTTTAGTAGTAACCTTTTGTGGTATTTTTTATTTTATTTTGTGTGTATGTTCATATTTATATAGGTGCACATTGTGTGGTGCGTGTGGAGAGTAGAGGATGGTCTCTGGTATATTTTGTTTGTTTGTTTGTTGTTTCAAGGTAGGGACTCACTCTAGCCCAAGCTGACCTGGAATTCACTTTGTAGTCTCAGTCTGGCCGTGAACTTAGAGATCCTCCTACTCTGCCTCTTGAATGCTGAGACTAAAGGTGTGTGCCACCACACCCTGGTAGTGTCTGGTGTTTTTGCTCAGGCCTTGTCCATCTTTTTCTGAGACAGTGTCTCTCACTGATTTGGAGCTTATCAAGTAGGCTGGATTGAGTGGCCAGTAAGCCCCAGAAATCTGCCTGTCTCTACATGCCCAGCTTTTTTTCCATGGGGTTCTGGGCATTGAACTCAGGTCCTCATGTTTGCCAGATAAGCAGTTAACTGACTAAGCTATCTCCCTAGCACTATTGTGTAGTGTCTGTTTGTTTGATTTTGAGTCTGAGTTGTGCTGTGTAACTAAGGCTAGCCTGGACCTCATGATCTTCTTGCCTCAGCCTCCCACATGCTGAGATTATAGACATGTGTTACCATTCCTGGCTTGTGAAGTATTTTCTAAGGACAAAATTTCTGCAAATCAATTAGGTCAGGGACTGTACCTTTTTAAGGTTTAATTTTGACCCAGTGCAGGTTAAAGAAAGCCTTAATACCCTTCCTGTCTACCAATGCACTGAGTTTAGTCATATGAGATTGAATCTACACTTAGAGAACACCTGTGTTTAGAGTGATGTCTCCCTTTGTTCTCAGGCCAAGGTAACAGAAGAGTTAGCAGCAGCCACGGCACAGGTCTCTCACCTGCAGCTGAAAATGACTACTCACCAAAAGAAGGAAACAGAGCTGCAGATGCAGCTGACAGAAAGCTTGAAGGAGACGGATCTTCTCAGGGGTCAGCTTACCAGATTGCAGGCAGAGCTCTCAGGTATGGTCTTAGAGGAGGATGCTGGCATTGCTGCCATTTAAACTAAAGGAATTAAGCTGTTTCTTTCTGTCAGTTCCTTTGGCATAATATTTACATTTGTGAAAGACTGAGCATCAAGGTAGGCTGGCATGAATACTACATGATTATTTTACATAAAGAACAGACTAACCCACTCTTAAGTTGGAATTAATCAGTTGCCACTGTTCCCCTTGGTTTGAGGAAGTGTGGCTTCAATGTCTTTGATACTTATGACTGGCCTCACGTTCTTCCAGCTTATGACTCAGTGGATTTTGAAGGAAGAAGTGCTTCCTTCCTTCCTAGAGAGGGGACCGCAGCTCTTTAGCTTGGCACTCAGGGCCCCTTCCCTCAGCTTATCTTCTGTTCTGTTCATTGAAGATTTCATCCTACTTCTACTATGCCATGATCCTGACAGCTGTTCTTTAGCTCATCCTGTTTATTTTTTAACCCATATTTTTCTCTGAACTTTGTGTGCTCACCAGCCTAGTAGTTACCTCTAATCCTTTCTAGAATCTAGAATCTACCTCTGTCAGAAGCTTTTCCGATTTGTTTTCTTCTAGACCATTTGATCTCATTTTAAAATCTTTTCTCACTTAGTGCATTGATCTGGTCATTATCACACAATGGTTCTTTCATAAACACCATTTATAAATGTATCTGTCCGTCCAAAATACAAGTTTGTGGAGGGCAAGGACAGTATTTTGCTTGTCTTTGTAAAGTCCCTACCTTATGAGAGTTATTTCAGTGCCTGGCTAAAGGAAGTGCCCAAGACATACTGATTGGATAGAAGTTTGTGACAACCAGCATGTTGCTTCCTGTCTTAGTATAGACAGACCAGTGTGGAGGCAGCTGAGATCAGCTGGAGCAGTAGCAGAGTGAGTGGAAACAGAGTTCCCAGCGTAATAGCTAACAAGTACCAGTGTGAATGGTAAATTGGTTCCTTGGGGCTGGAGAGATAGCTCAGCAGTTAAGTGCAGTTCTTGTGCAAGCATGAGGACCTAAGTGAGCCTGAAACCACCCAAGTTTAAATCTTCAGATCCCATGTACACATCTGGGTGTGGCTGTGCATGCCTGTAATCCCTGTCCCGCAAAGTGGAACAGAGACCAGGGAATCCTCCTGTGTTCACCAAAAGCATCAACTGTGGTATCAATAAGAAATTTGTCAGCCAGCCGTGGTGGCACAAACCTTTAATCCCAGTACTCAGGAAGCACAGGTAGGAGGATCGCCGTGAGTTCAAGGCCACCCTGAGACTACAGAGTGAATTCCAGGTCAGCCTGGGCTAGAGTGAAACCCTACCTTAAAAAAAAACAACAAAAAAAATTGGCTCAAACAAGAAAGGGCAGAAGAGCAATGGAGTGGAACACCTAATGTTCTGCTCCAGCCACAGCAAGCAAGTGCATGGGCTGATACAAACACATATTCATGTGCATACACCACACATATATACCATATTACATATGCACATATGAAAATAAAAAGTAGGGGCTGGAGAGATGACTTAGCAGTTGCCTGTGAAGCCTAAGGACCCTGGTTCAAGAAGGCTCAATTCCCCAGGACCTACGTTAGCCAGATGCACAAGGTGGCGCTCATGTCTGGAGTTCATTTGCAGTGGCTGGAAGCCCTGGCGCGTCCATTTTTTCTCTCTCTCTCCCTCTGCCTCTTTCTGTTTCTCTCACTCTCAAATAAATAAAAATGAACCAAAAAAAAAAAAAAAAAAGTAAAGTGGCTCCTTGTAGATACATCCTGTCCCTTGTATAGTAGCACTTGATTCATGCAAGGTGAGTGTAAGTTGGACAATTTTAGATCTTAATATCATATAGGTATCTCATTTCTACTTTTGTGGTTCCCTACTACAATTCTCTGATAGATTTTTCAAGAGTTCAAATTTTTCATACGTTTTGGTACACTAAATTAAAAGATTAAGCCCCAAAAGTCTTATTTAAGAAGAGATTTTATTTATTTGAGAGAGAGAGACTGCACATGCCAGGGCCACCAGCCACTGCAAACAAATTCCAGACGCATGCGCAGCTGGGTTACATGGGTACTGGGGGGTTGAACCTGGGTCCTAAGGTTTCATAGGCAAGCACTTTAACTGCTAAATCATCTCTCCAGCCCATTAGGAAAGGATTTTGTTTTTAAAAAAACCCACCTGTTTAATAGCATATGTTAATTATACATAAAAATGGATTTTATGATGACATTTTCATACATATACATAATGTATTTCATTTATGTTCATCCCCTGGAGAAAGGATGTTTTTTTAAAAAAAATTTTTGTTTATTATTTATTCATTTGAGAGCGACAGACAGAGAAAGAGGAAGAGGAAAAGAGAGAGAGAATGGGCATGCTAGGGCTTCAAGCCACTGCAAACGAACTCCGGATGTGTGCTCCCCCTTGTGCATCTGGCTAACATGGGTCCTGGGGAATCAAGCCTTTAACCTGGGTCCTTAGGCTTCACAGGCAAGCGCTTAACCACTAAGTCATCTCTCCAGCCCAGAAAGGATGTTTTGAAAGCAAACTCTTGGTAGCCTGTCCTAGCTACCAACAGCATTAAGAGTATCTTTCCCAGGCAAAGAGAAAGGGCCTAAACTCTATAGACAGAGATCTACCCAGTGTAGTAAGATAGTAACTGAAGTGGATTTGTAGGAGGGATCAGTTTTAAACTGCTTAGAACATTTCGTTTACATTTTACATGTATAGAAGGTGACATACATACAGAAATGACTTTCTTCAGAGTAAATATGGATTGGTGAGATAGCCTAGGACCTCAAAAAACAAAAAGACAAAACCAAACAAAGAAAAAAAACACTGTAAAACAAAGCCCAACATGGTGGTTCACACCTTTAATCTCAGCACTCAGGAGGCCAAGGTAGAGAATCACTGTGACTTTGAGGCCAGCCTGAAACTACATAGTGAATTCCAGGTCAGCCTAGGCTAGGGTGAGACCCTACCTCCAAAAAACAAGCAATAACCAAAAAAATGTGAGCCTAGAACTTGATCCTTATTGTAGGCCAGGGAGGTGATGTTCAGATGTGAGTGGAGGGTGCTTGTGTGGTAGGGTTTTGAGATCGAAACATGCAGCTTTGAAGGAGCTGCTAGGCTGCCACTTCGTCTATTGCATCTCTAGCTTTACAGTCAAGGTTGTCTTGTCTTCTGCCCTAGAGCTCCAAGAATCCTCTGAACAAGCACAGTCTAAATTCAAAAGTGAAAAGCAGAGCAGAAGACAGCTGGAACTCAAGGTCACATCTCTGGAGGAAGAACTGACTGACCTCCTAGCTGAGAAAGAATCCTTGGAGAAGGTAAATTCTACCAGCCAAGTTTCTCTCTTGGGTCCTGTTAGCCAGGATTAGATGATAAATAAACATTGGGGGATGGGAGGCTAGGGATATAGCTCCATTGGTAGAGTGCTTGCCTAACATGCATGGAGCTCTGAGTTGAGGTCCCCAGCACCACGTTAAACCATGATGGTACATGCCAGTAATCCTAGCACTTGGGAGATAGAGGCAAGAGGATCAGAATTTTGATAACACCCTACACTGTGTAGCAAGCTCAAGGGCAGCCTGAAACTTTCTCTCTCAAAAAAAAAAAAGGTTGGGCTGGAGAAATGACTTAGCAGTTAGGGTACTTGCCTGCAAAACCTAAGGACCCAGGTTCAATTCTCCAGGACTCACATAAGTCAGATATACAAGGTGGCTCATACTTCTGGAGTTTGTTTGCAGTGGCTGGTGGCCCTGACATGTCCATTCTCTCTCTCTCTCTAATAAATAATAATAATTAAAAAAAAAACAGGGCTGTAGAGATGGCTTAGCAGTTAAGGCACCTGCCTGTGAAGCCCAAGGACCCAGGTTCAACTGCCCAGAACCCACATAAGCCAGATGCACAAAGTGATGCATATGCACAGGCTGCACGTGCACACAAGGTAATGCACACATCTGGAGTTAGTTTGCAGTGGCTAAGGCTCTGGTGTGTCAATTCTGACTCTCTCATAAATAATAAAAAATAAGTAAAAATAAAGTTTTAAAAAGTTTGTTTTGGGGGCTGGAGAGATGGATTAACAGTTAAGGTGCTTGCCTGCAAAGCCGAAGGACCTAGGTTCGATTTCCTAGTACCCATGTAAGCCAGATACAAGGTGGAGCATGCATCTGGAGTTAGTTTGCAGTGGCTAGACGCACTGGTGTGTTCGTTCTGTCTGTCTCTCTCTCAAATAATAAATAAAGTATTTTAAAAATCCCAATACTCTTAAAAAATTGTTCTGGGCTGGAGAGATGGTCCAGTGGTTAAAGGTGCTTGCTTGCAAAGCCTGCTATTTCTAGGTTTCATTCCCCAGTATCCACATAAAGTGCAGGGAGCGGGTCAGGGGGCTCGCAGCAATAAAGCCAAATGCACAAAGTGGCACATGTGTCCGAAGTTCATTTGCAGTGGCAGGAGGTTCTGGTGTGTCCATACTGACTAACCCATTCACCTGCCCATACTCTTTCTTTCCTTCTTTCTCTTTCAAATAAATAAAAATATTTTTAAAAACATAAAAAATAAGTATTTTTTAAAAAGTTGTTTTTACTATAAAAACTATATATAATAGCTTGAACCCATTAGAGCAAGTACAAAGAATACAGAAAAGTATGAAATAAAAAAGTTGGGGCTGGAGAGATGGCTTAGCAGTTAAGGCATTTGTCTGTGAAGCCAAAGAATCCAGGTTTGATACCCCAGGACCCACGTAAGCCAGATGCACAGGGTGGCGCATGCATCTGGAGTTCATTTGCAGTGGCTGAAGACTCTGGCATGCCCTTTCTCACCCTCTTTCTCATCTCCCTCTTTCTACCTTTTTTTAAAATAAATCAAATGAGATAAAATTTTAAAGTTGTTGTCAGGCATGGTGGCACATGCCTTTAATCCTAGCACTTTCGAGGTAGAGGTAGGAGGATTGTCTTGAGTTCGAGGCCACCCTGAGACTACATAGTGAATTCCAGGTCCGCCTGGGCTATGGAGTGAGACCCTATCTCAAAAAACAAAGACCAAAACAAAACCAAACCAAAAAACCACAATTGTTGGGGCTGGGAAGCTGGCTCAGCAGTTAAGGTACTTGCCTGCAAAGCCAAAGAAGCCAGGTTCAATTCCCCAGGACCCACGTAAGCCAGATGTACAAGATGGCGCATGCTTCTGGAGTTTGTTTACAGTGGCCGAGGACCCTGGCGTGCCCATTCTTTCTTCCTCTCATCCTTTCCCTCTCTCTTTCAAATAAATAAGTAAAAATAATTGTCTTTATCCCTTCTCATCTTATATGTTAGAAGTAACAACTATAAATCATGTATAAACCTTATAGATTATTCTGTGTATGCATAAAATACATGCTCCCATGTATATAATATAATAATAACATTTTAAATGTTTTTTAATTTATTTATGTGCAAGCAGAGGGACAGAGAAGAGAGACACAGAGAATGGGTGCACCAGAGCCTCTAGCTGCACAAACTCCAGATGTATGTGCCACATTGTGCATCTGGTTTCATGTGGGTACTGGGGAATTGAACTCGGGTTGTTAGTCTTTGCAGACAAGTGTCTTAACCACTGAGACATCTCTCCAGCCCTGCTAATAACATTTTAAAAATTAATGGATCCTGGCATGGAGTCACAACCTTTAATCCCAGCAATTAGGCAGAGGTAGAAGGATCGTTGTGAGTTTGAGGCCATCTGGGACTACAGAGTGAGTTCCAGGTCACCCTTGGCTAGAGTGAGACTCTACCTTGAAAACAAAACAAAACAAAATTAATGGGTTTATATTTAATGCTCTTTAAAAAGTATTGTGACCAGAGATGATGGCACATGTCTTTAATCCCAGCACTTGGGAGGCAGAAGTAGGAAGATTGGTATGAGTTTGAGGCTAGCCTGAGACTACATAGTGAATTCCAGGCCAGCCTGGAATGACCCAGATTCAATTCTCCAGAACCTGTGTAAAGCCAGATGCACAGTAGCATATGCATCTTGGGGTGGTTTACAGCAGCTGGGGGCCCTGGCACACCTATTCTCTCTCTCTTTCTTTTTGTCTCTGTCCTCTCTCTGCTTGCAAATAAGTTAAAAAACATTTTAAGAGAGCCAGGCGTGGTGGCGCACGCCTTTAATCCCAGCACTTGGGAGGCAGAAGTAGGAGGATTGCCGTGAGTTCAAGGCCACCCTGAGACTCTATAGTGAATTCCAGGTCAGCCTGGGCTACAGTGAGACCCTACCTTGAAAAATCAAAAAATAAAAAATAAACATTTTAAGAAACAATAAAAATTAAAAAGCATTGTGGATGCTGTATTACATAAGAATATGATCCTCGGGCTGGAGAGATGGCTTAGCAGTTAAGCGCTTGCCTGTGAAGCCTAAGGACCCCGGTTCGAGGCTCGGTTCCCCAGGTCCCACGTTAGCCAGATGCACAAGGGGGCGCACGCGTCTGGAGTTCGTTTGCAGAGGCTGGAGGCCCTGGCGCACCCATTCTCTCTCTCTCTCCCTCTATCTGTCTTTCTCTCTGTGTCTGTCGCTTTCAAATAAATAAATAATAGATGAACAAAAAAAAATAAAAAAGAATATGATCCTTAGCCGGTTGTGGTGGTGCATGCCTTTAATCCCAGCAGTAGGAGGATTGCTGTTAGTTTGAGGCCAACGTGAGACTACATAGTAAATTTCAGGTCAGCCTGGCCTAGAGCAAGACCCTGCCTTGAAAAAATGAAAAATACGATCCTTGTCTTTTTTTTTTTTTTTTGACACGAGATCTTGCCAGTCCCTGACAACAGTAGGTCATATTTTTTTAAATCCCAAACTTCTATATTTATTTATTATGAGAGAGAGAGTATGGACACACCATGGCCTCTTGCCTCTGCAAAAAAACTCCAAACTCATATTCTGCTTTATGCATCTGGCTTTATGTGGGCACTGGTGACTTGAACCAAGGCTGACAGACTTTGCAAGTAAGTGCCTTTAACTGCCAAGCCATCTCCCCTGCCCATCATTCTTGTTTTGTGTTTTTTTTTTTTGATATTTTTTTATTTTTATTTGAGACAGAGAGAGTGGTATAGAGAGAAAGGGGAGAGAGAATGGGCACAACAGGGCCTTTAGCCACTGCAAACGAACTCCAGATGCACGCACTACCTTTTGCATCTGGCTTATGTGGGACCTGGAGAATTGAACCTGGGTCCTTAGATTTCGCAGGCAAGCACCTTAACGGCAGCCCTGTCATTCTTTTTCAATTACTGAACAGTAGTTTGCTGTGCAGCTGTACTATAATTTATTTAATCAGTGGATACTTTATATTTCTAGTTTTTCATTTCGAGCTGCCGTGGACGTGTTCATATTGTATAGACTTTTTTGAGTTTATTTTTAGCATTCCTAAAAGAATGGATTGCTTGGGTTAGAATCAGGAGGTCAGTGGGCATGTCAGTATTGCCAGATTATTCTCAAAAAAAGTGTTACTTACACTACCAGAGTAATTCCATTTTGTCACCCTCTTCCCAACTCTACATCCATCACTTTTTCTGATCTTTATTAGCCTTCTGTGCTCATGTTGCGCTAAGTATTCTCCTTAGTAGTCAAGCTTTCATGTTGTATTTCTCTTGTGAATTCTTATTTGGAGTCCCTTGCCTTCTTTCCTGTTGGATTGTCACAGGTGTCACATCTTTGCCAGCCATGGACATTGTAACCATTTATCCAGGCTGATGGCTTTGAACTTTGTTATCTTAAACTTTTTTTTTCTTTTTGAAGGTAGGGTCTCACTCTAGCCCAGGCTGACCTGGAATTCACTATGTAGTCTCAGGGTGGCCTTGACCTCACAGGGGTCCTCCTACCTCTGCCTCCTGAGTGCTGGGATTAAAGGCGTGCACCACCATGCCTGGCTTTATCTTAAATTTTGGTGCTTAAAAATTTAATATGAAGAAATTATTAGCCGTGGGAAACAAAGTGAGAACCTTTATTTTCCTATATTTTAGAACAGTTTAAATATGAAAAAAATAAACTGCTTCTGAGATTTCAGTTAACCCTATATTAAAGGGTTATATTGAAGGCCTGGTGCCCTTTTGGGGTAAGTCTTGGTCTTCATTGACAGTTTCTTCTATAGTTTTTGTTAGGTTTTTTATTTGTTTGTTTTTCAAGGTAGGGTTTCATGTAGCCCAGGCTGACCTGGAATTCACAGTGATCCTCCTACCTCTGCCTCCCAAGTGCTGGGATTAAAGGTGTGTGCCACCACACCCAAGTTTTTTTTCTTTTTTTCCTTAAAAAGAATCCACTAATTTCTTCTGCTGTTTGGGCTGTTTTCAGATTTTCCTTGTTATAGACAGTATTATAGTGGCTATCCTTTTAACACAATCTTTATGAATGTGACTTCCTTGTTTTCACATACCAAAGTTATGATGTTCACCAGCTCTATAAAATGGCAATCTTTTATCTGCCTTCTTTTGGTCACTGTTTGCAAAGATGTTAACTGTAAAGAAAAAAAAAAAAAAAAAACTGAAACGGCAACCATTTCCAGAAATGGAGTAAAAGACTTATTGAAGGGCTAGGCTCATAAGAGTACCTGCCTAGCATACACATGGTCCTGTGTTCAGTCCCCAGCACTACATAAACCGGACATAGTGGCACACACCTGTAATCCCAGCACTGGTGAAGTGGAGGTAGGAGGATCACAAGTTCAAGGTCATCCTTGGCTACATAGGGAGCTTGGGGCTAACCTGGGCTAGAGGTCCTGTCTCAAAAGAAAAGACTGTTTAGTTGGGCATGGTGGCACACGCCTTTAATCCCAGCACTAAGGAGGCAGAGGTAGGAGGATCGCCATGAGTTCAAGGCCACCCTGAGACTCCATAGTGAATTTCAGGTCAGCCTGGGCCAGAGTGAGACACTGCCTTGAAAAGAAAGAAAAGACTCATTGGGGTCCATGATCACTCTTGTCCCCACTATCCTCTGTTAACTAGCTTGAGCTGATGGTGCTTCTCTTGTTCCTAAGAACCTGTCAGAGAGGAAAAAGAAATCAGCTCAAGAGCGCTGCCAGGCTGAGGAGGAAATGGAGGAGATTCGCAAGTCACACCAAGAGGAGCTGGACAAACTTCGGCAGCTCTTAAAGAAGGCTCGAGTGTCCACAGACCAAGCAGCTGCAGAACAGGTAAGAGCGGGTCTGACGTTCTCTGGAAATACAAGGGGGGAGGGGTTCAGAGACGAGAGCATCCCGTTTCTTCCTTATCCTTTAGGAAAGTACCTAGTATAGCTGATTTTTTTACCATCCTTGTGGAGAAAGGAGGGAAAAGTAATCCAGATATATGCAGGCAAGCTAGGAATCAAACTGAAAATCTTTTCTTCCTTTTTGAAAATTTAATTAGTGTCTAATTATATAAAGAAAGCATAAAGAAAAAAATCATTTAGACAGAACAATTACAGCTAGTTGTGGCGGTATGGGCCTGTAATCCTGACACTTGAGAGGCTGAGGCAGGTGATTCCGAGTGCATGGTAAAAAGCCAGCCTAGGCTACATTGTGCAAACCTATTTCAAAACAAAACAAAACAATTCCATTGATAAAATTCAAGTATGTAATCTCCTCAGCTGTGAGATACCACCTTTGATTCATATTGTCATTCTTAAGGACATTTGTTAGTAATAAAAGCCAGGGATAATGGTCATAACTATATCTCTAGTTGCTTTCACAGCAGACTTTCTTCTCCTGTGCTTAAAATCAATCTATCTATCTATCTATCTCTTTCCTTCCTTCCTTCTTTCTTTTTTTCCTTCCTTCCTTCCTTCCTTCCTTCCTTCCTTCCTTCCTTCCTTCCTTCCTTCCTTCCTTCTTTCTTTCTTTCTTTCTTTCTATATATTTTATTTTTTCAAGATAGGGTCTCACTCTAGCTCAGGCTGACCTGGAATTCATTGTGTATTCTCAGGATGGCCTCGAACTCACGGCTGTCTATTTCTACTTCCCAAGTGCTGGGACTAAAGGCATGCAGCACCACGACTGGCCATATACTCTTAATTAGTGCATATACTCTTGATTTGATGGCCTTTGGGAATTTTGGCAAAAAAAAAAAAAAAGTTTCTGAACCTATAAAATTCAGAGTGTGAACCCTGAAAAGCAATGCTTGCACTGTGGTGCTGTCCTTCAGAGACCTGTATAGATCGTCACAACTATGAGTGAAATACATTTTGCTTTATGGAATCCTGACAGTGAGTGGCATCTTCCTACGTGCCAAAGGACATTTAATTTCAAAGCAATGAAAGTCTTTCAAACACCTGCTTCCTACCTTTTTCTTTTCATGGAGGATGGGCTTCCCTTGGTGCAACAGGAGCTCACCATACGTGGGCATTGCTTTCTTTTGGCAGCTGTCTCTAGCACAGGCTGAGCTACAGAGCCAGTGGGAAGCAAAGTGCCAACATCTGTTGGCCTCCGCCAAAGATGAGCATCTGCAGCAGTACCAGGAAGTGTGTGCGCAGAGGGATGCCCATCAGCAGAAGCTGGCACGCCTTCAGGAAAAGGTAGCTCTTACTGTGGGTCAGGCATCTTAAGCACCCCAGTTAACATGGGGCCTTCCACTTGTTTGAGTGCTGTCCATCCTTGTGAGTCACAACAGTGTTTAGCTAGACCATACTAGTGGAACTTCCAGCTATCTTTCACATGCTTACATGGGGTGGTGTCAATGGGGTGGTGTCAATGACCTGGAAAAAGAAAAACAGCACCTGTGTTCTGGAGTTTGTTTTCCATTATTATTTAGTCCTTTATTTAAAAAATTTATTTATTTATTTGAGAGAGAGAGAAAGAGGCAGAGAGAGGGAGAGAAAGAATGGGTGCACCAGGGTCTCCAGCCACTGCAAATGAACTCCAGATATGTGTGCCCCCTTGTGCATCTGGCTTACGTGGGTTCTGGTGAGTAGAACTGGGATCCTTTAACTTTGCAGGCAAACGCCTTAACCACTAAGCCATCTCTCCAGCCCCTAGTCCTTTCTTTATTAAGCAACTAGTTATTGTGTCAGTTGTGCTCCAGCCAAGGTGTAGAAGGGAGTGTAGCAAGAATCTCATGGTAAGGAAGAGAAACAAAGACAAGCAGGAGGTGCTGTGAGACTCAGCAAAGGATTACCTAGAGGAACTAGGAGTTTCAAAGGAGGTGATCTTGGAGCAAAGCCAAGGACAAGTAGCTGTGGTAAGGCAGATGGAGTAGAGCATAGGATGTGGTGGGATCCTTATTTATGAGGAGAGAGGTGGGAGATGGCTTAGGGTCATGCTATGAAAGTCCCATATCTGGAAGTCAGTTCTTTTCTTCAAAGCAACCAATCAAGTCCTTTGACTCAAACATATCAGAGGCAGTCTTATAGATGAACACAGATTGCTAAATTACTTATGTGCATGACTAGTTTCTGTTACTGACACCTCTTGTTTGCACAATCTTGACCTGATTAGGAACAGGTCAGGTAACTTGATGGGAAGGCGGAATGAATCTTGGAGTTGAATGATGAGGAAACTAAGTGATCTTCACCAGCAAGCCTGAGGTGGGGTAGAGGAGATGGGCCCAGTACACCTATGTAAGGTTAGGACTTGAGGCTTAGAATTGAGGTTCTTCTCTGTGTGGGTTTCCTGACTGTCACATGGTCATCCAGAGTCCCAAGGTCACAGCCATAGTCTGTTCACTTTGCAGTGCCTAGGCCTGCAGGCTCAAGTCACAGCCCTCACAGCACAGAATGAAGAGCACATCCAGGAACTGGAGAGGAACAAGTCCCTGGCTCATGGAGCCAAAGCTGCTGCTGACCCCTCAGAGAAGGTGAGCTGACATCGCAAAGAAAAAAAAAGCTAGGGCCTCTGACCACTGCAAACCATCTCCAGACGCATGTGCCCCCTTGTACATCTGGCATTATGTGGGTACTGGGGAATCAAACTCGGTTAATTAGGCTTTGTAGGCTACCTCCTTAACTGCTGAGTTTGCAGCCCTGGTAGTGTGTATTTTTGATCTTTGCATAGGTTAAGAAGATAATGAACCAAGTGTTCCAGTCATTGCGGGGAGAGTTTGACCTGGAGGAGTCTTACGATGGCAGGACCATTCTGGGAACCATTATGAATACAATCAAGGTACAGCCAGCAAACTGTTGATTGTTTCATTGGAATGGGTATTGTGTTTAATTACGTTTTAAGCACTAATGCTGTAAAAGTTACTCAAGACTGTTCATCAGTGATTGAGGTACCTGCAGTGACATGTGCCTGGGTGGATGTAGCCAGCCTCTTCTGACAGGAACAAGCACTGTCCTTTGATCGAGGTGACAGCTTTGTGGCTGAGGACTGAGATCTAGCAGTGCCTGCTGTCTCCTGTCGGTGCTCACTCTCTCCTTGGCTTTTGAACAGATGGTGACTCTGACGCTGTTGAACCAGCGGGAGCGAGGGGAGCAGGGAGAAAGCGGCAGCGAGGAGGAAGAAGAGCGGCCTCGCAGGCCTTCCCAGGAGCAGCCAGCACCTCCAAGTGGGGAGAGGCAGGAGACTTGCCAGGTGTTGTCAGGGCAGGTAGTAGAGGAGACCACCCCTCTGCCTCCGCAGGCTCTTCCTGAGCCCCAGGATGATGCACAGACAAGGAAAGGAGAGCCCTCAGGAGCAGAGGTGCCCTCAGAGCTCGAAGATGGTTCCCTCCTACCCGAGCTGGCTTGTGTTCCATCTCACAGAGTCCTGGGGCCCCCAACTTCAGTCCCACCTAAGCCTCCAGGCCCTGGAACTTTGAACTCCGAGTGTGAGGAGACACTTGGTGCTGGCTCTGCAGCAATGCAGCCTGACAACATGTTGGGAGAAGTGCATATTGGGGAAGAAGCCCCAGATGGCCTGCAGCAAGGAAGCTCCAGGAGAGTGTCACTGCCTCCAGACCCTGAGAAGGGAGAGCCACCAGCCTTGGGTCCTGAAAGCCCAGGAGAACTTCAGCCTCCAGAGCTCACAGAAGACAAGGGTGCCCCTGGCTCTGCTGGTCCTTGCAAGACACCACCAGACACAGAGGTCTCTTCTGCAGCTGCAGGAGCAGCTCTCAAAGCCGGCCGCCACTCTCAGGGCTGCAGGTATGTTCCACTGAGCACAGTGGCAGGGAGAAGGCAGCTGCTTGAGGAAGCGGTCTTGCTTTTTTCTAGGGTGGTCAGCTGACACTGGCTATTGGCTCTTACTCATTCATTTGCTTGCATATTTGTTAACAATAGCTACTACATACAGGGCTCCATGGACATGGTAGTGTAGACCAAGATAGGTGAAATTTTATGTCACTGCTAAAGTTTGGATTTTTGGTCTGAAAGATGGCTTAGTGGTTAAGGTGCTTGCCTGAAAAGCCAAAGAACCCAGGTTTGATACCCCAGGACCGAAACAAGTCGGATACGCAAGGTGGTGCATGTGTTTAGAGGTCATTTGTAGTGGCTGAAGGTCCTGTCATGCCCATTCTCACTCACTCTCTGCTTTTTTCTCTCTCAAATAAATAAAATATTCAAAGTTTGGATTTTATGTAAGTATAGTGAGAAACCAATAAGATGGATTAAGCAGAAAAGTGATGGTATCTGATTTATTAGCTTTAGAGACTACTCTGGCTGTGGAGAGGCTAATGCAGGCATAGGAAGGAATGTTAGAGAGGGATGAGCGATCTTCACGTAGGGCCCATGACCCTCGTAGCTGGTGGGTACTATGGCCTGGGTTAGGAATGGCAACATTTTCTGTGACTTGAATTTCCTTCAGTTTCTCTGAGGATGAAGAGGATGAACTGTTTAAAGGGGCAACTCTGAAAGTTTCAAAGCCCAAATCCCAGCCCGAAGAGGATGACGACGATGAGGTGGTAAGGAAACCCCAGGCCCTGCCAAGTCCTCACACCACCTCCTGGGGTATCTTCTCTGCAGGCTCAGAGAAGAGAAAAGGAGTCTGTTGGTGGCCAACTCCCTGGACTCTTTGTGCAGGGCCCTGTGGGAGCAAGCTTGGGGCTGGGAAGGGACAGTTCGGTAAGCACAGTGGAGATGGCCAGCTGCCATTCTACTTTTGAAAGGGAACCACCATCTGTATCCACAGAAGAATCAGTCCCACTTGAAGTGAGGGAAAGTAGGAAGGACTCTGAAGATCATCTTGTTTGGCATGCTTATCCCTAGACAAAGCAGCAAACTTAAAAGGATGCCCTCCTCAAAGCCATGCAGGCAGCTAATGGTAGAGCAAGAACTAAATGTACAGGCTCTGCATTGGCCACCTGTTTCTATTTGTTCACCTGGCCTGCTTCCTTGTTTTGTCATCATAACATCCCGGGCAGATGGGTTGAGGACTGACCACATAGCCTCATGTTACACAGTATGAGAGTGAAGGCCAGCAAAGGAAGTTGCTGACAGAGCCCAGATTGGAGCCCTGGCTTGTGTATCTGCTGTTCCCTTTGTGCTGGCTTAAAACATTGCTAGCTGACACTAGGCCATTCTCAGTGGATGTTGGGAATTTCACTTGCGTGAAATGTGTGTGGAGAACACAGCACAGCTTTAGACTCAGTTCATCCCCAGGACAGAAATACGATTTTGAGCTAGGTGTGGTGGCACACACCTTTAATCCCAGCACTCAGGAGGCAGAGGTAGGAGGATCAACATGAGTTCAAGCCACCCTGAGACTACATAGTGAATTCCAGGTCAGCCTGGACTAGAGTGAAGCCCTACCTCGAATAACCAAAACAAAAAAAGAAATACCACTTTGAATGAGGCAAATTCCATCCTTCATAGATCATCCAGTTATCCAGAGTGGCTTTTGCTTTTTTCCCAAAGGCAGTGACATCTAAAATCTGGCTCACATGCACCAGAGCCCTTGTCTGTCTGCCTGTGGAGAACATATATCCATTCCTCCCATTAGCCTTTCTTCCCAAGAATTAAGTTTTCATTTGAGAGCAGTAAGACAAATTCTACACAGAAAAAGGACAAAAAAAGTATCCCAGGTAACTTCCCTAAATATTCTTGAAATGTCTTAATTAGCATTATACTAATAGTATTACTACCACTACCATCAAGTTAAAATCTATTTCTTGGGTATTTAGAAAACTACTTCACATTTTCACTTAATCCTCCATTGACCCAGTGAGATAGGCTTCTGGTACCATAATGATCAGAGGAACAAACTCAGGAAGAATAAATAATGTAACTCAGGTTAGATGGCTGGTCAGTATAAAGCCAACACAAAACAAGCTGTGAGCCACATCTGAAAGTCCTACAGTTGCCACACTTGCTGAATTCAAGTAGTACTTAGTTCATGCCCAGAGAACAGCACAAGGTCTATTAGTGGGTGTTCAGTGGGATGAACCTAGAGTCTCTGAATACTATGGTACCTTCCTTTGTTCTGGCTTCTGTGAAGACTAGTCCTGGTCAGCAGTAATTCACAGAAGAAAAAACACCTTAGTAGGCACTATTCACTTTGCGCTTGTCTCTAGCATCAATCTCTGCTTGTCACCATGGGACTTGTCCCCTACCAAACCAGAGAAAAAAGGCCAGGAGCTCAGATCATGAAAAGGCGAGAGAATCTCCTACACGGCTCCTTGTGTTAGCCGGCTTTCTGTTACTATCCGAGATTCCTGATGGAACAAGCTTATAAGGAGTTTTGTTTGGGTTCAGTTTTGGAGGTTTCAATCCATAACTGGTTTACCACATTGATTCAGGCCTGTGGTGAGGCAGTCCATCAGAGTGGGAGCATGTGGTGGAGCAAAGCCATTTTCCTCATGGTCAGGAAGTGAGGGAGAATGAGGAAGGAGGGCTTGGGGCTTGCTGTCCCCGTCGAAGGAGCACCTCTGATCACCTGAGACCTCCCACTAGGCATCATCTTTTAAGATTTCTAGCACCTTCTCACAGCACCACTGGGGACTTAAGTGGATACCCAAGGTTCTCACTGTAGCACCCTTTAACCCTTTGTATTCTCCTCTGGTTGAAGGGAGCAGGTATGGAGCCAAGGGGACCAATGTCATGGGAAGCTGGTTCTGTGTTCATGGGCTTTCTTTACCTGTTAAGATTGTCCACTCAGGAATGTGGCCAAGCATCCATCAAATTTAAATCCTTCTCAAATGATGTCACTTCAGAGCCAGTTAGGCCACCTTAGGCCATGACAACTGCTTTTCAAATGTGATTGTATACATCACATTGTCCTACATTCTGCTCTTAGGCTGCTCTGCCTCTGTTCCGTTCTTATCTTGCCTGACTTTCTCCCCATGAAATGTGCTAGCTAGCATGCAAGAGGAGCATCTGTCAAATCAATATATGTGTTTCACAAATAAATGACATCAGCCAAACAAAGTTGGTCTTTTGTCTCTGTTGAAACATGGCCTCCCTCTACATGCTTGTTTCAGCTTTATCTGGAAGTTTCAGCTTGCTGGCCTCGGTGCACCTACTTTCCAATCTGGAACTAGGATAGACATAGACTACTTCCCTTCACAGGCAGGAAGACCACTTGACCAGGAACAAGTGAGGACTGACCTCTCTTTCCTGTTTTGTCAGAGCATGAAGGGACGCCCGCCCCCAACACCCCTTTTTGGAGATGATGATGATGACGATGACATTGACTGGCTGGGATGAAGACCTAGGAAACGGGTACACAGGTTTCTCTCCCAACTCTTCCCTAAGCAGGATTTTGCATAGCCAGCCTTGGGTCTAGATCCCCAGGATGAGGTCAAGGTGAACATTCAAGGACAGTAGCTCACACGTCTGAGTTAGCCACTGTCTGAGCCCCTGCCTGGCCTGGTGAAGAGGAGTGTGGTCCTGTCTTCAGAACTGGTGTTGAGAGCAGCCCTGTGGTCCTGCCTGCGAGTCCCAATTGGAGGAAGGGCCGAGAGGTTCTCTCCAGCCAGTCACAAGCGATCTGCACTCCCTCTTATGTACACCTCAAGACTGACCTTTGAGCCCCACTCCTGTCCTCTCACCTGTACTCCACTAACAAGGCCTGTCACCCAAAGACAGGTCTCCCTGGAGAACTGAGAGATCATACCATCCTGGTTCACTTAGCAGCCTGCCTTGTGGCTCTGGGACATGTATCTTTTTTCTCTGCCTTAAATCATATATAAGAGGTCAATTAGTACTTGAAATTAACAAAATGAAAATAAATATCTATAATGAAACAACTCTAGCCCTTGGGAAGAAACTGGGCTCTCCGTGCTCCTTCTTTGGGATTCTAAGGGTCGGGGTTATAACTGGGTCAGCTAATATGCACAAAGCACTGTCTTATTCCCTTTGGCACCTAACCCTAAAACTTAAAGGCTTTCAGAGAGTCACCATTCTGCAATCCTAGCCCACCTCAGTGGCATAAAGCTCAGGGTCCTGCCCTGAACTGTCTTCTTTGGGCTGTGCTACAACTTAAAGCCACGCCGAGAAGGGGAGAGGCCCCTGATATCCTGTCCACAGCCGCTGAGGGTTCTTCACTTCCAGAGCAGCTTCCATTTGCTCTGAGCTCAACGCTGGGGCTGACACAGGAAAGGCAGTGCAAAGTATTTGTGGCCATTTATTGGAGGGTCTTCCAAAGACCATGCAACAAGTCTTTAAAAAAGGATAATCATCTTATAATTTTTTAAAAGTTTCATTTATTTGTGAGCAGAGAGAAAGGGCATGGGTGCACCAGAGCCTATTGCCAGTGCAAATTTCAGACACATGTGCCACTTTGTGCATCTGGCTTTATATGCATCCTGGGGAATTGAACCCTGGACCAGCAGGAGTTTTGTTACTTTATGGGCTGAAGACATGGCTCAGCGAGTAACAGCATGCTGCATAAGCACCTGAGTTTGATTTTTAGCACTCTTGTAAAAAGCCAGGCATAGCTGGGTGTGGTGGCGCACGCCTTTAATCCCAGCACTCGGGAGGCAGAGGTAGGAGGATCACCATGAGTTCAAGGCCACCCTGAAACTACATAGTGAATTTCAGGTCAGCCTGAGCTAGAGTGAGACCCTACCTTGAAAAGTCAAAAGAGAAAAAAAAAAAAAAAAAGCCAGGTATGGCCACACATGCTCTGAGGTGAACCAAAACAGAATCTCTGGGGACCCTCTACCCCCAGCGAAGAAACTGACCAAAAATAGCAGCTCCAGGTTCAATGAAACGCTTTGTCTCAAGCAGACAAAGGTCAAGAGAGGACACCTGATGTTACCCTGCCTCCACATGCATAGGCATGGGACTTATGCATACACTAGACACATGCCAAGAAAATTTGAAAGATGGTAATTTTAACAAAAATGTTCCTTGATTTTAAATTGTTATGATAGAATCCTGAAACCCACTGCATCTGCCCAACCCTAACGTTGCAGGCTTCATGTCTGTCTGTCATATGTAGGCCTGGAAAGCTGCAAGATGACTTGCGTATTAAACCGTGTTATTCAACACATAGGTACCGCTGGCTAGCATTATATACAAATTGACTCATCTCCAACAGCCACTGCAGAAAACAATGTTAATCACTATTTTATGGAGAAAACTGAGGCATAGAGGGGTAATTTGCAAGCAACAGTTAACAAGAAGTCAAATCCCACCTGACTGATGTGAGAGCCTGTCACTAGGCTGAGGGAAAGAGCTAGTGCTACTTGTTAGGAATACATCCTCCAGAGCTGGGGAGCAAGGCCCTGGACTGGATCTTAGCACTGAAGAACAAAGAAATTAGGGCTCCTGGTCTCCACCCCCAGAGCTCCTGAGAGACTTTCCACCTGCTGGGGTAAAATACAGAGCATAGCACAAGGTGTCTGTAGTCAACACAGCCCTGTCTTCATGCTCACTCAGCCCTTCATCTGAGCCAGTCCTGGCTCCGCTGCTCATTAGCTGTGTGGCTGTTTCTTGGGCTTCAGCTTCTTCCTAAGATAAAGACAAGAGTTATTACTACCTTGCAGTCAGGATCAAATGCGTTGTTCTAAAAGGTGCTTAAACACTGGCAGATAATAAACATTTGTTAAATGAAAACAAATGAGGGAAAGTACTACCTTTTGTGTGACTTGGCTGTCAAGAATGTTGAAATGACAATGGATCACCTACTAAGTTTAACCATATATTCAATTCTATACAATTTTTTATAAAGTCCTCTATACTACAAAACTTCAATTAAGATAACAATTAGACAATACCAAGTTTAGGAGTTTGCCAGTCATGAAAATGCCCATCCTAACAATGCCCTAAGGGAGGACGCTGTGACTGGTCAGGGCTTATCAGTGACTGGCACAACTACATCAGACACTCGAAATCTTACATGTAGGACTGGGCAGCCGCAGTTCCTGTGCACATGGAGAGAAAGCACCAAGTAGTTCAAGAGGCAACACATACTCTACTTTCTGGAACACTTACTTCCTACTCTCTATTAAAGGTGATAATTACATCTTTGCTTCTGCCCTTAGAGAAAAACTAACAGTCATGCTAACACGCGTGTTTACAGTCTGTGTGAACAGGGGCATTCAGGTAATAGTTTGTTACATGAATCAAAGAGCGTTGACCTAAGTTGGCACTCTGGAATGTCTACCTGGAACTAGGACTCCGCTTTCCCGCGTACAGAGTTGCTGTGTGGTGCTGCAGTCTTAGTGCTGTCTCACATAGTGCACCTCTCGCTCCATAAGCCCTCCCCCAGCTCCCGTGGAGGTACACAAACATACGAGGCATGTGTACTTACTGCTGGGGTGAGGAGAAACCAACCAACAATCACAAGTTGTTCAAAAATATATATTTATTAAAATGCATGTTTTTAACTCTCAAAGCATATAACCATCTTTCCATTGAGCCCATGAGGTACTTGAGAATAGATACTACAGTATACAGCAGTGATTTTCCTCTGTGTGTGTGTGAGAGAGAGAGAGAGAGAGAGTCTCACTATGTAGCCCAGGTTGGCCTTGAACTCATTCTGGCTCTTGGCTTTTCTGTCAAATGAAAGGGTTCAAATATTCAGAGTCCATCTAACTGAAAATATCCTAGCTTTGGTCTGATTGCTTATTGCATCCTCAGTTAGTACCCCCAGCTTAATCAGTACATTCAGTAACTGAATCATGTTTCCCCACCAGGTCATTGTGAGTGAGCAGCAGGTCATAGCTAAGGACCGTTAAGCTCTGTTACTAAATGCAGTTCTGTGTGGTGCATACAAGAGGATTGGGATGAGGACTTACGCCTCTAGCACCTTCATCCCTAGACTGACCTGCTGCATGTCTGATGGAGGAGCTCATCTGCCCAGGGGACAAGCCTTTGTAACAGTCTTGGCGCTCTGCCTTTAATCAGCTGTTAGTCTCCCCCAAGAAAGGGAGACAGGTCTCACTAGATGCTGCCAT